>NC_071433.1:652689-1026481 GCF_017976375.1 Cuculus canorus
TGGGTGCTCCTTGCACACGCGCGTGCAAGCAGCGGGGGGGGGCTCTCGTGTGAGGGGTCTTGGCCTCGTGCGAGGGCCTCGTGCGAGGGCGCCTGGCCTGGGGGGGGGGGGGCTGTCCTCGTGCAAAGATCCCTGTCCTCGTGCAAAGGCCCTCGTGCAAAGGCCTCGTGCGAGTGTCCCAGCCCCATAGAGGGGTCCCAGTCCATTGAATGGCCCCCGGCCCCACAGAAGGGCCCCCATAGAGGGGTCTCAGCCCCATAGGGGACTCTCAGCCCCATGGGGGGGGGGTCTCAGCCCCATAGAGGTCCCCCAGTCCGTTGAATGGCCCCCAGCCCCACAGAAGGGCCCCCATAGAGGGGTCTCAGCCCCATAGAGGGGTCCCAGCCCCATAGAATGGCCCCCACCCCCACAGAAGGGCCCCTATAGAGGGGTCCCAGCCCCATAGAGAGGTCCCCCAGTCCATAGAATGGCCCCCACCCCCACAGAAGGGCCCCCATAGAGGGGTCCCAGCCCCATAGAGAGGTCCCCCAGTCCATTGAATGGCCCCCAGCCCCACAGAAGGGTCCCCGTAGAGGGGTCTCAGCCCCATAGAGGTCCCCCAGTCCATAGAATGGCCCCCACCCCCACAGAAGGGGCCCTATAGAGGGGTCCCAGCCCCATAGAGAGGTCCCCCAGTCCATTGAATGGCCCCCAGCCCCACAGAAGGGTCCCCATAGAGGGGTCTCGGCCCCATAGGGGACTCTCAGCCCCATAGAGGGGGGTCTCAGCCCCACAGAAGGGCCTCCATAGAGGGGTCTCGGCCCCATAGGGGACTCTCAGCCCCATAGAGGGGGGTCTCAGCCCCATAGCGGGATCCCCGCCCCCCCCATAGTGACGCCCCCCCCCTCTCGCCCCCAGCGCTCGTCACCGCCTGAGACCCCCGACGGCGCCGCAGGTCAGCGGGGAGGGGGGCGGGGTCTGCCCCTTGACCACGCCCACAACCCCAATTTGACCGCGCCCACAACCCCCATTTGACCACGCCCTCCGCCAATTGACAGCGCTCAGTCACGTCTTGGCCACGCCCACCGCCAGCCCTCGCCCTTGGCCACGCCCACAGACCCAGCTGGCCACGCCCCCTCGCTCCGCCCGTGCATGTGCATCACCCCCCCCCCCCCCCCCGCGGCTTGCGCCCCCCCCCCTCGGGTCCCCTTTGGCTTTGGGGGGGGGGCTGAGCTTTTGGGGGACCCCGAGCTTGGCAGGGGTGCCCCCTCCCTACTTTTTGTCCCCCTATACCATGGGAGGTGTCCCCAAATCCTGGCGGGGGGGGTCTCCAATCCCATGGGGGTTGTAGTTCCTAAAGGGTGGTCCCCAAATCCTGGGGAGGGGGGGTCAACAGCATCGGGGGGTCCCCCCAACTTCAAGGGGGTCCCAAAGCATTGGGGGGGGGAAATTTCTTAGGGGTGTTGCGTCCCCAAATTCCTAAAGGGCCCCAAATCCCCTTTCCTTTGAGGTGGGACTCTTGGGGGGTCGGGGAGGGAAATCCCTGAGGGGTCTCCATCTCTTGGGGGGGGTTCCCCAAATTCCTGGGGGGGGGGGGAAATTCCTTAAGGGGGGGTTCCCAAATCCCAAATCCCAAATCTCCTCTTGGGGAGGAGGTCCAATCACCACAGGGGTTTTGGGGTGTTGGGGGTCCTGGGGGAGGGGTTGGGAGTTCTGGAGGATTTGGGGGTGTGAGGGAGGATTTGGGGGGTTCTGACTCTCTCTCCCCCCCAATCTTTTCCCTCCTCTCAAGGCTACGAGAAGTCGCGGAGCCTCAACAGCATCACGGGGGTGCGGGTGGCCCCCGCTCCCCCCTTCGCGTCCCCTGGGCCCCCCCGGCGCCCGCGCTCTCCCATCCCCTCCATCCTCTGAAAGGGGGGGCCCCACCTTCCCCCCCCCCTTTTTCTGCCCCCACCCTCAAAGAAGGGATTTTGGGGCAGAAAATGGAGAAAAAAATAGGAGGGGAGGGGGCTTAAATGGAGGGGATTCCCCTCCTTCAAGGGACTGGACCCCCCAAAATGGGGGTGGGGGAGTCCCCAAAATGGACTGTGAAGGGGGGATTCCCCCCTGCTGCACTTTGGGGGGGCTCCTTGGCTCCCCCCCCATCCCCCACAATCACTCAGGACTTGGGGAGCCCCCCCGGCCCCTCTTCCACCCTGGGCTCCCCCCCCCCACCCTCCCGCCAAAGCAATAATGGTGCCCCCCCCCCTTTGTTGCCATAGCAATGGGATGATGGCTGGTCCAACTGCGAGGCCAGGCTTCGTTTCCATAGCAACAGGACCAGGCCTGGTCTGACTTTGAGGCCAGGCTTCATTTCCATAGCAACAGGACCAGGCCTGGTCTGACTTTGAGGCCAGGCTTCGTTTCCATAGCAACAGGACCAGGCCTGGTCTGACTTTGAGGCCAGGCTGCGTTCCCATAGCAATGGGAGGAGGCCAGGCCTTGTTGCCATAGCAACGGGAGGAGGCCAGGCCACGTTTCCATAGCAGCGGGACAAAGCCTGGTCCCTACTTGGAGCTCGGGCTCCGTTTCCATAGCGACAGCACCAGGCCCGGTCCGACTTTGAGGCTAGGCCTCATTGCCATAGCAATGGGATGAGGCCTGGTCCCTACTTGGAGCCCAGGCTTTGTTTCCATAGCAACGAGACTAGGCCAGAGCCTCCACTGCGAGCGCTCAGGCTGTTTCTGTAGCAATGGGTTGGAGCCAGGCCTCGTTGCCATAGCAACAGGATGAGGCCTGGTCCTTACTTGAGCCCAGGCTTTGTTTCCACAGGGGCAGGACTAGGCCAGAGCCCCCAATGCAAGGCCAGGCTGCGTTGCCATGGCGACGGCCATAGGCCTCACCCCCAAAACCGCCCCCTTTACCCCCAAAATGTGCCCCTCCCCTCGCCTCGAGGGGGTCCTGAGGGGCTCGGGGGGTTCGGGGCGCCCCCCACCCTGCTCCCGCATGCCTGCATGGCCCAAAAGCCCGGATTCGGGGCTGATGCAAAAAAACACCCTCTGACCCCCCCTTAAAAATGACCCCAAATGCCTGTAAAATGACCCCAAACCCCTCAAAATGACCCCGAACCTCCCCAAAATGATCCAATCCCCCCCTAAAATGACCCCAAACCTCCCCCAATATGACCCCAAATCCCTAAAATGACCCCAAAGCCCCTCAAAATGACCCCCCAAATCCCTAAAATGATTCCAAACCTCCCCAAAATGACCCTAAAATACCCCCCAAATCCCCTAAATGACCCAAACCTCCCCAGAATGACCCCAAAATCCCTAAAATGACCCCAAATCCCTAAAATGACTCCAAACCCCTCCTAAAATGACCCAAACCTCCCCCAAATTACCCCAAAATCCCTAAAATGACCCCAAACCCCTCCTAAAATGACCCAATCTACCCCCAAAATTACCCTAAACCCCTCAAAATGATCCCAAACCCCTCCTAAAGTGACCCAAACCTCTCCAAACTGACCCCGAAATCCCTAAAATGACTCCCAAATCCCTAAAATGATCCCAAACCCCTCCTAAAATGACCCCAAACCCCTCCTAAAGTGACCCAAACCTCTCCAAAATGACCCCCAAATCCCTAAAATGACCCCAAACCCCTCCTAAAATGACCCCAAACCTCTCCAAAATGATCCCCAAACCCTCCTAAAATGACCCAAACCTCCTCAAAATGACCCCCAAATCCCTAAAATTACCCTAAAACCCCTTGAAACGACCCAAACCTCCATAAAATGACCCCAAAATCCCTAAAATGACCCCAAACCTCTCCTAAATGACCCCAAAATCCCTACAATGACCCCAAACCTCCCCCAAATGACCCCAAAAATCCCTAAAATGACCCCAAACCTCTCCTAAATGACCCCAAAATCCCTACAATGACCCCAAACCTCCCCCAAATGACCCCCAAAAATCCCTAAAATGACCCCAAACCTCTCCAAAATGACCCCAAAATCCCTAAAATGACCCCAAACCTCCCCCAAATGACCCCCAAATCCCTAAAATGACCCCAAACCTCTCCAAAATGACCCCAAAATCCCTAAAATGACCCCAAACCTCCCCCAAATGACCCCCAAATCCCTAAAATGACCCCAAACCTCTCCAAAATGACCCCAAAATCCCTACAATGACCCCAAACCTCCCCCAAATGACCCCCAAATCCCTAAAATGACCCTAAACCCCTCCCCCCTTTCCCTTCCCCGCCTCGGCGGGTGCCTTTATGCAAATGACTCCTATGCAAATGAGATGCTAATGAGGACTAATTGCCCCCCCCCTCCCCGCATGTTTGGGGGGGCCTTTCCCCCCCTCAGCCTATCCCAAGCCCTTCCCCCACCCCGGGCTGCGCTGTTAATGAGCTCCTCTCCCTCCTTAATTACTCTTAATTAGCGCCTCATTAATATTCATGAGGGGTGGGGAAGGGCTGTCTCAGGGAGGGGGGGCGGGGGGGGGATGGGCGGCTCAGAGATATTTTTTCATGCGGAATAAAATGGTGAAAAACGGGGAAATGGCCTCAAAAAACCAGTGCTTCCCAGTGCCCCCCCAGTGCCCTCCCAGTTACCTCCCAGTGCCTTCCAGTTACCTCCCAGTGCCTTCCAATAACCCCCAAGGTACCTCCCAGTGCCTTCCAGCCCCTCCCAGTAACCCCCCAAGTTACCTCCCAGTAACCTCCAGTGTCCCCCAGTAACACCCAGTGCATCCCAGTGTCCCCCAGTAACACCCAGTGCCTCCCAGTTACCTCCCAGTTCCCTCCCAGTGCATCTCAATAAAACTATTGCCCTTCCAATGCCTCCCAGTAACGCCCAGTAACTCCCCAGTAACCCCCAAGGCCTCCCAGTAACCACCTATTCCCTCCCAGTTCCCTCCCAGTGACACCAATAACCTCCCAGTTCCCCTCCAGTAAACCTATTACCCCTCCAATTACCTCCCAGTATCCTCCCAGTAAAGACACTGCAGCACTGGGGGGGTTCCCAGTTCTTTATTGGGGGAGGGAGGGGCTGGGTTTGGGATCCCCCCCCTCACTCTTCCCCCCACCCCAGTTCTCCCAGTTCCCCCAGTGCCGTTCGGATCTTCCCAGCAAAGCCTCGGGCGTCCTGAGGTGGGGGGGGGGAAGATTTGAGGGACTCCCCCAGTTACCTCCCAGTACCTTTCCAGAGCTTCCCAGTGCCCTCCCAGTACCTCCCACTGCCTCCCAGTAACCCCATTCCTACCCCAGTATCCACCCAGTGCCCTTCAGTCCCCTCCCAGTATCTCCCAGTCCCCTCCCAGTGCTCCCAGTTCCCTCCCAGTGCCCTCCAGCTCCATCCCACTGCCCCCAGTCCCCTCCCAGTGCCTCCCATTCTCCTCCCAGTCCTCTCCCAGTGCTCCCAGTCCCCTCCCAGTGCCCTCCAGCTCCATCCCACTGCCCCCAGTCCCCTCCCAGTGCCTCCCATTCTCCTCCCAGTGCTTCCAGTCCCCTCCCAGTGCCCTCCAGCTCCATCCCACTGCCCCCAGTCCCCTCCCAGTGCCTCCCATTCCCCTCCCAGTCTCCTCCCAGTGCCTCCCAGTCCCCTCCCAGTGCCCTCCAGCTCCATCCCACTGCCCCCAGTCCCCTCCCAGTGCCTCCCATTCTCCTCCCAGTGCTTCCAGTCCCCTCCCAGTGCCCTCCAGCTCCATCCCACTGCCCCCAGTCCCCTCCCAGTGCCTCCCATTCCCCTCCCAGTCTCCTCCCAGTGCCTCCCAGTCCCCTCCCAGTGCCCTCCAGCTCCATCCCACTGCCCCCAGTCCCCTCCCAGTGCCTCCCATTCTCCTCCCAGTGCTTCCAGTCCCCTCCCAGTGCCCTCCAGCTCCATCCCACTGCCCCCAGTCCCCTCCCAGTGCCTCCCATTCCCCTCCCAGTCTCCTCCCAGTGCCTCCCAGTCCCCTCCCAGTGCCCTCCAGCTCCATCCCACTGTCCCCAGTCCCCTCCCAGTGCCTCCCATTCTCCTCCCAGTCTCCTCCCAGCCCCCTCCCAGTGCCTCCTACCACTCCCCAGTAACCCCATTCCTACCCCAGTATCCACCCAGTGCCCCCCAGTCCCCTTCCAATATGTCCCAGTCCCCTCCCTCTGCCCCCCCCGTCCCCTCCCAGTGCCTCCCATTCTCCTCCCAGTCCCCTCCCAGTGCCCTCCAGCTCCATCCCACTGCCCCCAGTCCCCTCCCAGTGCCTCCCATTCTCCTCCCAGTCTCCTCCCAGTGCTCCCAGTCCCCTCCCAGTGCCTCCTACCACTCCCCAGTAACCCCATTCCTACCCCAGTATCCACCCAGTGCCCCCCAGTCCCCTTCCAATATGTCCCAGTCCCCTCCCAGTGCCCCCCAGTCCCCTCCCAGTGCCTCCCACTCCCCTCCCAGCCCCATCCTACTGTCCCCCAGTCCCTTCCCAGTGCCTCCCAGTGCTCCCAGTCCCTCACCGTGCAGGCACTGGTGGCGCTGCAGGAGATGTGGAAGATGATGGCGCTGTCCCCACCACGGGCGAAGGAGACGCCGTAAGCGTCGCGGTGGGGCTGGGAGGACACTGGGAGGTTACTGGGAGGCACTGGGAAGGTACTGGGGTGGGAAATGGGGTTACTGGGAGGCACTGGGGCCTTACTGGGAGGGAAATGGGCTTACTGGAAGGAGAAATGAGGTTACTGGGAGAGAAATGGGGTTAGCGGGAGGTACTGGGGGTTACTGGGAGGTACTGGGGACACTGGTTGGTTGCTGGGGGGCACTGGGAGGAACTGGGAGGGAAATGGGGTTACTGGGGGACACGGGGGGGGGTTACTGGGAGGGAAATGGGTTTACTGGGGAGTTACTGGGAGGGAAATGGGGTTGCTGAGAGGCACTGGGGGGGTTACTGGGGGTTACTGGGAGGCACTGGGTTTACTGGGACACCCACCGGTCCGAAGCCCCCGCCGGCGAGGTGCAGGGAGGGGGGCAGCAGGGGGGGGTCGGCCCGGGGGGCGGGGCTGGAGGCGAGAGCCCAGGGGTGGCCGAGCACCTAGGGGTGGGGATATGCAAATGAGACCACGCCCCCATCCCGCTATAGAGCCCCCCATTGAGATGTCAATGCCCAGACCCCCTCCCTTAGCCACGCCCCCTCCCTTGACCCTGCCTCCCTTAGCCACGCCCCCATTGACCCTGCCTCCCTTAGCCACGCCCCTCCATTGACCCCCACTCCCTTGGCCACACCCCCCTCCCTTGACTCTGCCTCAGTTGGCCACGCCCCCTCCTTTGACCCGCCTCCCTTAGCCACGCCCCAACCCCGCCTCCCTCAGCCCCGCCCACCCTTGACACCGCCTCCCTTAGCCGCGCCCCCTTAACCACGCCCCATTGACCATGCCTCCTTTAGCCACGCCCCCACACAACTCTGCCCCTTGGCCCCGCCCTCCCATCTATCCCTGCCGCTTAGTCACGCCCCCGCCTCCCCTCAGACCCCGCCCCCTTTCCCCCCCCACCTCCTGCAGGAAGGGGTCGCGCTGCCCCCTGGCGGCCGCCGTGGCCTCCAGCGCCTGCAGGTGCCGCTCCAGCCCCGCCCCGGTCAGCGCCGCCCGCAGCTGCGCCCGTTGGTGCCGCAGCGCCGCCCGCAGCAGCGCCCGCCGCCGCCCGGCCTGGGCCGCGGGGAGAGCCCGGTGAGGGGCGCCCCCGCACAGCCAGGGACCCCAGACCATGGGACCCCCCCTCACTGACACCCCCTCCAAACTCTGGGAACCCCAAACCCTGGGACCCCCCCTCACTGACACCCCCAAACTCTGACACCCCCAAACCCTGGGACCCCCCTCACTGACCCCCCCAAACTCCAGGACCCCCCCCTCACTGACACCCCCAAACTCCGGGACCCCCAAACACTGGGACCCCAAAACCCTGGGACCCCCCCTCACTGATCCCCCCAAACTCCAGGACCCCCAAACCCTGGGACCCCCCCTCACTGACACCCCCAAACCTTGGGACCCCCCCTCACTGACACCCCCAAACTCTGGGACCCCCAAACCCTGGGACCCCCCCTCACTGACACCCCCAAACCTTGGGACCCCCCTCATTGACACCCCCAAACTCTGGGACCCCCAAACCCTGGGACCCCCCCTCACTGACACCCCCAAACCCTGGGACGCCCAAACCCTGGGACCCCTCCCTCACTGACACCCCCAAACCCTGGGACACCCCCCTCACTGACACCCCCAAACCATGGGACCCCCCTCACCGATACCCCCAAACTCCAGGACCCCCAAACCATGGGACCCCTCCTCACTGACACCCCCAAACTTCAGGACCTCCAAACCCTGGGACCCCCCCTCACTGATGCCCCAAAACTCCGGGAGCCCCAAACCATGGGACCCCCCCTCACTGACACCCCCAAACTCCAGGACCCCACAAATAAGGGACCCCAAAACATAGGATACTCCTATGGACCCCCCTAAACTCCGGGACCCCACAAATAAGGGACCCCAAAACACCATAGGACCCTCCTCAGGACCCCCCTAAACTCCGGGACCCCACAAATAAGGGACCCCAAAACATAAGATCCTCCTATGGACCCCCCCCTAAACTCCGGGACCCCCCGAATCCTGGGACCCCACACTCTGGGACACCCCACCCTCAACAAGGGACCCCAAACCATGAGACCCCACAAATAAGGGACCCCAAATCTTAGAACCCTCCCAGCCCTCCCCCCTCCCCGGCAGTGACACCCCCAAACTCCAGACCCCCCCCAAACCCTGGGAACCCCCAAAAGCAAGGGACCCCCCCTTTCCCAAACCCCCCAAACCGAAGGACCACCCTTCAACATTTGCATCCCCCCTCCCAGTTTTGGGGTCCCCTTGGGTCTCAGCACTCCCCCCCAGGTTTGGGGGGGTTGCCCCTGTGTCTCATGCCCCTCCCTCACTTTAGGGACACCCCCCTTCAATGTTGGGGTTCCCCTGCCACTCACCCTGGTTTCGGGGTCCCCCATGGCGGCCACCAGTGCCAGAATTGGGGGGCCACAGCCCCGCACCCCCTCTGTTCGCCCTTCCTGGAAGAGCCGTGTGGGGACAGGCTCGTAGCTCAGGCAGGGACCCCGTTCCTGGGGGTGGGCACGGGGGGGTCACCGACGGGACAGGGGGAGTCTGGGGGGTCCCCAAGGGGATTTTTGGGGTCCCCAAGGGGATTTGGGGCTCCCAAGGTGGATATTTGGCTTCCAGAAGTGGTTTTAGGGTTCCCAGGTGGGCGGGTGGGATCCCCAGGTGAGATTTTGGGGGTCCCAGGGTGGATATTGGGGTTCCAATAGCGGTTTTGGGGGTCCTCAAAGGGATTTTTGGGGTCCTTAAGGGGATTTGGGGGGTCCAGGATAGATATTTGAGTTCCAGAAGTGGTTTTAGGGGTCCTCAAGAGGATTTTTGGGATCCTTAGGAGGATTTGGGGCTCCCAGGGTGAATACTGGGGTTCCAGAAGTGGTTTTAGGGTTCCCAGGTGGGCGGGTGGGATCCCCAGGTGGGATTTTGGGGGTCCCAGGGTGGATATTGGGGTTCTAATAGTGATTTTGGGGGTCCTCAAAGGGATTTTTGGGATCCTTAGGAGGATTTGGGGGGTCAGGGTAGATATTTGGGTTCCAGAAGGGGTCTTGGGGGTCCCCAAGGGGATTTGGGGCTCCCAGGATGGATATTTGGCTTCCAGAAGTGGTTTTAGGGTTCCCAGGTGGGCGGGTGGGATCCCCAGGTGGGATTTTGGGGGTCGCAGGGTGGATATTGGGATTCTAATAGTGGTTATGGGGGTCCTCAAGGGGCTTTTTGGGGTCCCCAGGTGGGATTTGGGGGTCCCAGGGTGGATATTGGGGTTCTAATAGTGGTTTTGGTGGTCCTCAAGGGGATTTTGGGGGTCTTTAAGGGGATTTGGGGTTCCAGGGTAGATATTTGGGTTCCAGAAGGGGTTTTAGGGGTCCTCAAGAGGATGTTGGGGATCCTCAAGAGGATTTGGGAATCCCAGGATGGATATTGGCGTTCAAGAGGGGGTTTGGGGGTCATGGGGAAAGGATTTGGGGTTCCCAGGGTGGGTTTTGAGGTCCCCAGGGTAGGTTTTGGGGGTCCTGGGCATGTTTTAGGGTCCCCAGCAGGAGTTTGGGGATCCCCAGGGTTGATATTTGGGTTCAAGAGGGGCTTTGGGGGTCACAGAGGGAGGATTTGGGGTCCCCAGGGTGGGTTTTTGGGTCTTTAAGGAGGTTTTGGGGGTCCCAGGTGGGTTTTAGGGTCTCCAGGATAGGTTTTGGGGTCCCTAAGAGGGTTTTGGGGTCCCCAGAGGTGGGTTTTGGGGTCCCTAAGGGGTTTTTGAGGGTCCTGTGTGAGTCCTGGGTGGGTTTTGGGGTCTTTAAGGAGGTTTTGGGGGTCCCAGGTGGGTTTTGGGGTCCCAGGTGGGTTTTAGGGTCTCCAGGGCAGGTTTTGGGGTCGCTAAGAGGGTTTTGGGGTCCCCAGAGGTGGGTTTTGGGGTCCCTAAGGGGTTTTTGAGGGTCCTGTGTGAGTCCTGGGTGGGTTTTGGGGTCTTTAAGGAGGTTTTGGGGGTCCCAGGTGGGTTTTAGGGTCTCCAGGGCAGGTTTTGGGGTCCCTAAGAGGGTTTTGGGGTCCCCAGAGGTGGGTTTTGGGGTCCCTAAGGGGTTTTTGAGGGTCCTGTGTGAGTCCTGGGTGGGTTTTGGGGTCCCTAAGGGAGATTTGGGGTCCCTGGGGGTGGGTTTTGGGGTTCCCAGTTGGGTTTTGGGTGGATTTTGGGCTCCCTAAGGAAGGGGGGGGGGGGGTTGAGGGTCCAGGGTGGGTTTTGGGGTGCCCGTGGGGTTTGGGGGTGCTCACGCGGACGAGGGCGAGCTGCAGCGCCAGCTGAACGAGGGCGTCTGAGATTTGGGGGGACCCCGGTGGGGGCACGAAGGTGAAGACGTGGAGCTCCAGGTCGTCTGACAGCACCTGCGCCGTCTCCAGGGCCCCCGACAGCGCCCGACGGCTCTGAGCACCCCAAAAACGCCCTCAGACACCCCAAAAATGCCTCAGAACCCCCCAAAACACTTCAGAAGACCCCAAAACGCCTCAGAAACCGCCAAATCCCATCAAAATGGCTCAAAATGCCCCCAAATCAGCAAAAACTGCCCTGAAATGAGGTCTTGGGGACCCCCCAGGGGCAAAATTACACTCCCCAAGATTCCTGTAGCCCTCAGACACCCCAAAAATGCCTCAGAACCCCCAAAAACACTTCAGAAGACCCCAAAACGCCTCAGAAACCGCCAAATCCCATCAAAATGGCTCAAAATGTCCCCAAATCAGCAAAAACTGCCCTGAAATGAGATCTTGGGGACCCCCTGTGGTAAAATTATACCCCCCCAAGACTCCTGTACACCTCAGACACCCCAAAAATGCCTCAGAACCCCCCAAAACACCTCAGAACCCCCCTAAACACTTCAGAAGACCTCAAAACGCCTCAGAAACCGCCAAATCCCACCAAAATGGCTCAAAATGCCTCCAAATCAGCGAAAACTGCCCTGAAATGAGATCTTGGGGACCCCCTGTGGTAAAATTACATCCTCCAAGATTCCTGTAGGCCTCAGACACCCCAAAAACGCCCTCAGACACCCCAAAAACACCTCAGAACCCCCGAAACCAATTCAGAAGGCCCAAAAAAAGGCCTCGGAAACCCCCAAATCCCACTAAAAGGGCTCAAAATGCCCCTAAATCGGCTAAAATTGCCCTAAAATGAGATCTTTCGGAACCCCTGTGGTAAAATTACCCCCCCTAAGACTCCTGTAGCCCTCAGACACCCCAAAACCGCATCCAGCACCCCAAAAACACCTCAGAAGCCCCGAAACCACTTCAGAAGGCCCAAAAAAGGCCTTGGAAACCCCCAAATCCCACTAAAATGGCTCAAAATGCCCCCAAATCAGCGAAAACTGCCCTAAAATGAGGTCTTGGGGACCCCCCAGGGGCAAAATTACACTCCCCAAGATTCCTGTAGCCCTCAGACACCCCAAAAATGCCTCAGAACCCCCAAAAACACTTCAGAAGACCCCAAAACGCCTCAGAAACCGCCAAATCCCACTAAAAGGGCTCAAAATGTCCCCAAATCATCAAAAACTGCCCTGAAATGAGATCTTGGGGACCCCCTGTGGTAAAATTACTCCCCCCAAGATTCCTATAGCCCTCAGACACCCCAAAAATGCCTCAGAACCCCCAAAACTACTGCAGAAGACCCCAAAAGGCCTCAGAACACCCCCAAATCCCATCAAAAGGGCTCAAAATGCCCCCAAATCAGCAAAAACTGCCCTGAAATGAGATCTTGGGGACCCCCTGTGGTAAAATTACACCCCCCCAAGATTCCTGTAGACCTCAGACACCCCAAAAACGCCCTCAGACACCCCAAAAACGCCTCAGAACCCCCCAAATCCCACCAAAAGTGCTCCCAGTTGCCCCCCAGTTGCTCCCAGTTACCCTAATGGCCCTCCCAGTTGCTCCCCAGTTGCTCCCAGTTACCCCAGTGGCCCTCCCAGTTGCCCCCAATCACTCTGAGTTGCTCCCAGTTACCCCAGTGGCCCTCCCAGTTACCCCAGTGGCCCTCCCAGTTACCCCCAGTTGCTCCCAGTTACCCTAATGGCCCTCCCAGTTGCCCCCCAGTTGCTCCCAGTTACCCTAATGGCCCTCCCAGTTGCCCCCAATCACTCTGAGTTGCTCCCAGTTGCCCCCCAGTTGCTCCCAGTTACCCCAGTGGCCCTCCCAGTTGCCCCCAATCACTCCCAGTCGCTCCCAGTTGCCCCCCAGTTGCTCCCAGTTACCCTAGTGGCCCTCCCAGTTGCTCCCCAGTTGCTCCCAGTTACCCTAATGGCCCTCCCAGTTGCCCCCCCAGTTGCTCCCAGTTACCCCACCGCCCCCCAGTTGCTCCCAGTTACCCCAGTGGCCCTCCCAGTTACCCCCAATCACTCTGAGTTGCTCCCAGTTGCCCCCCCAGTTGCTCCCAGTTACCCCAGTGGCCCTCCCAGTTGCCCCCCAGTTGCTCCCAGTTACCCTAATGGCCCTCCCAGTTGCTCCCCAGTTGCTCCCAGTTACCCCAGTGGCCCTCCCAGTTGCCCCCAATCACTCTGAGTTGCTCCCAGTTGCCCCCCAGTTGCTCCCAGTTACCCCAGTGGCCCTCCCAGTTACCCCCAATCACTCTGAGTCGCTCCCAGTTGCCCCCCAGTTGCTCCCAGTTACCCTAATGCCCCTCCCAGCTGCCCCCCAGTTGCTCCCAGTTACCCCAGTGCCCCCCTAGTCGCCCCCAATCACTCCCAGTCGCCCCAGTTCCCCCCCATTCACCCCTCGCAGGCTGTCCCAGTGCTCCCAGTTACCTCGGGGGGGATTTCCCAGTCCAGGCACTGGGGGGGGGGGATGCCGGGCTCCTCCCCCCCCCTGCAGTCGCCGCTGCTCTCGTAGCGCAGTTCCAGCGCCTCAGTGGCCAATGTGTACTGGGGGGAAATTGGGGGGCTGGGGGGGTTTGGGGGGACCCAGGGGTTGGGGGGGGACAGGGTTTGGGGGTGGGGGGTTCAGGTTTTGGGGGGGGGGTTCAGGTTTGAGGGGGGGGTTCAGGTTTGAGGGGGGCACAGGGGTTTGGGGGGGGGGGGCACAGGGTTTTTTTGGGGGGGCACAGGGGTTTGGGGGGCTCAGGGGTTTGGGGGGCTCAGGGGTTTGGGGGGGGGGACAGGGGTTGGGGGGGGCAGGGTTTGAGGGGGGGTTCAGGTATGAGGGGGGCTCAGGGGTTTGGGGGCACAGGGTATTTGGGGGGCTCAGGGGTTTGGGGGGACCCAGGGTTTGGGGGGGCACAGGGGGTTTGGGGGGCTCAGGGGTTGGGGGGGACCAGGTTTTGGGGGGGGGTTCAGGAATGAGGGGGGCTCAGAGGTTTGGGGGGGCAGGCTTGGGGGGGGTGCACAGGTGTGTGGGGACTTAGGGGTTTTGGGGGGCACAGGGGTGTTTTTTGGGGGGCACAGGGGGTTTGGGGGGCTCAGGGGGTTTGGGGGGCTCAGGGGTTTGGGGTAACCAGGTTTTGGGGGGGGGGTTCAGGTATGAGGGGGGCCCAGGGGTTTGGGGGGGGCCCAGGGGTTTGGGGGGGGCGCTCAGGTTGGGGGGGGGCTGAGGTTTGGGGGACACACAGAGGTTTTGGGGGGGTCAGAAGGGTTTGGGGGTGCCCAGGTTTGGGGGAGACCCAGTGGTTTTTTGGGGGGTGGGGGGGGCAGAGGGGTTTGGGAGGCCCTGGAGTTTGGGGGGGGCTCAAGTTTGGGGGAGCAGAAGGGGTTTTGGGGGGGGGGGCAGAATGTTTTTTTTGGGGGGGGGGGACTGTTACCTCCCAGAGGTGCCCCAGTACGGGGGGGTCCCCCCAAGATTGCTCCGCGTTCACCCCCAAACGCCCCGAGGAGAAGACGATGAGGGTGAAGGATTTATCAAACCATCTGGGGGGGGGGGGTCAGAAATTGGGGGGGGGGGGTCAGAAATGGGGGAGTCAGAAATGGGGGGGCAAAAAAATGGGGGGGGCAAAAATGAGGTCAGAAATGGGGGGGAAGAGAGAAACTTGGGAGGGGGGAACATTTGGTGGCCCTGGATGTGAATTTGGTGGCCCCAGGGCTGCGATTTAGGGGTTCGGGGGGTGGATTCAGAGGGTGAATTTGGTGGCCCAGGGGGTGAATTTGGTGGCCCAAGGGCCAGATTTGGTGGCCCCATGTCTGAATTTGGTGGCCCAGGGGCCAGATTTGATGGCCTCATGCCTGGATTTGGGGCTTTGGGGTGGATTTGGGGTTTCAGAGCAGATTTGGTGGCCCGGGGGGTGGATTTGGTGGCCCAAGAGGTAGATTTGATAGCCCTGGATATGAACGTGGTGGCCTACGGGGGTGGATTTGGTGGCCCAGGGACCAGATTTGGTGGCCCAGGGACCAGATTCGGTGGCCCCATGCCTGGATTTGGGGCTTTGGGGTGGATTTGGGGTTTCCGAGCAGATTTGGTGGCCCGGGCGGTGGATTTGGTGGCCCAGCGGGGTGGATTTGGTGGCCCAGGGGCCAGATTTGGTGGCCCCATGGTTGAATTTGGTGGCCTCATGCCTGGATTTGGGGTTTTGGGGTGGATTTGGGGTTTCAGAGCAGATTTGGTGGCCCTGGGGGTGGATTTGGTGGCCCAGGGGGGTGGATTTGGTGGCCCAGGGACCAGATTTGGTGGCCCCATGGCTGAATTTGGTGGCCTCATGCCTGGATTCGGGGTTTTGGGGTGGATTTGGGGTTTCCGAGCAGATTTGGTGGCCCGGGGGGTGGATTTGGTGGCCCCGGGGGGTGGATTTGGTGGCCCGGGGGGTGGATTTGGTGGCCCGGGGGGGCTCTGACCGGTTGTGCCAGGGTCCGTGCAGCAGCGCCCGGGCCTCGGCTTCGAGGTGGCCGTCGCCGGGGGGTTCCTCGGGTTCGGGGGGGACCCCGGGGGGGTCAAAGGCCACGATGAAGGGCGCTTCGTCCATCGCCCGCAGCGCTCGCCCTCGCCCCAGCGCCGCCCGCACCCGCGCCCAGGGGGGCCTGGGGGACCCCAAAACTCAGCAGACACCCCCCCCCCCCAAGAGACCTATAGCGCCCCCCCACCTCAGCCCCCCCATAGTACCCCATTGCCCCCCCACAGCCCCCCTAGTGACCCATAGCCCCCCATAGTACCCCATTGTCCACCATAGCCCCCCCATAGTGCCCCACTGCCCCCCCAGAGCCACCCCTGCCCCCCCAGTGACCCACAGCCCCTATAGCCCCCCCATAGCCCCCCCTAGAGACCCACAGCACCCCATAGCCCCCCCATAGCCCCCCATAGTGCCCCATTTCTCCCCATAATCCTCCCATAGCACTCCATAGCCCCCCCACAGCCCCCCCATAGCACCCCATTGCCCCCATAGCCCCCCCAGCCCCCCATAGTCCTCCCATAGCCCCCCTTAGTGACCCACAGCCCCCCATAGCCCCCCCATTGCCCCCCATAGCCCCCCATAATGCCCCACAGCCCCCCATAGCCCCCCCATAGCATCCCATTGCCCCCCCAGTCCTCCCATAGCACCCCATAGCAACCCACAGCCCCCCATAGCTCTCCCATAGCACCCCATTGCCCCCCCAGAGCCCCCCCAGTGACCCACAGCTCCCCATAGTGCCCCCATAGCCCCCCATAGCCCCCCCAGCCCCCCATAGCACTCCATAGCCCACCCACAGCCCCCCATAATGCCCCATAGCCCCCCACACCCCCCCCACAGCCCCCCATAGCCCCCCCCATAGTGCCCCATCTCCCCCCATAGCCCCCCCAGCCCCCCCATAATGCCTCATAACCCCCCATAGCCCCCCCATAATGCCCCATAACCCCCCATAGCCCCCCACAGCCCCCCCCCAGTGCCCCATCTCCCCCCAAAGCCCCCCCAAAACTGCCGACCACCCCCCCCATAGCCCCCCCCTCACCTCTCCCCTGCTGTCAGCACCCCCAGTGCCTCTTGGGGGTCCAGGGGGGGCCCCCCTTCTTCCAGCACTTTCTGGAATTGGCTCTGCAGCTCCCGGGGGCGCAGGGGGCGACCCCCCCTCATCACCGGCACCCGGAAAAGGCGCCCCCCATAAAGGGCGGCCACGTGGCCCCCACCCCCACCGTGCCACAGCCGATCTGGGGGGGAAAGGGGGTCTCAGGGGGGATTTTGGGGTCCCCAGGGGGATTCTGGGGGGGTCCAGGTGGGAACTAGGGGTCCCAGGGGGGATTTTGGGGTCCCCAAGGGGATTCTGGGGGGGTCCAGGTGGGAACTAGGGGTCCCAGGGGGGATTTTGGGGTCCCCAAGGGGATTCTGGGGGGGTCCAGGTGGGAACTGGGGGTCCCAGGGGGGATTTTGGGGTCCCCAAGGGGATTCTGGGGGGGTCCAGGTGGGAACTAGGGGTCCCAGGGGGGATTTTGGGGTCCCCAAGGGGATTCTGGGGGGGTTCCAGGTGGGAAATGGGGGTCTGAGGGGGAATTTTGGGGGACAAGGGGGGATTTTGGGGTCCCCTGGGGGATTGTGGGGGGGGTCCAGGTGGGAACTGGGGGTCCTGCGCAGGATTTTGGGGGACAAGGGGGGAGTTGGAGGGTCCGAGGGGGAATTTTGGGGTCCCAGGGGGGATTTTAGGGTCCTCAGGGGGATTCTGGAGGGGGTCCAGGTGGGAACTGGGGGTCCCAGGGGGGATTTTGGGGTCCCCAAGGGGATTTGAGGGGGTCCAGGTGGGAATTGGGGGTCCTGCGAGAGATTTTGGGGGACAAGGGGTGAGTTGGAGGGTCCCAGGGGGGATTTTGGGATCCCCAGGGGGATTCTGGGGGGGTCCAGGTGGGAACTAGGGGTCCCAGGGGGGATTTTGGGGTCCCCAAGGGGATTCTGGGGGGGTCCAGGTGGGAACTGGGGGTCCCAGGGGGGATTTTGGGGTCCCCAGGGGGATTCTGGGGGGGTTCCAGGTGGGAAATGGGGGTCCCAGGGGGGATTTTGGGGTCCCCAAGGGGATTCTGGGGGGGTCCAGGTGGGAACTGGGGGTCCCAGGGGGGATTTTGGGGTCCCCAGGGGGATTCTGGGGGGGTTCCAGGTGGGAAATGGGGGTCCCAGGGGGGATTTTGGGGTCCCCAAGGGGATTCTGGGGGGGTCCAGGTGGGAACCGGGGGTCTGAGGGGCGATTTTGGGGTCCCCAAGGGGATTCTGGGGGGGTCCAGGTGGGAATTGGAGGTCCTGCAGAGGATTTTGGGGGACAAGGGGGGAGTTGGGGGGTCCCAGGGGGGATTTTGGGGTCCCCACGGGGATTCTGGGGGGGTCCAGGTGGGAATTGGAGGTCCTGCAGAGGATTTTGGGGGACAAGGGGGGAGTTGGGGGGTCCCAGGGGGGATTTTGGGGTCCCCAAGGGGATTCTGGGGGGGTCCAGGTTGGAACTGGGGGTCCCAGGGGGGATTTTAGGGTCCTCAGGGGGATTCTGGAGGGGGTCCAGGTGGGAACTGGGGGTCCCAGGGGGGATTTTGGGGTCCCCAAGGGGATTTGAGGGGGTCCAGGTGGGAATTGGGGGTCCTGCGAGAGATTTTGGGGGACAAGGGGTGAGTTGGTGGGTCCCCAGGGGGGATTTTGGGATCCCCAGGGGGATTCTGGGGGGGTCCAGGTGGGAACTAGGGGTCCCAGGGGGGATTTTGGGGTCCCCAAGGGGATTCTGGGGGGGTCCAGGTGGGAACTGGGGGTCCCAGGGGGGATTTTGGGGTCCCCAGGGGGATTCTGGGGGGGGTTCCAGGTGGGAAATGGGGGTCCCAGGGGGGATTTTGGGGTCCCCAAGGGGATTCTGGGGGGGTCCAGGTGGGAACTGGGGGTCCCAGGGGGGATTTTGGGGTCCCCAGGGGGATTCTGGGGGGGGTTCCAGGTGGGAAATGGGGGTCCCAGGGGGGATTTTGGGGTCCCCAAGGGGATTCTGGGGGGGTCCAGGTGGGAACCGGGGGTCAGAGGGGAGATTTTGGGGTCCCCAAGGGGATTCTGGGGGGGTCCAGGTGGGAATTGGAGGTCCTGCAGAGGATTTTGGGGGACAAGGGGGGAGTTGGGGGGTCCCAGGGGGGATTTTGGGGTCCCCAAGGGGATTCTGGGGGGGTCCAGGTGGGAATTGGAGGTCCTGCAGAGGATTTTGGGGGACAAGGGGGGAGTTGGGGGGTCCCAGGGGGGATTTTGGGGTCCCCAAGGGGATTCTGGGGGGGTCCAGGTTGGAACTGGGGGTCCCAGGGGGGATTTTGGGGTCCCCAAGGGGATTCTGGGGGGGTCCAGGTGGGAACTGGGGGTCCCAGGGGGGATTTTGGGGGACAAGAGGGGAGTTGGGGGGTCTGAGGGGGGATTTTGGGGTCCCCAAGGGGATTTGAGGGGGTCCAGGTGGGAACTGGGGGTCCCAGGGGGGATTTTGGGGGGACAAGAGGGGAGTTGGGGGGTCTGAGGGGGGATTTTGGGGGTCCCCAAGGGGATTCTGGGGGGGTCCAGGTGGGAATTGGGGGTCCCAGTGGGGAGATTTTGGGGGACAAGGGGGGAGTTGGGGGGGTCCCAGGGGGGATTTTGGGGTCCCCAAGGTGATTTGGGGGGGCCCTGCGGGAGATTTTGGGGGACAAGGGGCGAGTTGGGGGGTCCCAGGGGGGATTTTGGGGTCCCCGTGTGGGTTTTGGGGTCCAAGGCAGGGCTTTTGGGGTGCCCTCTTTTTTGGGGGTCCCGGTGGGGATATTGGGGTTCTGGAGTGGAGTTTTGGGGTCCCAGAGGGGATTTTTGGGGTATATTGGGAGGAGTTTTGGGGTGCCCCGGGTTTGGGGGTGCTGTACCCCGTTTCTCGCCGGGCAGACGGGAGGTGTTGAAGAGGCGCTCGTACTGCGCTGAGCACGTGGGCAGCGTCCCCCGAAACAGCGGCTGAGGGGGACCCCAAAATCACACCCAGCACCCCCAAATCCCAACCCCCCCCCAATACCCCTGGAACCCCAAATCCCCCCTCCCCAGGACCCCAAAACCCCCCAGGGGACCCCAGTTGCCCCCCCAAATCTTTCCTGCCACCCATAAAGACCCCAGGGGGACCCCAAAACCTCCCCAAAGACCCCAGGGGGACCCCAAAACCTCCCCAAAGCCCCCTTGGGAACCTCAAAGCCCCCCCAAAACCACTCCCTGGGACCCCAATGAACCCCCTTAGGACCTCAATTGCCCCCCCAAATCCTTCCTGCCCCCCATAAAGACCCCAGGGGGACCCCAAAACCTCCCCAAAGACCCCAGGGGGACCCCAAAACCTCCCCAAAGCCCCCTTGGGAACCTCAAGGCCCCCCCAAATCCACTCCCTGGGACCCCAATGAACTCCCTTAGGACCCCAATTGCCCCCCCAAATCCTTCCTGCCCCCCATAAAGACCCCAGGGGGACCCCAAAACCTCCCCAAAGCCCCCTTAGGAACCTCAAAGCCCCCCCAAATCCACTCCCTGGGACCCCAATGAACCCCCTTAGGACCCCAATTGCCCCCCCAAATCCTTCCTGCCCCCCATAAAGACCCCAGGGGGACCCCAAAACCTCCCCAAAGCCCCCTTGGGAACCTCAAAGCCCCCCAAAACCACTCCCTGGGACCCCAATGAACCCCCTTAGGACCCCAATTGCCCCCCCAAATCCTTCCTGCCCCCCATAAAGACCCCGGGGGACCCCAAAACCTCCTCAAAGACCCCAAGGGGACCCCAAAACCTCCCCAAAGACCCCTTGGGAACCTCAAAGCCCCCCCAAATCCACTCCCTGGGACCCCAATGAACCCCCTTAGGACCTCAATTGCCCCCCCAAGACCCCGAGAAGGACCCCAAATCCCCCCCTCGCAGTTTTGGGGTGCTCACGGGTGGCAGCTCCCCCCGAATCACGAGGCGCCGGAATTGCAGGAGGGCGAAGACGGCGTTGGCGGCTCGGGCGGCCGGGAGCCGCGTCGGGGGGGGGCCCAGCAAGTCCTGGGGGGGGGACCCCAATATCTGTGACCCCCCCAGCACCCCAAAATCCTCCCAATTCACCCCCAAACCTCCATCAAATCTCCTCAATCCCCCCTAAATCTTTCCCACCCCCCCCCAATTACCTCCCTGCAACACATTATGGGGGGGGGCGGTGGAATTTGGGGGGGACCCTGAGGTTTTGGGGGGGACCCTGAGGCTCAAGGGGGACCCCGAGGCTCAGGGGGGACCCCCAAACATCTGGCACCCCCATATCCACCCCCCCAGCACCCCTATAATCCCCTCAGTTCACCCCAAATCTCCCCACACCCCCAAATAACCCCTCCCAAGCGCCACATCTGGGGGGGGGGGAGGATGCCAAGATTTGGGGGGGACCTCAGGGTTTTGGGGGGGTCCCCACTTTTGGGGCTCACCATGAGGTAGTAGTTGCTGGTGGGGAGGGGGCTGCGGCCCCCCAAGTGCACGTGCTCCTCCCAGAGGTCACTCAGCTGGGGGGGGGGGAGTGGAATGCACCCCAAAATCTGAGATACACCACCACCCCCCCCCAAAAAGGGGCCCCCAAAACTCTGGGGGCCCCCAAAACCCCCTTTAATGACCCCCGAGGGACCCCAAAATACTTCCAACGCCCCCCCCAAAACCCCCAAGAGGACCTCAAATCCCCCTTAATGACCCCATGGGGACCCCCAAAATACCCCCCCCAAAGCCCAAGGGGGACCCCAAAACTCCCTTAATGATGCTGGGGGACCCCAAAATACCCCAAACCCCCCTCAAACCCCCAAGGGGGGACCTCAAATCCCCCTTAATGACCCCATGGGGACCCCAAAATACCCCCAACCCCCCCTCAAACCCCCAAGGGGGACCTCAAATCCCCCTTAATGACCCCATGGGGACCCCCAAAATACCCCCCCTCAAACCCCCAAGGGGGACCCCAAAACCCCTTTAATGACCCCATGGGGACCCCAAAATACCCCAAACCCCCCTCAAACCCCCAAGGGGGACCCCAAAACCCCCTTAATGATGCTGGGGGGACCCCCAAAATACCCCCAACCCCTCCTCAAGCCCCCAAGGGGGACCCCAAAACCCCCTTAATGATGCTGGGGGACCCCAAAATACCCCCAACCCCTCCTCAAGCCCCCAAAGGGGACCCCAAAACCCCTTTAATGACCCCATGGGGACCCACAAAAATCACCCCAGCCCCCCCCTCAAAGCCCCAAGGGGGTCCCCAAAACCCCCCTCACGTAGCAGGGGAGGGTCCAGGCTCGCAGGCGCAGCCAGCGCTGAAGTTGGGGTCCGGGGCCCCCCAAAAACTCACGGGCGAGGGTGGGCAAACGCTCTCGCCCGCCCCCCGGCCCCAACGCCTGCAGCGAAGCCACCGCCTGGAAAAGAGGGGGTTCAGAGTGCACCCCAAAACCCTCCTGCACCCCAAAAGCCCCCCTAAACTCCTCCAAGACCCCCAGAGGCCCCCTCCCCCCAGGCACCCCCAAACCCCTCCAAGACCCCCCCCCCAAATGACCCCCCCAAACCCCCAGGGCCCCCCCAAATGACCCCAATTGAACCCCGAGACTCCCAGACCCCCCCAAAATGACCCCAATTGAACCCCCAAGGCCCCCCCAAATGACCCCCCAAACCCCCAGGGCCCCCCCAAATGACCCCAATTGAACCCCCAGGGCCCCCCAAATGACCCCAATTGAACCCCGAGACTCCCAGACCCCCCCAAAATGACCCCCCAAACCCGTAGGGCCCCCCCAAATGACCCCAATTGAACCCCAAGACTCCCAGACCCCCCCAAATGACCCCCCCAAACCCCCAGGGCCCCCCCAAATGACCCCCCCAACCCCCCAGGGCCCCCCCAAAATGACCCCAATTGAACCCCCAGAGCCCCCCCAAATGACCCCCCAAACCCCCAGAGCCCCCCCAAATGACCCCAAATGAACCCCAGGGCCCCCCACATGACCCAATTGAACCCCGAGACTCCCAGCCCCCCCCCAAATGACCCCCCAAACCCCCAGGACCCCCCCAAATGACCCCAATTGAAACCCCCAAGGCCCCCCCAAATGACCCCCCAAACCCCCAGGGCCCCCCCAAATGACCCCAATTGAACCCCCAGGGCCCCCCCAAATGACCCCAATTGAACCCCGAGACTCCCAGCCCCCCCCCCAAATGACCCCCCAAACCCCTATGGCCCCCCTAAATGACCCCAAATGAACCCCCAGAGCCCCCCCAAATGACCCCAATTGAACCCCCAGACGCCCAGCCCCCCCCCAAATGACCCCAAATGAACCCCCAGGGCCCCCCCAAATGACCCCAATTGAACCCCCAAGGCCCCCCCAAATGACCCCCCAAACCCCCAGGGCCCCCCCAAATGGCCCCAAATGAACCCTCAGGGCCCCCCCAGATGACCCCAATTGAACCCCGAGACTCCCAGACCCCCCCAAAATGACCCCAAATGAACCCCCAGGGCCCCCCCAAATGACCCCAAATGAACCCCCAAATCCCCAGGGCCCCCCAAAAATGACCCCCCCCCCTCACCCTGTGCACGGTGTCGTGGAGGGGGGGCAGGGGAAGGGGGGGGCAGCACCCCCTGAAAGCTGCGCAGCCCCGGGTGGCGCCCCGAGAACATCCGGACCAGCGCCTGCACCCCAAAACGGTATGAGAAACCGCCCCCCCCCACCCCAAAACTGAGCCCTGCACCCCAAAACTCAGCCCAGGATATGCCTCTGCATCCCTCAACCCCCAAACCCCACCCTGCACCCCAAAATCCCCCATAGTGCCCCTAAACTCTCTCTTAGCCCCCCCAAACCCCACCCTGCACCCCAAAATCCCCCATAGTCCCCCCCAAACTCCCTCTTAGCCCCCCCAAACCCCACCCTGCACCCCAAAATCCCCCATAGTCCCCCCAAACTCCCTCTTAGCCCCCCAAACCCCACCCTGCACCCCAAAATCCCCCATAGTCCCCCCAAACTCCCTCTTAGCCCCCCCAAACCCCACCCTGCACCCCAAAATCCCCCATAGTGCCCCCCCAAACTCCCTCTTAGCCCCCCCAAACCCCACCCTGCACCCCAAAATCCCCATAGCCCACCCCAAACTCCCTCTTAGCCCCCCCCAAACTCCACCCTGCACCCCAAAATCCCCCATAGTCCCCCCCAAACTCCCTCTTAGCCCCCCTAAACCCCACCCTGCACCCCAAAATCCCCCATAGTGCCCCTAAACTCCCTCTTAGCCACCCCAAACCCCACCCTGCACCCCAAAATCCCCCATAGCCCACCCCAAACTCCCTCTTAGCCCCCCCAACTCCACCCTGCACCCCAAAATCCCTCACAGTCCCCCCCAAACTCCCTCTTAGCCCCCCCAAACCCCACCTTGCACCCCAAAATCGCCCATAGCATCCCCAACCCCCCCCCTTGCACCCCTAAACTCCCTCATAATCCCCCTCAACCCCCCTCTGCACCCCAAAACCCCTCTCAAGACTCCCCCAAATCGCCCTTCTTACCATCCAGAGGCGCGGGGGGGGCCCGGGGCGCCCCAAAGCCGCGGCTGTGCCCCCCAAAAGCAGGCGCAACCCCAGGCGCAGGGTGAACCCCAAAAGCAGCCACAGCCCCGAGGCGAAGAGCAGCAGCGCCAGGGCCCCCCGAAACCCCCCCAGAAGCAGGGGGCTTGAGGGGCCGTCAGGGGGTACCCCAAAACCCCCCTGGACAACCCCCCCCTAACCTCACCCTGCACCCCAAAACCCTCTGGACCCTCCCAGGCACCCCAAAAACCTTCCTAACCCCCCAACTCCCCCCCCTTTAGCAGCTGGGGGGAGCAGGGGCATTGCAGACACCCCAAAACTGCCCCGGGCACCCCAAAATCTCCCTGGACACCCCCAATTTCTTCCCGAAGTATCCAGAGATGGGGGGCAGGGGGCACCTCAAAACCTCCTGGGTGGCCCCAATCCCTCCCAGCCCCCCCCTCTTTTGGGGCCACCCCATTTTTGCTCCCCCACAGCCCCCCAAAACCCCCCAATCCCTCCCACCCCTCTTATTTTGGGGACCCCCCTTTTCTGCCCCCCCAAATCCTCCAAGTCCCCTCCTTTTTGGGGTCCCCTTCTTTTCTGCCCCCCCAAATCCTCCAAGTCCCCTCCTTTTTGGGGTCCCCCCCCTTTTCTGCCCCCCCCAACCCTCCCAGCCCCCCCCCCCTTAATTTTGGGGTCCCCCCTACCTTTGGGGGGAGCCCCCCGGCGATGGCCCCCACCACCCTAGCGAGGGGTCCAACCCCACGGCCTCGCAGACCCCCAGGGCCCCCCCCAAAAACAGCCATGTCTGCGGCCCCGCAGGGTATGCCTGGGGGGGGGGGGGGTCAGGGGGGACCCCCAAAACCCCCCTGATACCGCCAAACCCCTCTGTGACCCTCAAACCCCTCTGTGCCCCCCAAACCCCCCTGTGCCCCCCAAACCTTTGAACCCCCCAACGCCTTTGTGCCCCCCAAATCCCTCTGAGCCCCCCAAACCCCTCTGTGCCCCCCAATTCCTCAGCCCCCCCCAAACCTTTGAATCCCCCTAACCCCTGTGCCCCCCCAAATCCCTCTGTGCCCCCCAACTCCTCAGCCCCCCAAACCTTTGAACCCCCCAAACCCCTCTGTGCGCCCCAAACCCCTCAGACCCCCCCAAACCTTTGAACCCCCAAACCCCTCTGTGCCCCCCAAACCCCTCAGCCCCCCCCAACCCCTCTGTGCCCCCAAATCCCTCTGTGCCCCCCCAAACCCCTCAGCCCCCCCAAACCTTTGAATCCCCCAACCCCTCTGTGCCCCCCAAATCCCTCTGTGCCCCCCAACTCTTCAGCCCCCCCAAACCTTTGAACCCCCCAAACCCCTCTGTGCCCCCCAATTCCTCTGTGCCCCACAAACCTTTGAATCCCCCAAACCCCTCTGTTCCCCCAAACCCCTCAGCCCTCCCAACCTTTGAACTCCCCCAACCCCTCTGTGCCCCCCAAACCCTTGAATCCCCCCAAATCCCTCTGTGCCCCCCAAATCCCTCTGTGCCCCCAAACCTTTGAACTCCCCCAACCCCTTTGTGCCCCCCAAACCCCTCTGTGCCCCCCAAACCTTCAGCCCCCCCAAACCTTGAATCCCCCAACCCCTCTGTGCCCCAAACCCCTCTGTGCCCCCAAATCCCTCTGTGCCCCCCAAACCCCTCAGCCCCCCCAAACCCCTCTGTGCCCCCCAAATCTCTCTGTGCCCCCAAACCCCTCTGTGCCCCCCAATTCCTCTGTGCCCCCCAAACCCCTCTGTGCCCCCCAATTCCTCTGTGCCCCCCAAATCCCTCTGTGCCCCCCAACCCCTCTGTGCCCCCCAATTCCTCTGTGCCCCCCAACCCCTCTGTGCCCCCCAAATCCCTCATCCCCCCAAACCCTTGAATCTCCCCAACCCCTCTGTGCCCCCCAATTCCTCTGTACCCCCCCAAACCCCTCATCCCCCCAAACCCCTCTGTGCCCCCAAATCCCTCTGCGTCCCCCAAACCTTTGAACCCCCCAAACCCCTCTGTGCCCCCCAAATCCCCCCGTGCCCCCCGATACCCGCAGGCGCCGTATCCTCCTCCCCGCCGAGCGCAGCAGCCCCCGCGCCAGCAGCCCCAGGGGTCCCGGGGCCCCCCCGAACCCCAACACCGGCCCCGCCATCCTTGGGGGGGGGGGGGGGAAACAGCTGGAGAAGGGGAGAAAACAGCTGGCGGGAAGGAAACCCCAACATTTGGGATCCTCACCCCAAGATCTGAGACCCACGTCTGCCTCACACATCACTTGGGGGGGGCCTGGGACACCCCCCCCCCCAAAAAAACCTCAACATCTGGGATCACCCAAACATCTGGCGCTCCCTATACAGCAACATCTGGAACGCTGCGAGGCCTGGGAAACCCGGAACCCCAACATCTGGAACCCCCAACCCCAACATCTGGGATCCCCAAAAGGCCTGGGACCCCCCCCCCCGAACCCAAACATCTGGATTCCCCCCCCCATATCTTTGGAAGCACGAGGTCCCTCTCCCAACATCTGGGTTACGCGCATGAACATCTGGGTTCCATCCACAGCTGCCTGCGCCCCCCAACATCTGGGGCCCCTCAACATCTGGATCACCTCCCATTTGGACATCTAAGGGCCCCCCCAAAAATCTGGGGCCCCTCAACATCTGGATCACCTCCCACCTGGACATCTAAGGGCCCCCCCAACATCTGGGGCCCCCCAACATCTGGATCACCTCCCACCTGGACATTGAAGGTCCCCCCAACATCTGGGGCCCCTCAACATCTGGATCACCTCCCACTTAGACATCTAAGGCCCCCCCCAACATCTGGGGCCCCTCAACATCTGGATCACCTCCCACTTGGACATCTAAGGGCCCCCCCCCAACATCTGGGGCCCCCCCAACATCTGGATCCCCCCTCACTTCTCCCTGCGAGCACCCAGGAATCCGTTGCCCCCCCCAAATTCCCACTCCCCCCCTCCCTTCTCCACTCATCCCTTGGGATGGGGGAAGGAATCAAATGATCGATCCCCCCCTCCCCTCCCCCCCCAGCATCCCGACAGCCTTTGCGGCAGTCGATAGTTTTGGGGGGGGGGCCCCCCCTTTCCCCTCCCCCCCCCTCCCCTCCATTCCTCCTCCCCCTCCCTCTCACCTTGCAGCTTCAACTGGATCAAACCGGTTTGGGGGGGGAGGGGGGGGCTGATCCAGATGTTGAGGGGGGGATCCAGATGTTGGGGGGGGTCCCCCCTGTATTGCTGGGGGGGGGGGTTGGAATTCGGGGGGGGCCACGCGAGGCTAAGGATGCTGCGAACGAGGGAGAGGCCCCTCCCCCAGAGGGGGCGGGGCTTGGAGAGGCCACGCCCCAACCCAAACCCCGCCCCCCATCTCCCCCCTCCCCCCCAAACCCTTGGACTCCCCCCCAAAAGCCTCGGGACCCTCCGCAAAACCCTCTGCCCCCCAAAAAAACCCCCTTGGGAGTCCCCCCAAAACTTTGGGACTCCCCCAAATCTTGGGGTCCCCCCTTAAGCCCTGGGACTCCCCCAAAGCCCTGGGACTCCCCCAAAACCATCTGCCCCCCCCCCTCCTCTAAATCTTGGGGTCTCCTTCGGGGATAAGGGGGGCAGTGGGGGGACACTGGGGGGACAATGGGGGGACAATGGGAATACTGGGAGGACAATGGGGACATTGGGGGGCAATGGGGACACTGGGGGGACACTGAGAGTCAGTGGGGTGACATTGGGGTCAAGGACGATGGGGGACACTGGGGGGACAGGGGGGTCACTGGGGGTGAAGGGCAATAGGGACACTGGGGGGACACTGGGGGGACAATGGGGTGAAGGACGATGGGGGATACTGGGGACAATGGGGTACGGGGATACTGGGGGAAACTGGGGGGACACTGAGGGGGACAATGGGGGGACACAGTGGTGTCAGGGATATGGGGGGACAGGGGGGTCACTGGGGGTCAAGGGCAATGGGGACACTGGGGGGACACTGGGGGGACAATGGGAATACTGGGGGGACAATGGGGACACTGGGGGGACACTGAGAGTCAGTGGGGTGACACTGGGGTGAAGGACGATGGGGGACACTGGGGGGGAAAGGGGGGGGTCACAGGGGTTCAAGGGCAATGGGGACACTGGGGGGACACTGGGGGGACACTGTGGTGAAGGACGATGGGGGATATTGGGGACAATGGGGTACGGGGATACTGGGGGAAACTGGGGGGACACTGAGGGGGACAATGGGGGGACACTGGTGTAGGGATATGGGGGGACAGGGGGACAGGGGGGTCACTGGGGGTCAAGGGCAATGGGGACAATGGGGGGACAATGGGGGGACAATGGGGACAATGGGGGGACACTGAGAGTCAGTGGGGTGACATTGGGGTGAAGGACGATGGGGGACACTGAGGGGAAAGGGGGGGTCACAGGGGTTCAAGGGCAATAGGGACACTGGGGGGACAACTTGGGGGGACAATGGGAATACTGGGGGGACACTGGGGGTGAAGGGGGGACAAGGGGACAATGGGGGGTCCCCAATGTCGAGGTCCCCTCGCCCCCCCCCCCACTCCCCGCACCGGCGCTGAGAGCGAACACCGGTACAGGGGTTGGGAGAGGGGGAGGGGGAGCGGGGACCCCCCCGAACCCCCCAGGGCCCCCCCGGAACCCCTCCAGGGACCCCCCCAAACCGGGAGGCTCCCCCGGAACCCCTCCAGGGCCCCCCCTGGAACCCCTCCAGGCCCCCCCCCCAAACCGAGATGCCCCCCGGAACCCCCCATGGCCCCCCCGGAACTCCCCATGGCCCCCCCGGAACCCATCCAGGGACCCCCCAAACCTGGATGCCACCCCTGAACCCCCCAGGGCCCCCCCGGAACCCCTCCAGGGCCCCCCCAAACCGGGATGCCCCCCCCGGAGCCCCTCCAGGGGCCCCCCCCAACCCGGGATGCCCCCCCGAGCCCCTCCAGGGCCCCCCCGGAACCCCTCCAGGGCCACCCCCCAAACTGAGATGCTCCCCGGAACCCCCAGGCCCCCCCCGGAGCCCCTCCAGGGCCCCCCCCAAACCGAGATGCCCCCCTGGAACCCCTCCAGGGCCCCCCCCCAACCCTGGATGCCACCCCTGAACCCCCCATGGCCCCCCCGGAACCCTCCAGGGCCACCCCCAAACCTGGATGCCCCCCTGAACCCTCCAGGGCCCCCCCAAACCGGGATGCCCCCATGGAACCCCCCTGGAACTCCCTCAGGGTCCCCCAAAATCGGGAACCCCCCCCCCCCGGACCCCTCAAGGACTCCTCCGGACTCCCCCACCCCCCCATTGCCCCCCAAACCACGGTCCCCCCCCGGACCTCCCCAAGCGACCCCCCTCTCCCCCCCCAGGGTCCCCCAAACCGGGAACCCCCCCCAGAACTCCCCAAAGACCCCTCCGGACCCTCCCAAACCGGGGTGCCCCCCCCCCGAAATTCCCAGGGACCCCCCTGGAACCCCCCCATTGCACCCCGCAAAACCAGGGACCCCCCCAAAATGGGACCCCCCCCCCCCAAACTGGGAAGCCCTCAACAGCCCATGGGGGGGGGACAATGGGGGGGTCCCCAAAGGAAAATCGGGGGGTAATGGGGGTCTCATGCCAATGGGGGGGGGGGCGTGAGCATCCATGGGGGGGTTCAGGGGGTCCCATGGGGGGGGTAATGGGGGTTCCGGGGGGGGGGAGCAGTAGGGGGGGTCCCCAAAGGCAAATGGGGGGGGATGGGGGTTCTGTGGGGGTTCCATGGGGGGGTCAATGGGGGGGGCAAAAGGGGGGGTCCCCAAAGGCAAATGGGGGGGGGCAATGGGGGTTATGGGGGGGTTCCATGGGGAGGGCAGTGGGGGGGGGGGGCAAAAGGGGGGGTCCCCAAAGGCAAATGAGGGGGGAATGGGGGGTTCCGGGGAGGGAGCAATGGGGGTCCCATCGGGGGGGGGCTAAAGGGGGGGTTCCCAAAGGCAAATGGGGGGGGCAATGGGGGGGATGTGGGGGGTCCGGGGGCAATAGGGGGGGGGGAAGGGGGGTCTCCAAAGGCAAATGGGGGGGGGGGGCAATGGGGGGTTCCGGGGGGGGGAATAGGGGGGAGCAATGAGGGTAATTGGGGTCCGATTAGGGGGGGGCGGCAAAGGGGGTCAAATTGGGGGGGGGGAATAGGGGGCAATTGGGGTCCCGGGGGGGGGGGGGGGGCGAGGGGGGTTGGTGTCCAGGGGGGTCCCATGAGGTTTTGGGGGGGCTCCCTGTCCCCCCCCTCCCCCCTCACCTGCCTCCTCCGCTCCCCCCCCGCCCCCCCCCCGCCGCTCTTTAAAGCCTCTGCCCCCCCCTCCCCCCCCCCCCAATTTCCTGCCGGGGGGGGCGGCACAAACAGGAAAGGGCGGGGGGGGCGGGGGCGTCCGGGTTCCCAGGGGCCCCCGCCCAGTGCAGGCTCCGTGCAGACCAGTTCAGACCAGTATAGACCCAGTAGAACCCAGTACAGACGCACTACAGCCCAGTTCAGACCAGCAGAACCCAGTTCAGACCAGTATAGACCCAGTAGAACCCAGTACAGACCCACTACAGCCCAGTTCAGACCAGTAGAACCCAGTTCAGACCAGTATAGACCCAGTAGAACCCAGTACAGACCCACTACAGCCCAGTTCAGACCAGCAGAACCCAGTTCAGACCAGTATAGAGCCAGTAGAACCCAGTACAGACCCACTACAGCCCAGTTCAGACCAGCAGAACCCAGTTCAGACCCGTATAGACCCAGTATAGCCCAGTACAGACCCACTACAGCCCAGTTCAGACCAATAGAACCCAGTTCAGACCCCTATAGACCCAGTATGGCCCAGTATAGACCAGTATAATCCAGCTCAGACCCAGTTCAGACCAGTATAGACCAGTATAACCCACTTCAGACCCGTATAGACCCCGTTCAGACCAGTATAGACCCAGTATATCCAAGTACAAACCCAGTACAGACCCAGTACAGCCCAGTTCAGACCAGTAGAACCCAGTTCAGACCAGTATAGACCCAGTATATCTAAGTACAGACCCAGTACAGACCCAGTACAGTCCAGTTCAGACCAGTAGAACCCAGTTCAGATCAGTATAGACCCAGTATAACCCAGTACAAACCCAGTACAACCCAGTTCAGACCAATAGAACCCAGTTCGAACCCGTATAGACCCAGTATATTCCAGTACAAACCCAGTATAGACCCAGTATATTCCAGTACAGCTCCAGTACAACCCAGTATAACCCAGTATAGCACAGTACAGACCCAGTACAGACGGAGTTCAGACCAGTATAACCCAGTATAGAAGTATGCAGTATAGCTACTGGTCCTGCAGGTCCCTAAACGGGTCCCAAATAGTCCTGGGACTGGGAGCACTGGGAGGGGGACTGGGAGCACTGGGAGGGGGAATTGGGGCACTGGGAGAGGACTGGAAGCACTGGGAGGGCATAGAGAGGGTACTGGGGGCACTGGGAGCACTGGGAGAGAGTCTGGGGGCACTGGGAGGGGGTCCGGAAGGCCACTGGTAGCACTGGTGGGACAGTGGGAGGGAACTGGGAGTCACTGGGATGCACTGGAGGGGCAGTGGGAAGTGCTGGGAAGGAACTGGGAAGGACAGGAAGGGAACTGGGAGTCACTGGGGGGCACTGTGCCCCTCCGGAGCCCTCCGGAGCCATTCCTGGAGCCCCAGGATCCATCCGGGACCCCTCACGACCCCTCAGGGGACCCCCAGAGCTCCTTAAGGAACCCTTTGATTCCACCGGGGATCCCCCTGGAGCCAAACCCTGACCATAACCATAACCATAACCACTTGTAGGACCCCCAGGACCTCTGTAGGACCCCCAAGAGCTCTCTTGAGCCCCCCAGGATCCATGCAGGGACCCAAAGGACCTCTCTAGGATTCCAGGACCCCTAAAGCCATCCAGGACCTTTCTAGGATCCGTAGCACCCTTCTAGGGACCCCCAGGATCCTTCTGGAGTCCCCCCGAACCCCTCTAAACACCCCAGGACCCCTCTAGAGTGTGCTGGAACCCCATTAAGGCCTTCCAGAACCCCTCTAGGACCCCCCGGACCCCTCTAAACCCCCCAGGACTCCTCTAGAGCCCTCTGGGACCCCTCTTGAGATGCCCCCCAAGATCATTCTAAGACCCCAGGACCCCTCTAGAGCCCTCTGGGACACATTTAGTGTCTTCTAGGACCATCCTAAGACCCTCTGGACCCCTCCAGAGCCAAATGGGGCCCCTTTAAGCCCTTCCAGGACCTCTCTAAGATACCCAGGACCCCTCTAGTGACTCGTGGAGTGACGACACCAAATGCAGAGTTGGGTGCAGGTACGTGGCTGAGGGATCTTTCCTCCAAGCTTGCACACCATGTGTCAAAGCCGGGACGTCTTTATTGTGCCGTGTTATACATATCCATTAGGGTGACGCACATAGAGTCATAGGATCACTACGTTGGAAGGGACCCACTGGATCATGGAGTCCAACCATTGACCCACTGGGCCATCGAGTCCAACCATTGACCCACTGGATCATGGAGTCCAACCATTGACCCACTGGATCATGGAGTCCAACCATTGACCCACTGGGTCATGGAGTCCAACCATTGACCCACTGGGTCATGGAGTCCAACCATGGACCCACTGTATCATCGAGTCCAACCATTGACCCACTGGGTCATCGATATCAGAAAAAAATTCTTCACGGAAAGAGCCATGGGGCACTGGAACAGCTGCCCAGGGAGGTGGTGGAGTCGCCTTCCCTGGAGGTGTTTAAGGAACGGGTGGATGAAGTGCTGAGGGCCATGGTTTAGGGAGTGTTGGGAATGGTTGGACTCCATGATCCAATGGGTCCTTTCCAACCTGGTGATTCTACGACAAAATGACTCGATTACTGGATGAGGGAAAGGCTGTGGATGTAGTCCTCTTGGACTTCAGTCTTCTTGGACTTCAGTAAAGCCTTTTAAAGGCTTTACCCTTTAAAAGATTTGGGTCATAGAAAGGTCGTACAATATTTGGGTCATGGAAGAGTCAAGTCATGAAAGTTTGAGAGTCTGAGGGCTGAGAAATCGAACCATTGGGTCATGGAAAGGTGGTAGAAGTGTTGGGGCGTAGAAGAGTTGGGTCCTAGAATGGGTGTGTGATAGATTCCTCAGCGGTCGAGGAGCGGGTCACCGAAGGGTCGGGTCCTAGAAGAATCAGAGAAAAGTCAGAGAAGAGTCATAGAAGGGTTGGGAAATAGAAGACTTGAGTCGTGAAGGAGTCGTAGAATTCTCACAGAATCACAGAATCACAGAATCACAAGGTTGGAAAGGACCCATTGGATCATGGAGTCCAACCATTCCTAACACTCCCTAAACCATGGCCCTCAGCACTTCATCCACCCGTTCCTTAAACACCTCCAGGGAAGGCGACTCGACCCCCTCCCTGGGCAGCTGTTCCAGTGCCTGATGGCTCTTACTGTGAAGAATTTTTTTCTGATATCCAACCTGAACCTCCCCTGACGGAGCTTCAGGCCATTCCCTCTAGTCCTGTCCCCTGTCCCTTGGGAGAAGAGCCCAGCTCCCTCCTCTCCACAACCTCCTTTCAGGCAGTTGTAGAGAGCAATAAGGTCTCCCCTCAGCCTCCTCTTCTCCAGGCTAAACAACCCCAGCTCTCTCAGCCGCTCCTCGTCAGACGTTCTCCAGCCCCTCAGCAGCTTCGTTGCTCTTCTCTGGACACACTCCAGAGCCTCAACATCCTTCTTGTGGTGAGGGGTCCAGAACTGAACACAGTATTCGAGGTGCGGTCTCACCAGTGCTGAGTACAGAGGGAGAATAACCTCCCTGGACCTGCTGGTGACCCCATTTCTGATCCAAGCCAAGATGCCGTTGGCCTTCTTGGCCCCCTGGGCACACTGCTGGCTCATGGTCAGTCACTGTCAACCATCACCCCCAGGTCCTTCTCTTCTGTGCAGCTCTCCAGCCACTCTTCCCCCAGTCTGTTTCTCGAGTCAGTGAAGGTCATAGAAGGATGGAGAGACACAAGCTGAGCAAGGACAATCCAACCCTCATCTCTTTTCGGGTCCCAGAAATGGGATCACAGAATCACCGAATCACAGAATCACCAGGTTGGAAAGGACCCATTGGATCATGGAGTCCAACCATTCCTAACACTCCCTAAACCATGTCCCTCAGCGCTTCATCCACCCGTTCCTTAAACACCTCCAGGGAAGGCGACTCCACCACCTCCCTGGGCAGCCTCGGATCCGAGTGGACGAGGTCTGGAGCACAGCCCTTTAATTCCCTGCTATTTCTGAAAAGGGCGTGCGACGTGGGAGTGGTGGTGCCGGCGGTCGGGGAGTTCCCCCTACTCTCCATGACCTCTGGAAGATGATGGAGAGTGGCCTCGCTGTGACTTCATGCTGCTCCCTCAGCTCCCTGGGAGCTCCCCAGAAGATACCTCTTGATTGCTCAGGACCTCCGGAGGTCCTGGGCACCCACAAGTCATGGTTCAGTCTAAACCTTATTGCAGTAAACAATGCTCCATGCCCTTCACCCCGTGACCACCAGCAGCACCCAAGCGCAGCATCAAGACCTTTCAGCCTTCCGTTCCGTGGGTTCCTTCTGCACCTCCTTTTTGTTAAAGAAAGCCCAAACGTCTCCCACGGCGTTGAGGAAATGCTCTTTTATTACAGAGGTGAAGCGTTGACCTTGAGGTGGACTCATTTCCAAAAGGTCACTGAGTCGGATGGTCTGGGAAGAAGGATGAAGGCAAATATTTGCCTACAGAGATGTTGGTAACTACAAAGGCCAACACACAAATGTGTCCTAAAGTAACTGTTAGGTGACTCGTGGGGACAGATGGGCACCTCCGTGCTGAGTTAGGTTGGTAGAATCAGTCTCTTCAGGGCATCCTTGATCTCCTTGTTCCTCAGGCTGTAGATGAGGGGGTTCATGGCTGGAGACACCACCGCATAGAGAATGGACACCACCAGATTTAGAAGTGGGGAAGAGATGGAAAGGGGCTTCAGGTAGGCGACTGTGTCAGTGCTGACAAAGAGGGAGACCGCGGCCAGGTGGGAGAGGCACGTGGAGAAGGCTTTGTGCCGTCCTTGCTCCGAGGGGATCCTCAGCACAGCCCTGAAGATCTGCACGTAGGACACCACAATGAAAACAAAACACCCCACCACTACGCAGCAACTGACCACGAGCAGCGCAGCTTCTCTGAGGTAATTGTCCGAGCAGGAGAGCTTGAGGATCTGAGGGATTTCACAGAAGAACTGGTCCACAGCATTGCCCCGGCAGAAGGACAGGGAAAATGTGTTGGATGTGTGCAGCAGAGCGTAAAGAAACGCAGTGCCCCAAACAGCTGCTGCCATGTGGACACAAGCGCTGCCGCCCAGGAGGGTCCCGTAGTGCAGGGGTTTGCAGATGGCGACGTAGCGGTCGTAGGACATCACCGTGAGAAGATAATACTCTGCTGACATCAGAAAGAGAAAAAGAAAGACTTGGACAGCACATTCTGAGTAGGAAATAGCCCCGGTGCCCCAGAGGGAATTGGCCATGGATTTGGGGACAGTGGTGGAGATGGAGCCCAGGTCGAGGATGGAGAGGTTGAAGAGGAAGAAGTACATGGGGGTGTGGAGGTGGTGGTCGCAGGCGATGGTGGTGATGATGAGGCCGTTGCCCAGGAGGGCAGCCAGGTAGATGCCCAGGAAGAGCCAGAAGTGCAAGAGCTGCAGCTCCCGTGTGTCTGCGAATGCCAGGAGGAGGAACTGGGTGATGGAGCTGCTGTTGGACATCTGCTGCCTCTAAATGTGAAGCACTGGGCATGAAGAGAAAGACAGCGAGGAGTTAGTGAGGACCTCTCTATGCAGAACCAAAGCCATTTCCCATTCCCCCTTCTCCCTCTGCCCCACACGCTCTGTCCCGTTCCTCACAGCCCTTCCTTTATCTCCGTGCCTGGAGCTCTGCTCCGTGCCTCTGCCTGTTGTTTCTCGATGGGTCAGCCCTGCTCTGCATCCAGGGGGGGGTCATGGGGATGGTGGGGACACAGGGGACACTGCTGGGGTTCAGCATTTCAAGAAGGGAGATGGAGGTCCTTCCCCGGTCCCACTGACTGCATTTGCCCACGGCTCAGAGCAAAGCTGGGACACCGGAAAATCCCCCATTGCCATCCGCATCTGCGAGCAGTGCTGAACCACACCGTGTGCTCTCGATAAGAGAAGGACTCTGCCCTTTCTTACCAGGGGTCACTCTTTCCCCCTCACAGCTTCTCCCCACGGTGCCATGGGGAGCTCCACGGGCAGGTGGAGCGCTGACCCTGGCAGCTGAGTGAGTCTTTGTCCTGGAACCCAGAGCCTGGAACCTGTGGGATGCGACAAGCTGTAGGAGATGCCTCCAGGAACCTCACCAGCATTATCCTACAGCCAGAGGTTCACCGTGTAAAGAGCTGTGAGCATTCCTCCAGCCTCTCCTCTCTGCCCTCTGCGGTGCCCTCAGCGCTTCTGGGTTTGCAGAGGAGCTGCTCCTGGGCAGAGTTGGCTCTTTGTAGAGTTGGCTCCCTTGCCAGGAGCTCCCTCTGTCCCAGGAGCTCCCTCTGTCCCAGGAGCTCCCTCTGTCCCAGGAGCCCAGCCCAGCTCAGCAGCCGAAGAGCAGCAGCCCAGGGCGTTTTAATGACCCCTCTGGTGGGTTTGATGCTGAGCCCATGACCCTCAGACCATTAGAATAACCCGAGCAAACCTCTCAAGAAGTCCAAGTCAAGTTCCAACTCCAAACTTGCTTGTAGTGATAATGGGTCCCACTGAGGGCAGTGCTGGGAAAGGGTCTCCAGGCTCCAGTTAGAGCGGAAAAGTGGAGGCAGTGATGACAGGCTGGGAAAAGCACGGTAGAGGTGGCTCTGATGCTGGAAACCTGGATGCGTTTCATTAATCCAAAGGGCCAAACCCTGACCCCATCAACCAAAGGGTCAAGCCCTGACCCTCAGTCCGTGGGAAAGAGCTCCTGTCCCTCACTCATCCCTCAGGGCTCTTCCTGGGGCGGTTGGATGTGGAGATGGGCAATGCCGAGGGCAGGACTATGGTATGACATCTCCCAGGCTCCTGAGTACGGACAAGGAGCCAAGGAGGCCTCGTAGGCATCTGTGGCAGAGACAACAGCCATTGCCAAAGGCATGAAAAGGCTTTCACCTTTTCCACATCCCTTTGTCCTCTCCACCACGGGCCACCCCATGCTCTCACATCCCTTGTGCTTCTTGCCCTGAAGGCTGTAGTCATCTCCTCGGCTGCCCCACCTTGCTTTCCTGGCTCATCCTTGAGACACAAAGCCGTGGGCTGATCCAAAACCCTTCTCGGTGACATGAGGCACCACAAAGCCCTGGGACTGAGATTTCCTTCTTCCCATGTACCTCCTGGACCCACTCAGCTACGCTTTGTGGCATTAGTTCTTTCTCACGTCGCTTTCCACTACGAGGAAAAGCTCCACCATCGCTGAAAACACCCTTCAAGCCCTCTTAGACAACTCCTACAGTGTCCATAGCGCTGAGTCCAAGTCCCTCAAACTCTGTGTACTGCGCTTGAAGTGTCTCTACCCAATCTTGGTAGATCTCTGGACACTCTCCACCGTCTTTGTAGATGGAATCATGGTGGCCACGGACCAAGAAAGACAGAGTGAGGCTTTTTTCCGGAGGTCTGTAGTGACAGGACAAGGGGCAACGGGTTTGAACTGGAAGAGGCGTCATTTACATTGGATATAAGGAAGAAATGTTTCATGACGAGTGTGGGGAGGCAGTGGCACAGTTTGCCCAGAGAAGTTCTGGATGTGTCCTCTGGATGTGTCCAAGATCAGGGACTTTGAATAACGTAAACTACTGAAACATGTTCGTGTCCACTGCCGGAGAGTTGATCTTCTAAGTGTCTTCCAACCCCTTCTAACCAGGGTTGCAAACACCTACAGAAACCGTGGAGGCAATTGAATCTGGCGTGGTCCTCAACAAAACCATAAATTAAAAGAATTGCTGTTTCTACGCCGTGAATCGCTGTGTTTTCAGAGATGTTTTCAGAGATGTTTTCCGAGAAACAATTCAAGCCCCAGATATCAAAATATTCATCCAAAGAAAGCTCCTACGTATCGGTGTGAACCTCCCAGGATGACTTGGCCAACTGAGCGTGAGGGGTTCTGCTTTGGGTGTCTCAGAATCATGATGGGAAGCCAGAAAGTGCCATTTGGAGACTCGGCAAAGCTTACCGTGGGATGTCCAGGAGAGGACCAAACGCAGGCAACGGGTGGGATCAAGGTGGTTTGTGGAGGAAGGAGAACGGGAAAGCAGAGAGAAGAGGTGAGGAAAGGAGGTGGTTATGTGTAAGCAGGTGGGTGGTCAGGAGACCTCTGGGACCTGACTGGATGAGTGCCGTGGGATAACAGCCCTGCAGAGAAGTGCGGAGGACTCTTTGAAGGTCAAAGCTATCCTGTTCCAGCTTGACTGGTAGCTGAACAGGCTAAAGAATCGCAGCTCCCTCAGCTGCTCCTCATGACCCTCGTTCTCCAGCCCCTTGGCCAGCTTCCTTGACCTTCTGTGGATGTGCTCCAGGACCTCAATGTCTTTCTTGTAGTGAGGGGCACAAAAGTGAACTCAGGATTTGAGGTGCGACCTGACCTGACGTTGATGTGAGGCAGATTCTCCTCTGTTGAACACCAACTGCTTTGTCTTTCAGGCACAGAGAATGTGAGGGGGAGAAATTCGTGCAATTAAAGCTCCGTTAGGGTTGGCCGTGAAGGACAATAAAAAGGGCTCTTAAAAATAGGGTCGGAGACCCTTTCAAAAATACGTTAATAACTAAAGGTAGGGCAGCAGAATCATTGGCCCAACTCTTGATGATCATGGACACCTCGCAAACAGGGCTTTAGAGAACCCAGAGATATTTAATGCCTTTTTTGACCTCTGTTCTCAGTACAGATGATGGGTTTGGAGAGCCGGGCAATCGCCCACCTCACAAAGTTCAACAAGGACAAGTGTTGGGTGTCGCTCTTGGGACACGGCAGCCCTGGGTGTCCACACAGACTGAGGAGCGAGAGAGCAGCCCCGTGGAGAAGGACCTGGGGGTTCGATTCAGGTCATTCTGTGAGTTAGGGATTCTGTGGGAGATGGGGCGATGGAGCATCAGCTCTGGAATTCAGGGAAGTCTGATGGAAGGAGAAGGGGTGCAAGTGCCAGGGGGACAATGGGGGGCTGAGAAGGTGCGGAGCAAGGGTCAAAGCTCAAGGGACTGCTTCTCCATGCTGCCCAGACCTCCTGAGGAGACATTCAGCATCGATGGCCTTCGGAGAAGCTTCTGTCACCTCTGCCTTGGTGTGAACATTAATGAAATAGAGGCTTGACATTAAACCACATTTTTTTGGTCCACTTGGAAATCTTCCTCTTTAGCGTCACTGGGGGATGACTCCAAGAGACTGTACGAGGCTTGAAGACCTGAAGAAAACCCCAGAAGAGAAAGAGCTCATTAAAGATGTCTGTGTTTTAATGGGACCCAATGTGGATTTGCTGCTGAGTCCTTGAACCTCAGGTCCTTAGAGGAGACGGAGCAAAAGTCTCAAGAAGTCCAAAGCAGAACTCAGAGTGCCTTGAAGTATTAATTTGTCTCAAGGAGGTTTGTTCCTTACAAAGCTCCCCGAGGGACTCGTTAGAGACGAGAATTGGAGGCCATGGTTGCAGGAGGCAAAGGTGCTGTGAAGGCAGCAGTGATGCTGAGAAAAGCCTGGGTTTGCTTGAGGAAGCAGAATGGCCGAGGACTGACCCCGAGCCCTGGGAAGACAAATCTGACTTTCGGTGCAATGACGTTGGTGTCATGGACATTCTCACATTGATGAATCAAATCGGGAGCAGTTATTCCATGTAATTCCAAAGACAAGCCTGTAGAGTTAGGTGAGATGCCAAGGCTCTCCCACACAGCTCCATGGAGTTGCAGAAGGGTTGGGTCATAGAAGGGTTGGGTCATAGAAGGGTTGGGTCATAGAAGGGTTGGGTCATAGAAGGGTAAGGTCATAACAGGGCAGAGTCATAGAACACTTAGGGGTGAGAAGAGTCAGGTGGTAGAAGAGTTGGGTCATAGAGGAAGAACATAAGAGTTCGGTTTAGATGGTTCATGGAAGTGTTGGGTCACAGCAGTCTCATAGCAGTGTTGGGTCCTAGAAGTCTCGGGTCATAGAAGACTCAGGTCATAAAAGAGTCATAGAATGCTTGGGTGGAGACACAGAAGTGTGAAAGTTTATTAGGATTTTCCAAGGGTTTGGTCATAGAAAGGTCGTAGAAGATTCGGTTCAGAGAAGAGTTGGTTCAGAGAAGGTCATAGAGGAGTCCTAGAACAGTCGACTCATAGAAGAGTCACAGAAGAAGCAGATAACAGAAGGGTCGTAGAAGAGTCCGGGAATAGAAAGGTCAGATCTGTGTGTGTTGGGTCATATAAGGGTTTGGTGTTAGAATATTCAGGCCATAGAGAAGTTGGGTCATAGAAGGGTCAGAGAAGAGTTGTGTCATAGACCTCATAGAAGTGCCAGGTAATAGAAGAGGTGGCTCATAAAAGATTTGAGTCACAGAGGAGTTTGGAGGAGTCACACCATAGCAGGTCGGGTCATAGAAGTGTCAGTTAATCATAGGGTCCCAGAAGAGTTGGGTCATAGAAGAGTCTGATCGTAGATGTGGTTGCAGCGTAGATGATTTGTGCCACGGAAGAGTTGGGTGGTAGAAAATCGAGTCAAAGAAGAGTCAGAGAACAATCAGGTCATAAAAGGGTTGGGTCCAAGAAGACTGGAGTCATGGAATGGCCTGGACGTGTAAGAGATGGGTTACACAATGGTTGGGTCATAGGTTATCAGAGTCATAGAGGAGTCGGACCATCGAAAGTCATCGAAGAGCCAGAGAAGAGTTGGGGCATAGAAAGCTCAGGTTTCAGAACGTTCCATTTTGAGAAGTGTTGGGTTAGAGAAGAGTGAGATCAGAGAAGTGTTGGGTCACAGAAAGGTCAGGTCATGGAAGGAATAGTCATAAAACTCATCTTTTGGCCATTTGGGGAAAGGACATGCAATGTGGGAGTGGTGCCAGCGGTCAAGGAGCTCCCCAACTCTCCATGACCTCTGGAAGACGAGGGAGGGTGGCCTCAACGGCCCATAGACAGGGAAGGATTGCGTTTGCTCAAGTGATCCCTCACTTGATCCCCATCCACCACTCGCTGATCTCCTCCAGGGTCCTGTCCTGACCCACAGAGTCCTGGCAGAGCTTGCTGGGGAAGATGGAGGGCAGGAGGAGACACGGAATCTCACCTCTGTCCCTCACTAAGTGCATCAGCGGCCACTTGGTATTTGTTTCTTCTTTAACGGTTCCTGATGGAGCATCAGCTCACTGAGGTGGCCTTGAATCGCCTGGACAGGTTTCTCCTGGTTTATTTTTCAGACTCTGGCTGTGCTTGGTGGATGCTGCCCTTGGAAATCAGGTGAACTGACTGGTGCCACCGTGCCGTGGGAGGTTGTTGCATGAGTGTCCCAGCTCTGACCCCGGCACTCCATCTCCTACCGCCTGTGCCCCCGGCTGAGGGCATTGCTGCCCATTGGCGCTGAAGCTCTGCAGCGGTGGCACCGGACAACCTCATCCCTGACACAAGGAAACCTGGGACCAAGCGCCCAAGACCCCGTGTGCGTAAAGGATTTGCTCTGAGCACAAACAAGGCTGGGACAAAGAGAGCTGAATGCCTTTCCAGCCCAGCTCTAGAGATCCAGGATGAAACGCCGGGATGCACTCCATCCCACACGTCCTCCCAGCTTGGAGAAAGGAGATCATTCCCTGTCACCCTTCTGGAGTCCTCTCTAATGGTGGGGCAAAATAAAGTTGATTCTCGCGCCATGGGGCAAAATAAAGTTGATTCTCGTGCCAAACTCCTTTTCTAAGAGGAGCAATGACAGTGCAGGAAAGAAGTGTCTCTGCCAGCGGAGAGGGGGAAGATGAGGGATGGCTTCAGGCTGTTTCTCAGCAGGTTCCCCTGGAGCCCCAGGGACACCTGGAGGGAGCCCCGAGGGGGCAGAGAAAGGGCTGCCTTGGGCTGCTCCTCTGCTGCTGAGCTGGGATGGGCTCCTGGCACGGAGGGAGCTGGTGGCAAGTGGGCAGCGCTACAAAGAGCCATCTCTGGGCAGGAGCAGCTCCTCTGCAAAGCCCAAAGAGGAACCTGTGCCCACGCAGTGCCCTGCAAACAAGCAGGATCCCGTAGGGCCAAGGTGAGAGCAGAGGGGCTGGGAAGGGCTCCGAGTGCCGGCACGGAAAAGAGATGGGGCAGGAAATCATCTCGAGAGAGGAAACTCTTCAGGCAGGAGAGATAGGATCAGGGAATGAAACCCAACTAAATTCCAGACTTATGGTGGAGGGAATCCAAATGCTCTATTGTGATCCCCTCCAGTACTGACCCTTCCAAACCACTGGAGGGGTTTAAGGAACGGGTGGATGAAGTGCTGAGGGACATGGTTTAGGGAGTGTTAGGAACGGTTGGACTCCATGATCCAATGGGTCCTTTCCAACCTGGGGATTCTGTGATTCTGTGATTCTGTGCCTCCTCTCCCACCCAGCAAAGCCTCTGCCCTCGGGGCTCTCTGCTTCAAGGCTGAACCCCCGTCCTTTTCAGCCGCAGCTCCATTGCCCTCTCCAGACCCCAAAGGTGAGAGCCACTGCCCGGCAAGGTTGGTGTCTGGGAGGGGGTGAGCACAGCTGGGGAAGGGAAACGCTGTCTGTGTGCTCGTCTGCCTCTGCCCTGGCCTCTCTCAACCAGACCCTCCCTCTCTTTCTTCCTTTTTCTCCCCTTCTCTCTGTTTTTGACGGATTTCGCCTGTTCTCCTTGCCAGGCTCTCTGCAGGTGGGAATTGCAGCAGCCGAGTCAGGCGCGAATCTGCTGGTCCTTCCCATGCAGGTGTGTCCCTGGGAATGGAGCGTCCCAGCTTTCACCTCACCTGTCGGGCTGTGGGCAGTGCAGTCTGTGTCATTCCCTGAGGAAGGAGCTGACCCTCCCTTACTGTGCGATACCATCATTAAGGGTATCTCCTTGAAGTTTCCTTCCAAGCACTGAGTTGCCCACCAGGAGGTCCACCTGCCCCGTAACATCTTGCTGTTTCCTGAGACCCTCGTGGAGAAGTGCAGAGACGCTACCGCCGAGGAGATGTCGTTGGATTCGGGGGAAGGAGCTGTGCGTGTCCTGGGCTGAAAGAGGGTGGTGAGACCTTAGGAAAGGGTGAGACATTGAGTGGTGTGAGGTGGATCCCTTTGCTCTCAGCAGGGTCTGGTGGCTTTTCAGGGTTCCGTGGGAGTGGGATCACCCTCCACCTCAGAAAGATGCAAGCCCAGGGCTCGTGGGAACCAGAGCGGGGGACAGAGCAGCTCCTCTGCCTCTACGCTGAGCCACAGGCAATGCTTTCACCTCGCAGGACTCCCTCCCTCCTGAGTGCAGCAAAGATGCTGAGGGTTTTGGACAACCCAAGAAGACCATCCAGGGTGGGAGAAAGAGCTCTAAAAGAAATAAAACATCTCAGCCTGCCTTCTTCCCTCTCAGTTCGTCACAACTTGGGCTGCAGAGGCTTGGTAGGAATTTTTGCACCGGGAGCAGCCCCACAAGACAAAGCTGAACCCCAGCAGTGTCCCCTGTGTCCCCACCATCACCGAGACCCTCTGCTGCAGAGCAGGGCTGAGTCCTGGCAGGCAGCGGGCAGAGGTCCTGCTCCTCACGGAACACTCAGCCGGCACCGAGCAGAGCTCCAGGCACGGAGATAAAGGAAAGGCTGTGAGAAAAGGGACAGAGCGTGTGGGGCAGAGGGAAGGAGAATGGGAAATGGCTTTGGTTCTGCATAGAGAGGTCCTCACTAACTCTTCGCTGTCTTTCCCTTCATGCCCACTGCTTCACATCCAGAGGCAGCGGATGTCCAACAGCAGCTCCATCACCCAGTTCCTCCTCCTGGCATTCGCAGACACACGGGAGCTGCAGCTCTTGCACTTCTGGCTCTTCCTGGGCATCTACCTGGCTGCCCTCCTGGGCAACGGCCTCATCATCACCACCATCGCCTGCGACCACCACCTCCACACCCCCATGTACTTCTTCCTCCTCAACCTCTCTATCCTTGACTTGGGCTCCATCTCCACAACTCTCCCCAAAGCCGTGGCCGATTCCCTCTGGGACACCAGAAGAATCTTTTACACGGGGTGTGTTGCTCAGCTCTTCTATGTTTTATTCTTCTTTTGTGCAGAGTATTTTCTCCTCACCGTCATGTCCTACGACCGCTACGTCGCCATCTGCAAACCCCTGCACTACGGGACCCTCCTGGGCAGCAGAGCTTGTGTCCACATGGCAGCAGCTGCCTGGGGTTCTGGGTTTCTTTTAGCAGTTTTGCACACGGTCAATACATTTTCGCTGCCCCTCTGCCAGGGCAATGCTGTGGACCAGTTCTTCTGTGAAATCCCCCAGATCCTCAAGCTCTCCTGCTCTGGAGCCGAGCTCAGGGAGTTTGGGCTTATTTTGGTCAGTGCTTTAGTAGGATCAGTTTGTTTTGTTTTCATTGTGGTGTCGTATGTTCAGATCTTCAGGGCTGTGCTGAGGATCCCCTCTGCTCAGGGACAGCACAAAGCCTTTTCTTTGTGTCTCCCTCACCTGATCGTGGTCTCGCTCTTTGTGTTCACTTTAATTTTTGCCTACCTGAAGCCCCCTTCCATCTCCTCCCCTTCCCTGGACCTCGTACTGTCAGTTCTGTACGTGGTGGTGCCTCCAGCACTGAACCCCCTCATCTACAGCCTGAGGAACCACCAGCTCAGGGATGCAGTGTGGAAACTGATTACTGCATATGCTTCTTAAGCAATAAACTTCTCATCTTCTTCTACGTAGCGATTATAATGGAACTCATTGCATGTCCAGCCCATCGCATGTATTTATTTGCTGTTGTGGTAGTCCGTGTTGAACCCTTTGATCTGCATGTAGGGCAGAAGAAAGGGCTTTCATGGTTCAACGCCCGCAACAGCTCAGGTGATCACTCGTTCCCCCGTAGTGAGATGATAGGGAGAGATCTGGAAGGATAAAAATGAGAAAACACACAGGATTAGACCAAAACGTTTTAATTGGTAAAGCAACTTCTCCTCCCCACCAACCACACGGTCACCGGTAACACCACAAGCACCGTCTCAGGATAGGTACCTTCTCCAGCCCTGTCCCTCACCCAGCCATCAGGGACATCACGAGCAGCTCCAAGAGACAGCCCCCGATCAGTTATTCGCCACTCGTCACCTCACAGCCCCCTGCACAAACCAGGTCACCCCAGGCAGCTGCTCCGGCCAAAGGGACGTGATGGTCACCCAATAGGGTCGTTTGGTTTTGTTCACTCTTTGTCAGGCAGTCGGTCTAATAACACAGTGGGTACCTGCGCTTTCGGATCCTCTTGTGATATTAGAATAGGTCATTTTTTGTCCTATCAACCTAAGAAAACCATATTTACTCAAATTCCAATGATTGCAGAAAAAGGCTACGTCAACATTCGTGAACAGAATGAAGAACGTAGAAGTGGATGATGGTTTCCTTGGATTAGAAAACTTACTAAATAGCTGTGGATTAATGGGTTGGCCAAAAGCTTCAGTCAAAATAGCTTTACTCTGTATTAGTATCTTTCTATATATAATCACGTTTGCCGTCTTTCCTGCGAAATGTACAACGGGCGATTGATAGTTCTCCGCTGGCTGTGATGGTTCTCAACAAAAACGGGGGAGATAGCGGGAGAAAGCGTTTGTGTGGCTGTTAAGGGCACAGAACTCCATTCACGGTGCAAACGAAATCGAGTTTATTGAGCGAGGTAAAAGTTTATATACCCTCGTCTACCCGGTTAACAGCTACTCCAGTAAAATTCCACTGCTACGGTCTCCACGGTTACGGAGATACAGCGCAAAGACTACTGCTAGAGGTGCAGCCCTTATCTTCGTGTTTGCGTTTACTCCCATATCCCTTTCAGGGACACAGTTTTTTTCTCATCAAATTCAAACCCACAGACGCTTTCTCCCGTAGGGTTGAACCTGACGAGATAAGGCTCTGTCCCTGAATCGGATTCTACTGCCGTGTCTACGCTGGTTGAAGACCTCGAATTGCCAGCGCAAGACCCGTGGGATACTGGGAAGGAATGCGTGAGTTGGAAAAGCAGGAAGGAAACCAAGAAGGTATGGGGTCCACCTTCTGCTTTGCCTCTGTAACCATAGAAACTCGAGCAGTGGAATTTTACTGGGGTAAAATTATTGAGTGTAGACGAGGGTATATAAGCTTTTACTCTTCCTCAATAAACTATATTTCATTTGTACCATGAATGGAGTCCATGCCCTTCCCGGTCACGGTTTTACTCCATCCCTTGAGCGGAACTCCTCATCGCTTCTTGCATTGGGAAATTCTCTCTCTGGGGCACCGGGTGCAAGCGGCTGCCATTCGGTCTGAGAGCCGTAAGTCTTAACCCTTTGAGTATCAGTCTCTTAGGGAGGTTCTCACAGGTTACCAAGCTCCAACTGGTGACAAAACACATCCCGCTCAGCCCCGTGTCAGGATCTCACCTGTTGAAGATGACACCCAGCTATACCGTCAGAAGGCTGGTGCTCACAAAAGCCCTGAGAAGAACTTCTTTCCCCTGTGCCTCCCAAACGACGGCTACGCCAGGGCTGCCACCGCTTGCCCCTGGTCTCTCCCACCCTCCTGGGAGGACACCTCTGTTTACCCTCACCTGCCCATATCAGGAAGGGGATCTCCTTTATGGAGACCCCCCAAGGCACCAGGGCTCTTGTAGACACTGTTCATCGTGAGGTGCAGCCGGCAGAGGAGAACACGGACATGGACACACGCACGCGTGCAGGAGGTGGCTTTGCTGAGTTTATTGATCACGAGAGGGAAAGGGCCCAGGGCTCCCATGGGTCAGGTAGGGTCTCCAGGGATGATCATCTCCTCATGCCGCTGGAGGGGGACAGGACAGTGTTGTCGTCACCGGTTCCAGACAGCGCAGATTTGTCACCATCCGTTCCGATCTTGAAAGACAGAGGAGATGGTGAGACCCCTGGTGTCTGCTGGGACAAGAGAGGGGCCTTATCCCCACTGCCTCGCTCCCTTCAGAGGACTGGGCAAGGAGAAGGAATTGGAACCTTCCACAAACCCAAGCCATGATATGCGTCTCCTGAGACCCAAAGGGCACCCAGAGCCCCTTAACCCAAGATGCCCCTCAGTCTCCCAGAACTCTGCCCATCCCTCACATTAACCTTGGGGTCCGTATGGCACCAGAGCCCCTTCCTGGCCTGCGTGGTCCCCTCTGTGTTTGTAGAACCCCACAGAGCGCAAAGAAAGGCATGGGGGGCAGCTCTGCTTTGCTCCCCCTGCGACGTGGATCATGGACAGTCCCCTCTCTTTCCCTTTCCCACAGACAAGATCTCCCCAGCCCAGAGGTCAGGGGTCCCCAGGGTCCTCTGTGGGGCTGGAGATGCCCTGATGATGCTCACCTAGCCTAGAAGAGGGAGTCTTACATTTGTGTCTTCCAGAAGCCGTGACACGGGTCCAGACTCCGAAGACTGGTGAGAAAGAATCACAGAATCACAGAATCCCCAGGTTGGAAAGGACCCATTGGATCATGGAGTCCAACCATTCCTAACACTCCCTAAACCATGGCCCTCAGCACTTCATCCACCCGTTCCTTGAACACCTCCAGGGAAGGCGACTCGACCACCTCCCTGGGCAGCTGTTCCAGTATCGATGACTCTTACTGTGAAGAATTTCCTTCTGATATCCAACCTGAACCTCCCCTGACGGAGCTTCAGGCCATTCCCTCTTGTCCTGTCCTCTGTCACTTGGGAGAAGAGCCCAGCTCCCTCCTCTCCACAACCTCCTTTCAGGTGGTTGTAGAGAGCAATAAGGTCTCCCCTCAGCCTCCTCTTCTCCAGGCTGAACAACCCCAGCTCTCTCAGACGTTCTCCAGCCCTTCACCAGCTTCGTTGCTCTTCTCTGGACACGCTCCAGAGCCTCAACATCCTTCTTGTGGTGAGGGGTCCAGAACTGAACACAGTACTCAAAGTGTGGTCCCACCACTGCTGAGTACAGAAGGAGAATCCCCTCCCTGTTCCTGCTGGTGACCCCATTTCTGATCCAAGCCAAGATGCCGTTGGCCTTCTTGGCCACCTGGGCACACTGCTGGCTCATGTTCAGTCGGCTGTCAACCAGCACCCCCAGGTCCTTCTCCTCCATGCAGCTCTCCAGCCACTCTTCCCCCAGTCTGTAGCACTCCATAGGGTTGTTGTGCCCCAAGTGCAGGACCCGGCATTTGGCCGTGTTGAACCTCATCCCATTGGTCTCGGCCCAGCGGTCCAACCTGTTCAGATCCCTGTGCAGAGCCTCCCTACCCTCCAAAGAGAGGGTTAGGGACACGCTTGGGTGCACTGGGATGTACTGGGAGGCAGGGGAAAGCATTGGGGTCCGTAGGAAGGTTTTCTCTGGGGAAAAATGGGGTCCGTGAGCTTGCGTGGTGGGACACGGAAAGGTTGTGTGTTCCGGGCAAGTGGCGCACTTGGGTGCGTGGCTGCATCCTGAAGCATCCTGGTGTGTACTGCGCTGTAGTGGGATGGACGAACACTCAACGGGGGGTTTCCCTGGAAAACACTGGGGTGCAAGGGTGTTCTCTGGGGTTCCACTGGGGTGTACTGGGCAACACTGGGGTGGACAGGGGCACACTGGGATACCCTGGAGTGTCGTGGAGGGGAGGGTCCAAGACCAGCAGAACTTGTGGTACCCACCTCATCACTACTCGGTTTCTCAAGTAGGCCCAAATCTGCCTGCAGAGAGAACAGAGACCTCACTGACCACTCGGACATCTCTTGGTACCAGCAAGGGATGAGACGACCAAAATGCCCTTCAGTTTCCAAGACTGGATGTCCTCCAAGTCCACCCCATAACTTACGTGCATGACATCCCCTTTGCTTTCTTCAGGCAATTCCTATGGGAGGAGAACAAGGAGGAGATTGGTGGAGCTGTGGGTTGGGCAGAGATGTCCCAAGTTCCCTCCAAGGCCCATGGCTTCCCCCTGGAGTGATGGAGAAAACCCCTTTTGCTCCCCAAACCCCATTCCTTCAAGCTTTCCTGGGGACCTTCAAGCTCGTGCAGGGATGAGGACTGGGAATGGAGGTAAGGACAGCTTGGAGAATTCAGAGACGCCAAAGTGGATGGGGGGAATCCAAAGGTGGGGCCCTGGGGTGAGTGAGAAGAGCTCAAGGGACTGAGCTGGGGCTGCGGAAGGGACGGGAGTGGGTGGGATGCAAGGAAGGGGGAAAAGGACTCCGGTAGAGGGGATACGGGGGCTTCAAGAGAGGTGGTTCGTGCAGAAGAAGGAAGAGGAATGCAGAGGGGAGAAGATTGAGGGGTTTGCAAGAGGTTTGGGAATTGGGGTTCATGGAAGGGGATACGGGGACAAAACTGCAGTGGACAGGAGGAAAGGCGAAAGAATGAGGGGAAAGGCTGACAGAAAGACATTGGGAACGAACAGTGGAAGGGCGTTTGGGGACCGTGGACGGGACGTAGAGGAGATCCCGGGGAGATGTCAGAGGGGACTAAAAGGATGGAATGCGGAGGCCCAAAAGGTAGAGGTGGAAACAGACAGGAACCCAGTGGGGCCCTGAAAAGAGTTGGTTTTGGACACTCCCGGGGAGTGGACAGGTCCAGCCCTTCACTGGGGACTCAGGTCTGGACACCAGAAGATCGAATGTGGAAGAAGTGGAGGGAAGAAATGGAACAGAGTGGGAGAGAGAAAGCTGCACTGCCCAGGGCTGCAGGTGCAGGTGGAGCCAAGAGGAGCTGCTCGCTTGGGAAGACCAAGCAAGGGGTTTTGTGCTCACCACTACCATGGCATTCTGCAGGAAAGCTGGTGTCTGGCAGCCAAGCCCCCATCGCCAACCTCGAGCCCCTCCCAGTGGCACTGAGGACTCACCTGAGCATCTGCCGGGGTGCACAGCAGGACGGTGAGGAGCAGGGCCACGCTGAGCACTGCCATCTTCATCTTCCCGTGCGGTGCGGCGAGTCCTGGGTGAAGCTGAAGAAGGTGAGGGGCAGATTTATCCCTCCCGGGGCTCCTCCTTTGCCACTCCTCCAGAACCCCTAGGGCAAAGCCAGGCTTGGCAGAGACACCAACCCTGGCCACAAGCCCAACCCTGGCAGAGTTGCCCTTTGTCATTGATCCTGTTCCCTTCCTTGGCGTCCATCCAGCTTCCTGCATAGGGGCAGCGACGTGAGGATGGATCCGAGCATCTCGGGGTGCAGTGGGGTCTGGGCAGTGCAGCTCTGACAACCAGACATCATCCTACAGTGATGACCCACTGCTCCCACGTGGAATCATACTCTGATAGCCTCCAGATGCCCTCATAGCATCTCCAATAGCTGTGTTTGTCCTCGTAGCATCTCCAATAGCTGTGTTTGTCCTCGTAGCATCTCCAATAGCTGTGTTTGCCCTCGTAGCATCTCCAATAGCTGTGTTTGTCCTCGTGGCATCTCCAATAGCTGTGTTTGTCCTCGTAGCATCTCCAATAGCTGTGTTTGCCCTCGTAGCATCTCCAATAGCTGTGTTTGCCCTCGTAGCATCTCCAATAGCTGTGTTTGCCCTCATGGCATCTCCAATAGCTGTGTTTGCCCTCGTAGCATCTCCAATAGCTGTGTTTGACCTCGTAGCATCTCCAATAGCTGTGTTTGCCCTCATGGCATCTCCTATAGCTGTGTTTGCCCTCATGGCATCTCCTATAGCTGTGTTTGTCCTCGTAGCATCTCCAATAGCTGTGTTTGCCCTCGTAGCATCTCCAATAGCTGTGTTTGTCCTCGTGGCATCTCCAATAGCTGTGTTTGCCCTCGTAGCATCTCCTATAGCTGTGTTTGTCCTCGTAGCATCTCCAATAGCTGTGTTTGCCCTCGTGGCATCTCCAATAGCTGTGTTTGCCCTCGTGGCATCTCCAATAGCTGTGTTTGCCCTCGTGGCATCTCCAATAGCTGTGTTTGCCCTCGTGGCATCTCCAATAGCTGTGTTTGCCCTCGTGGCATCTCCAATAGCTGTGTTTGCCCTCGTAGCATCTCCTATAGCTGTGTTTGTCCTCGTAGCATCTCCAATAGCTGTGTTTGCCCTCATGGCATCTCGTATAGCTGTGTTTGCCCTCATGGCATCTCGTATAGCTGTGTTTGCCCTCATAGCATCTCCAATAGCTGTGTTTGCCCTCGTAGCATCTCCTATAGCTGTGTTTGCCCTCGTAGCATCTCCAATAGCTGTGTTTGCCCTCGTAGCATCTCCAATAGCTGTGTTTGTCCTCATAGCATCTCCAATAGCTGTGTTTGCCCTCGTAGCATCTCCAATAGCTGTGTTTGTCCTCGTAGCATCTCCAATAGCTGTGTTTGTCCTCGTAGCATCTCCAATAGCTGTGTTTGCCCTCGTAGCATCTCCAATAGCTGTGTTTGCCCTCATAGCATCTCCAATAGCTGTGTTTGCCCTCGTAGCATCTCCAATAGCTGTGTTTGTCCTCGTGGCATCTCCAATAGCTGTGTTTGCCCTCATAGCATCTCCAATAGCTGTGTTTGCCCTCATAGCATCTCCAATAGCTGTGTTTGCCCTCGTAGCATCTCCAATAGCTGTGTTTGTCCTCATAGCATCTCCAATAGCTGTGTTTGTCCTCGTGGCATCTCCAATAGCTGTGTTTGCCCTCATAGCATCTCCAATAGCTGTGTTTGCCCTCGTAGCATCTCCAATAGCTGTGTTTGCCCTCATAGCATCTCCAATAGCTGTGTTTGCCCTCATAGCATCTCCAATAGCTGTGTTTGCCCTCATAGCATCTCCAATAGCTGTGTTTGCCCTCATAGCATCTCCAATAGCTGTGTTTGCCCTCATAGCATCTCCAATAGCTGTGTTTGCCCTCGTGGCATCTCCAATAGCTGTGTTTGCCCTCATAGCATCTCCTATAGCTGTGTTTGCCCTCATAGCATCTCCAATAGCTGTGTTTGCCCTCATAGCATCTCCAATAGCTGTGTTTGCCCTCATAGCATCTCCTATAGCTGTGTTTGCCCTCGTGGCATCTCCAATAGCTGTGTTTGCCCTCATAGCATCTCCTATAGCTGTGTTTGCCCTCGTAGCATCTCCAATAGCTGTGTTTGTCCTCGTAGCATCTCCAATAGCTGTGTTTGCCCTCATAGCATCTCCAATAGCTGTGTTTGTCCTCGTAGCATCTCCAATAGCTGTGTTTGTCCTCGTAGCATCTCCAATAGCTGTGTTTGCCCTCATAGCATCTCCTATAGCTGTGTTTGCCCTCGTAGCATCTCCAATAGCTGTGTTTGTCCTCGTGGCATCTCCAATAGCTGTGTTTGTCCTCGTAGCATCTCCAATAGCTGTGTTTGCCCTCGTAGCATCTCCAATAGCTGTGTTTGTCCTCGTAGCATCTCCAATAGCTGTGTTTGTCCTCGTAGCATCTCCTATAGCTGTGTTTGTCCTCGTAGCATCTCCTATAGCTGTGTTTGCCCTCGTGGCATCTCCTATAGCTGTGTTTGCCCTCGCAGCATCTCCAATAGCTGTGTTTGCCCTCGTAGCATCTCCAATAGCTGTGTTTGTCCTCATAGCATCTCCAATAGCTGTGTTTGTCCTCGTAGCATCTCCAATAGCTGTGTTTGTCCTCATAGCATCTCCAATAGCTGTGTTTGTCCTCGTAGCATCTCCAATAGCTGTGTTTGTCCTCATAGCATCTCCAATAGCTGTGTTTGTCCTCGTAGCATCTCCAATAGCTGTGTTTGCCCTCGTGGCATCTCCAATAGCTGTGTTTGTCCTCGTAGCATCTCCAATAGCTGTGTTTGTCCTCGTAGCATCTCCAATAGCTGTGTTTGCCCTCGTGGCATCTCCAATAGCTGTGTTTGCCCTCGTGGCATCTCCAATAGCTGTGTTTGCCCTCGTAGCATCTCCAATAGCTGTGTTTGCCCTCATAGCATCTCCTATAGCTGTGTTTGCCCTCGTAGCATCTCCAATAGCTGTGTTTACCCTCGTAGCATCTCCAATAGCTGTGTTTGCCCTCGTGGCATCTCCAATAGCTGTGTTTACCCTCGTAGCATCTCCTATAGCTGTGTTTGTCCTCGTAGCATCTCCAATAGCTGCGTTTGCCCTCGTAGCATCTCCAATAGCTGTGTTTGCCCTCATAGCATCTCCTATAGCTGTGTTTGTCCTCATGGCATCTCCAATAGCTGTGTTTGCCCTCATAGCATCTCCAATAGCTGTGTTTGCCCTCATAGCATCTCCAATAGCTGTGTTTGTCCTCATAGCATCTCCAATAGCTGTGTTTGCCCTCATAGCATCTCCAATAGCTGTGTTTGCCCTCATAGCATCTCCAATAGCTGTGTTTGCCCTCATAGCATCTCCAATAGCTGTGTTTGCCCTCATAGCATCTCCAATAGCTGTGTTTGCCCTCGTAGCATCTCCTATAGCTGTGTTTGTCCTCGTAGCATCTCCAATAGCTGTGTTTGCCCTCGTGGCATCTCCAATAGCTGCGTTTGCCCTCATAGCATCTCCTATAGCTGTGTTTGCCCTCGTAGCATCTCCAATAGCTGTGTTTGTCCTCGTAGCATCTCCAATAGCTGCGTTTGCCCTCATAGCATCTCCTATAGCTGTGTTTGCCCTCGTAGCATCTCCAATAGCTGTGTTTGCCCTCGTAGCATCTCCAATAGCTGTGTTTGCCCTCATAGCATCTCCAATAGCTGCGTTTGCCCTCATGGCATCTCCAATAGCTGTGTTTGCCCTCATAGCATCTCCAATAGCTGTGTTTGCCCTCATAGCATCTCCAATAGCTGTGTTTGCCCTCGTAGCATCTCCAATAGCTGTGTTTGCCCTCGTAGCATCTCCAATAGCTGTGTTTGTCCTCGTAGCATCTCCAATAGCTGTGTTTGTCCTCGTAGCATCTCCAATAGCTGTGTTTGCCCTCGTAGCATCTCCAATAGCTGTGTTTGCCCTCATAGCATCTCCAATAGCTGTGTTTGCCCTCATAGCATCTCCTATAGCTGTGTTTGTCCTCATAGCATCTCCAATAGCTGTGTTTGCCCTCATAGCATCTCCAATAGCTGCGTTTGCCCTCATAGCATCTCCTATAGCTGTGTTTGCCCTCGTAGCATCTCCAATAGCTGTGTTTGCCCTCGTAGCATCTCCAATAGCTGTGTTTGCCCTCATAGCATCTCCAATAGCTGCGTTTGCCCTCATGGCATCTCCAATAGCTGTGTTTGCCCTCATAGCATCTCCAATAGCTGTGTTTGCCCTCATAGCATCTCCAATAGCTGTGTTTGCCCTCGTAGCATCTCCAATAGCTGTGTTTGTCCTCGTAGCATCTCCAATAGCTGTGTTTGTCCTCGTAGCATCTCCAATAGCTGTGTTTGCCCTCATAGCATCTCCAATAGCTGTGTTTGCCCTCATAGCATCTCCAATAGCTGTGTTTGCCCTCGTAGCATCTCCAATAGCTGTGTTTGTCCTCGTAGCATCTCCAATAGCTGTGTTTGTCCTCGTAGCATCTCCAATAGCTGTGTTTGCCCTCGTAGCATCTCCAATAGCTGTGTTTGACCAGGGCCTGCGCCACCACGATCCTTCTCGGCAAGACTGATGCTTCATGAGAGCACACACCCAGGCGACTGTGGAGGGGTTAAAGCAGCCTGTCGGCAGGGACAGATTCCTAAGGAAGATAGGCATGGTTTGGATCAACAAGCTTAGCCCTCCTGCTTTGCCTCCCTGTGGATGCCCACAACTGTAGGAAGAGACAGATAAGACGGCCAATATTTCATTATTTCTGCTTCATCAGAAGACCAGCGTTATTACCGGAGATGTGAGCTGGCGCCGGGAGAAGAGAGCACAGGAAAGCCTCACTCAGGAGGTGCAGCACCCATTTGCTTTTCTCTTTCGGCAGCTGTTGGTCAGAAGCAACCACTTGCCATCACCAGCAACCGCCCAGCCGCACCGAGCAACTGAATGCATCGAGCTTATGGCCTGTCCTGACCCCGTGGGACATCGACAGGATGAGAGCAGAGCCATGGATAAACCCTAAGGCTGGCGTGTCCCTCTGGAAACTCATCCTCTGTCTGTTCGGTGTGGCAGGAGCTCAAGCTCCCATGCTCTTCTCCCCAATTCCGTTGACTCCCAAAGCCACCCTCTCACACGTCCGATAGTAAATCAGCGCTTGGTTTCAACCCTCTGCCCATGAGGCCATGATGATCGTTTTTTTTCTTACGAGACACAAGCTGGGGGATAAAAATCTGCTTTAATGTTTGAAGTCAGTGGGGTTTTTGCCTGAGTCTCAGTGAATCCAGGGGTGCCCGTGATGACACAGACTACGGTGGTGGCTTCAAAGAAGGAAAACACTGATAAGTGGTTCCTAAGAACCGTGAAGGGCTCAGGTTCTTCATTGGCATCATCTGTCATTTGTGAAGGGTCATGGTTCTGTCTTTACGGGGCACTGACTGTGAATAAGAGATCGATTGTGGATCAACTGTGGAAAGATTAGGGGCAACTGACGGGAATATTTGCTCTGGAAATTGTCCAGAGAGCAGGAGGTCACCTGGAAGATTTTCATTCTGGCTTCTTCTGCTCTGTACGTGGCTCGTTAGCCAGCAAGGAGACAAAGGAAGGAGTTATTGATTGTATTTGAAGATGCTGCGACGTCATTTATGCCGTGAAGTTGTTTTGAATAGAAATGATGAATTGCGTGCACTGCGATAACAGCAATATTGACTGAGGAGAGGTCACGGCCGCTTTTGAGACCAAGGCAAACAGGTTAGGGCGTTTGATTGCCACTTAACGTGAAAGGTATTGGTCAGGAAGATCCCATCTGGTGGTTTGATGGCATCTGATAAGGCACACTCAGGGTTTTGTAATAGCTCCAGCTGTGCCTTGGCCTTCCTGGATGGAGCCTATGTCCCCCCCATGTATCCTCTTTCCCCACCTGTGTCCCCTCTGTGTCCCCGTCCCCCCTTCCCCCCATGCCCCCCCACTTCCCTCACCCATGTCCCCCCCTTTTTCCCACCCATGTACCCTCTTCGTGTCCCCCCACTTCTCTCACCTGTGTCCCCTTTGTGTCCCCCTTCCCCCCTACGTCCCCACCTGTGTCCCCTCTTCACTTTGTGTCCCTGTGTCCCCTCTTTACCCCCCGTCCCACTTCCCTCACCTGTGTCCCCCCATGTCCCCCCTTTCCCCACCCCTGTACCCTCTTCATGTCCCCGTCCCCCCTGTCCCCCCACTTCCCTCACCCATGTCCCCCACTTTTCCCACCCCTGTACCCTCTTTGTGTCCCCGTCCCCCTTCCCCCCCACGTCTCCCCCCTTCCCTCACCCATGTCCCCCCGTGTCCTCCCCTTTCCCCACCTATGTACCCTCTTTGTGTGCCCGTGTCCCCCCCTTTTCCTCCCGTGTCCCCATCCCCCCTTTCCCCCCCATGTCCCCCCACTTCCCTCACCCATGTCCCCCCCTTTTCCCACCCGGGTACCCTCTTCGTGTCTCCCCTTCCCCCTCGTGTCCCCCCGTCCCCCACTTCCCTCACCTGTGTCCCCCCATGTCCCCCCTTTCCCCACCCGTGTACCCTCTTTGTGTCCCCATGTCCCCCCCTTTTCCTCCCGTGTCCCCATCCCCCCTTTCCCCCCCATATCCCCCCCTTTTCCCACCCGTGTACCCTCTTCGTGTCTCCCCTTCCCCCTCGTGTCCCCCTGTCCCCCCACTTCCCTCACCTGTGTCCCCCCTTTGCCCACCTGTCCCCCCATGTCCCCCCCTTTCCCCACCCGTGTACCCTCTTCATGTCCCCGTCCCCCTTCCCCCCCCATGTCCCCCCACTTCCCTCACTCATGTCCCCCCCTTTTCCCACCCCTGTACCCTCTTCATGTCCCCCCTTCCCCCCATGTCCCCCCGTCCCCCCACTTCCCTCACCTGTGTCCCCCCATGTCCCTCCTTTTCCCCACTCGTGTCCCCTCTTCGTGTCCCCCCTTCCCCCCGTTGTCCCCCCACTTCCCTCACCCATGTCCCCCCCTTTTCCCCCCCATGTACCCTCTTCCTGTCCCCCCTTTTCCCCCCGTGTCCCTGTCCCCCCACTTCCCTCACCTGTGTCCTCTCTTTGTGTCCCCCTTCCCCCACGCGTCCCCACCTGTGTCCCCCCTTTGCCCCCCTGTCCCCCCACTTCCCTCACCTGCGTCCCCCCATGTCCCCCCTTTGCCCCACTCGTGTCCCCTCTTCGTGTCCCCCCTTCCCCCCCCATGTCCCCCCACTTCCCTCACCCGTGTCCCCCCCTTCCCCCCCGGCGTTCCTTCTTCGTGTCCCCCCTTTTCTCCCCCCATGCCCCCTCCTTTCCCCACCCCTGTTCCCCTCCCGTGTCGCCATCTGCGCTCCCCCCCGCGCCCCCATTCCCGCACGGCCCCTCTGACCCCTCCGAACCCCCTTTCCCGCCCCGCTCCCTCCCCACCCGCCCTCTGCGCATGCGCTCTCCGCCCCTTCCCTCCGCGTTCAGGCCACGCCCCCTTCCCCCGGTCTCGCTCAGGCCACGCCGACTGCCCCCGCTCCTTCGACAGTGCTTAGACCACGCCCCCTCCGCTCTGACCACGCCCCCTTCCGTGCTTAGGGCACGCCACTGCCGCTCTGGCCCCGCCCCCCACTCTGGCCCCGCCCCCCGGACGTTTCGTGCCCGGAAATGGCGAAGGGGGAGGGGCAGCGGCAGCGGCAGAGCCGGTGAGTGGGATGGGGGGGGGGGGGAACTGGGAGGCACTGGGGAGGACTGGGAGGGGTTGGTGGGAGTGGGAATGGGGGAGGGGACTGAGATGAGAGGGACTGCTGGACTGGGAGGGACTGGGACAGACTGGGAGGCTGTGGTTTGATGGAAGCGGTGGAGCGCAGAGAGAGGAGGGGAACTGGTTATACTGGGGGGGACTGGGATGGACTGGGAGGCTGTGTCTTGATGGAAGTGATGGAGCACAGAGAGATGAGGGGAACTGGTTGATACTGGGAAGACTGGGATGGACTGGGGGGCCTGGGGGGCCTGGCTGTAATGGGGACAAGGGAGGGCAGTGAGATGAGAGAGACTGGTTATACTGGGAGGGACTGGGACAGACTGGGAGGCTGTGGTTTGATGGAAGCGATGGAACACAGAGAGAGGAGGGGAACTGGTTGATACTGGGAAGACTGGGATGGACTGGTGGGACTGGCTGTGATGGGGACAAGGGAGGGCAGTGAGATGAGGGAGACTGGTTATACTGGGACGGACTGGGACAGACTGGGAGGCTGTGGTTTGATGGAAGCGGTGGAGCGCAGAGAGAGGAGGGGAACTGGTTGATACTGGGAAGACTGGGATGTATTGGGAGGTCTGTTTGTAATGGTGTAGGTGGAAGGCAGTGAAATGAGGGCAAGTGGGTATACTGGGAGGGACTGGGACAGACTGGGTGGCTGTGGTTTGATGGAAGTGATGGAGTGCAGAGAGGTGAGAGGGGCTGGTTATACTGGGATGGACTGGGATGGACTGGGGGTACTGGCTGTGATGGGGACAGGGGAGGGCAGTGAGATGAGAGGGACTGGGTATACTGGGAGGGACTGGGACAGACTGGGAGACTGTGGTTTGATGGAAATGATGGAGCACAGGGAGATGTGAGGGACTGGTTATACTGGGGGGGACTGGGATGGACTGGGGGGACTGTCTGTGATGGGGACAAGAGGGCAGTGAGATGAGAGAGACTGTGTATACTGGGAGGGACTGGGACAGACTGGGAGGCTGTGGTTTGATGGAAGTGATGGAGCACAAAGAGAGGAGGGGAACTGGTTATACTGGGGGGGACTGGGATGGACTGGTGGCACTGTCTGTGATGGGGACAAGGGAGGGCAGTGAAATGAGAGAGACTGGGTATACTGGGAGGGACTGGGACAGACTGGGAGGCTGTGGTTTGATGGAAGCGATGGAGCGCAGAGAGAGGAGGGGAACTGGTTGATACTGGGAAGACTGGGATGGACTGGTGGGACTGTCTGTGATGGGGACAAGGGAGGGCAGTGAAATGAGAGAGACTGGGTATACTGGGAGGGACTGGGACAGACTGGGAGGCTGTGGTTTGATGGAAGCGATGGAACGCAGAGAGAGGAGGGGAACTGGTTGATACTGGGAAGACTGGGATGTATTGGGAGGTCTGTTTGTAATGGTGTAGGTGGAAGGCAGTGAGATGAGGGCAAGTGGGTATACTGGGAGGGACTGGGAGAGACTGGGAGGCTGTGGTTTGATGGAAGTGATGGAGCGCAGAGAGGTGTGAGGGACTGGTTATACTGGGATGGACTGGGATTGACTGGGGGGCCTGGCTGTGATGGGGACAGGGGAGGGCAGTGAGATGAGAAAGACTGGGTATACTGGGAGGGACTGGGACAGACTGGGAGGCTGTGGTTTGATGGAAGTGATGGAGCACAGGGAGATGTGAGGGACTGGTTATACTGGGGGGACTGGGATGGACTGGTGGGACTGTCTGTGATGGGGACAGGGGAGGGCAGTGAGATGAGAAAGACTGTGTATACTGGGAGGGACTGGGACAGACTGGGAGGCTGTGTGTTGATGGAAGTGATGGAGCACAGGGAGATGTGAGGGACTGGTTATACTGGGGGGGACTGGGATGGACTGGGAGGTCTGTTTGTAATGGTGTAGGCGGAAGGCAGTGAGATGAGGGCAAGTGTGTATACTGGGAGGGACTGGGACAGACTGGGTGGCTGTGTCTTGATGGAAGTGATGGAGCACAGGGAGATGAGAGGGACTGTTTATACTGGGGGGGACTGGGATGGACTGGGAGGTCTGTTTGTAATGGTGTAGGTGGAAGGCAGTGAGATGAGGGTAAGTGGGTATACTGGGAGGGACTGGGAGAGTCTGGGTGGCTGTGGTTCGATGGAAGTGATGGACCGCAGAGAGATGAGAGGGACTGGTCATACTGGGAGGGACTGGGACAGACTGGGAGGCTGTGTCTTGATGGAAGTAATGGAGCACAGGGAGATGAGAGGGACTGGTTATACTGGGAGTGGGATGGACTGGGGGGACTGGCTGTAATGGGGAAAAGAGGGGCAGTGAGAGGAGAGAGACTGGGTACACTGGGAGGGACTGGGACAGACTGGGAGGCTGTGGTTTGATGGAAGTGATGGAGCGCAAAGAGATGAGAGGGACTGGTTATACTGGGGGGGACTGGGATGGACTGGTGGGACTGTCTGTGATGGGGACAAGAGAGGGCAGTGAGATGAGAGAGACTGTGTATACTGGGAGGGACTGGGACAGACTGGGAGGCTGTGGTTTGATGGAAGTAATGGAGCACAGGGAGATGTGAGGGACTGGTTATACTGAGGGGGACTGGGATGGACTGGTGGGACTGTCTGTGATGGGGACAAGGGAGGGCAGTGAAATGAGAGAGACTGGGTATACTGGGAGGGACTGGGACAGAGTGGGAGGCTGTGGTTTGATGGAAGTGATGGAGCGCAGAGAGAGGAGGGGAACTGGTTGATACTGGGAAGACTGGGATGTATTGGGAGGTCTGTTTGTAATGGTGTAGGTGGAAGGCAGTGAGATGAGGGCAAGTGGGTATACTGGGAGGGACTGGGAGAGACTGGGAGGCTGTGGTTTGATGGAAGTTATGAAGCACAGGGAGATGAGACAGACTGGTTATACTGGTGGGACCAAGTCAGACTGGAGGGACTGTCTGTGATGGGGACAGGGGAGGGCAGCGAGATGAGAGAGACTGGGTATACTGGGAGGGACTGGGACAGACTGGGAGGCTGTGATTTGATGGAAGTGATGGACCGCAAAGAGGTGAGAGGGACTGGTTATACTGGGAGTGGGATGTATTGGGAGGTCTTGTTGTAATGGTGTAGGTGGAGGACAGTGAGATGAGAGGAACTGCTGATACTGGGAGGGACTGGGACAGACTGGGAGGCTGTGTTTTGGTGGAAGTGATGGAGCGCAGAGAGATGAGGGGAACTGGTTATACTGGCGGGACTGGGATGAACTGGTGGGACTGGCTGTGATGGTGTATGGGGAGGGCGACGAGACAAGGGGCTCTGGTTAATACTGGGAGGTACTGGGAGGGTCTGGTTGTAGTGGCGTATGAGAAGGGCAATGACATGAGAGGGTTTGGATGCTACTGGGAGGGACTGGGACAGACTGGGAGGCTGTGGTTTGATGGAAGTGGTGGAGTGCAGAGAGAGGAGGGGAACTGGTTGATACTGGGAAGACTGGGATGGACTGGGAGGTCTGTTTGTAATGGTGTAGGTGGAAGGCAGTGAGATGAGGGCAAGTGGGTATACTGGGAGGCACTGGGAGAGTCTGGGTGGCTGTGGTTTGATGGAAGTCTGATTGTAATGGGTTTGGTAAAGGGTGATGATATGGGATTGTCTGGTTGATACTGGGAGGGACTGGGATGTACTGGAAGGTCTGGTTGGAATGGGAATGGTGGAGGGCAGTGAGGGGAGAAGGTCTGGTTATACTGGGGGGACTGGGACAGACAGGGACAGTTTTCCTCTCCCCCTCCTCTTCCCTCTCACCCCATCCGCTCCTCGTCCTCCTCCTCCTCTTCCTCGTCCTCGTCCTCCTCTTCCTCGTCCTCCTCTTCCTCGTCCTCCTCTTCCTCGTCCTCCTCTTCCTCGTCCTCCTCTTCCTCGTCCTCCTCTTCCTCGTCCTCCTCTTCCTCGTCCTCCTCTTCCTCGTCCTCCTCTTCCTCGTCCTCCTCTTCCTCGTCCTCCTCTTCCTCGTCCTCCTCTTCCTCGTCCTCCTCTTCCTCGTCCTCCTCTTCCTCGTCCTCCTCTTCCTCGTCCTCCTCTTCCTCCTCCTCTTCCTCCTCCTCTTCCTCCTCCTCTTCCTCCTCCTCTTCCTCGTCCTCCTCTTCCTCCTCCTCTTCGTCCTCCTCTTCGTCCTCCTCTTCTTCCTCGTCCTCTTCCTCGTCCTCTTCCTCCTCGTCCTCTTCCTCCTCGTCCTCTTCCTCCTCGTCCTCTTCCTCCTCGTCCTCTTCCTCCTCCTCCTCTTCCTCCATCCCCTCCCTGTCCATGTCCCCACCCCTCTCTCACTCTCTCCTCTCCTCTTCCCCAGCTGATGCCATGGCTTCTCCTCCTCCTCCGCCCCCCGCGCCCCCCTTTTCACCACCGCTCTCCCCTGTTTCCACTGAAGTGGAGCCACTAGACCTTCCGGACACAAACGGAGTGGATCCGGTTTCTCCACATCACTGGCGCCGCTGCTGCTCCCTCGGTGCCGGTAGATCCTGCCAGAGGGAGGAAGGTGAGGATGAAGGAGCTTCCCTGTGCCACCCGGTACCAGCAGAGCTGCGCCCATGCCGGCGGAAGCACCGATTGGGTCTCAAACCAGAGTCAAACCGGATTCCCATGGGGGAGAGCGGCGATGAGCCGGGACCGTCGCGAGGGAAGAGGCTACGGTTGGTTTGGGGTCGGAACTTTGGTGTGAGGGAGGCGGTGGCAGCACCGCGGGGCGGTGAGGAGGAGGAGGAGAGAAGGTCCGGCTCCTGCGAGGAGGAGGAAGAAGAGAGAAGGTCCGGGTCCTGCGAGGAGGAGGAGGAGGACAGAAGGTCCAGATCCTGCTCTCCTGTCCTGCCCCTTCCTGATGATCCCCACCCCAAACCAGACTTCGTGCAGCTCATTGACGAGCGTGGCATCTACTCCACGGCCAAACTGGTGCTGGGTGGAGCAGCGGGTGACTTGGAGGAGGTGACGGTGGGGCTTCCAGGCCACTCCAAGCGTGGGACGAGCGGTGTGGGTGACCTGGAGATCCGGGAGGTCATCGTGGATGAGAAACCCTTCCAGTGCGGCGTCTGCGAGAAGGCCTTCAAGAGAGCTTGGGAGCTCTTCAGCCATGAGGTGGTGCACAATGAGGAGCGTCCTTTCCGCTGTGACCTCTGCCAGGCATCCTTCAAGCGCCACTCGGACTTCAAAAGCCACCGCTTGGTCCACACCGAGGAGAGACCTTTCCGTTGCGAGCTGTGCGGCAAACGCTTTAAGAGGTCCTCCAACCTCCAAGAGCATCGACGTATCCATAGTGGAGAACGTCCTTTCCGTTGTCCTCGCTGCGCCAAGAGTTTCAAGACGCCGTACGAGCTGCAGCGCCACGCGCTCACCCACTGCTCTGAGAAGCCCTTCAAATGCGCCGACTGTGGCAAGGACTTCCCCACCTCCAACGCTCTCCTGCTCCACCAACGTCAACATTGCGATGACAAACCCCACGTCTGTGGGGTCTGTGGCAAGAAGTTCACCTACGGCCACAGCCTGAAGGTCCACGAGCGTGTCCACACAGGTGACCGCCCCTTCGTCTGCCCGCTCTGTGGCAAAGGCTTCAAGCAGTCCAACGCGCTCTCCTCACATGAACGTGTCCACACGGGTGAGCGTCCGTTCGTCTGCAAGACCTGCGGGAAGGCCTTCAAGCAATCATCCTACCTGGTCATCCACGAGCGGGCGCACACGGGTGAGCGACCCTACAAGTGCGAGGCGTGCGGGAAGGCTTTTGCCCGCCCTTCTTTGCTTCTCCAACATCACCGCGTCCACAGCCAGGAACGTCCCTACAAGTGCAGCTTCTGCCACAAGTTCTTCAAGGACTTGGCCTACCTGGCTGTGCACGAGAAGGTCCACACGGGTGAAACCCCCTACAAGTGCAGCGTCTGCGAGAAGGGCTTCGCCCACCCTTCCAATCTTCTGCAACACCAACGCGTGCACCGCGATGGGTGAGCTCCCGGCGCAATGAGCACAGCCGTGGTGGCCACCAAGGTGCCATCGCCAACCACAGACGAGCTCCTGGGGAACCCTGGGCCACCTCAGGCTCTTCCAGATGTGGTCCCTGGACGTGAGCTGTGAGGTTGGGACTTGATCTTGGGGTTGAGTCATGGCCCTGAAGGTTCTCTGGAGCCCCGTTGGTGGTGGACACATCTCAGAAGGTTCCCCTTCCATCCCCAAAAGTCTGCAGCGATCTGGAGTCCCAGCCACATTGAATTAGAGGACAGTTATTTAATGATGGTTCTGCCTCATCACCTCTTCCAGTGTGTGGCTGGGGCTTGGTGTGACCTTTCCATGCTTGATGGTCTCCTTGCCATGCCGGACCTTCTCCCAGCGTGGTGAGAGGTCACCAGGCGTGGAGAGAGCGGCCACATCCCATATGTGGAGTGGATCTCACTCAGCACGGCCAAATGGATGAGCCAGCAAGCTTGGAGATGGGTTCTGGGCTGGTGGGCTCTTCTCTGAGGAGCACTGAAGGCCTCCTGTCTATGTTGGCCTCCTCCCCCCGTAGCTTCCCAGCGTCCTCCCATTTCAACCGCTGAGATGACGCTACGGCAGCTCAGGCTCTTCCAGATGCTGTTCCTGGCCATGAGCCATGAGGTTGAGATGTGACCTTGGGTTTGAGCCAGGCGCTGAAGGTCCTCTGGAGACCAGCTGGTGGTGGCCACATCTCCGTAGGTTCCTCCCACTCCCAGGAAGCTGCAGCGCTGCTGAACCCCAGTCCCTTTGAACCTGGACCTGTGCCGTGTCCTTCTCCACCCACGTGGGTGATCCCAGCAGGACCTTCCCTGCGCGCCATCGTGTCCGGCAGCTCCACGTGGTGGCCGGTGGCACACTGGGCAACAAGGAGCCCCTTGTCCTTAGCCTCCTGCAGGACTGAGCCACCCAGACCATCCCAGATTCCCATTCCCAGGGATCCCAGTGAGCATGGGGGGCGTTGGGACACGCTGGTCCCCACTGGAGGGGTTGGACCTGCCTGGAGGTGGGGCAGGAGCCACCACCACGCACTGCTCGGGTTGGAGGTCCCATCTAGATCTCCTGCTGCTGCTCGTTGACCTCATTGATCACCTCCCATCCCGTCCACCCCCGGGGGAGCAGAAGCAAGGGAGAGGCACCCAGTGGAGTCCTTCTCCACCACCTATTAGGATGTTCCAGGCAAGAACCTGGTTGGTGCGTGGCCAAAGAAGACCAAGGAGCCTTCTCCATCCCTCCTCCTCCTCCTCGTGCTGCCTGGACCGAGCCCTGCGCAGCCACCGGAGCCTGGATTTATCCCCTCCCTTGGCTCATGGGTGGAAGAGGACACGTGGACCTTGTCCTCACCTGTGCAGGTGCTCCTGCAGTGGCCTCCTGGAGCTCCTGTCCCCCCTTTCCCTGAGGTCTCTGTAGTGGTGGGAATGGGGTGGGGTGGGATGCGGGTGCTCCCGGGCACACGCTAATTACAGGATGATTCCTTAACGATGGCTCTGTCTCCTCCAGCGCACGGCTGGGGTTTGGTGTGAACTTTTACTGCTTGGTGGCCTCCTTCCCATCCCACGCCTTCTCCAAGTGTGGTTGGAAGTCATCAGGCATGGAGAGAGAAGGGCGTGAGGTGGACCTCACTCAGTGCGGCCAAGTGGAGGGGGGCAGGATGAGCCAGCAAGGTTGGAGCTGGGGCTTTGGGATGGTGGGTTCCTCTCTGAGGAGCATTGACGGCCTCCTGGTCATGCTGGCTTCCTTCCCTACCCCACAGTGTCCCAGCTACCTTCCGTTTCAACCCAAGATGACACTGAGGGAGCTCAGGCTCTCCCAGACGTCATTCCTGGATGTGAGCTGTGAGGTTGGGATGTGATCTCGGCGTTGAGCCTAGCCCTGAAGGTCCTTTGGAGCGCATGGCCTCATCTCAGCAGGTTCCCCTCCCGGGATCTGCCTCTCCCTGTGGTGGCAGGGGAGGGGGTTGCCCTGAGGACAAGCTGCTCATGGTGGTGGTGCTTCTTCACCCTTTGAGGCATGGTGGGACTCTGGAGTTGTCACGTGAACCATGAAGCACCTCCTCGATGGAAGGTCCTGCACTGGGGTCAGGGCAATCCCAAACATAGATTCATGGAGAATGGGTTGGGAGCAGCCCTGAGGAGAAGGCCTTGGGGTGGTGGTGGAGGAGAAGCTCCACACGAGCCGGCAATGTGCGCTCACAGCTCAAAAACCAACTCTGTCCTGGGTGGCATCCAAAGTGGTGGGACCAGCAGGGAGGAAAGGGATTCTGCTCCTCTGCTCTGGTGGCACCTAACCTAGAGCTGTGGGTTGAGTTCTAGAGGAAGCACATGGAGCTGTTGGAGCGTGTGTGGAGGAGGCCATGGAGATGATCCAAGAGCTGGAGAAGCTCCCGTAAAATAAGAGGTTGAACAGGCTGCCCAGAGAAATGTTGGCTGTCCCCTCCCAGAAGGTGTACAAAGCCAGGTTGGATGGGGCTTTAAGCAACCTGACCCAGCGGAAGTGAACCTTGATCTCCAGACTTTCTGAAGCATTACAGGAAGAAGGAGGAACGTGAAGAACCCTCTGGTTCTGCATCTTGGCTGGTTTTGAGTTGTCCTTCATCCCTGTGGAAGATGGAGAGAAGACCAGGCACAAAGGTGTCCTGCCCATAGGTTGGAACTGGATGGGCTTTAAGGTCTCTTCCAACCTACACCATTTTATGAGTTCCATCCGATAAGATAGGCACCAATTGCCTTGGCAGACACTGTCTTCTGCCCTTGGGACCTCTGCTTGTTGGGTCTCCTGGCCTCGCCCAAATCATCTCGGGTGCTTTGAGGGCCCAATGGACCCTGGGGTGAGCCTGTAAGTATCCCAGGGAGCCCTGTAGAGAGCACCAGGAGCCTCTCAGAATGTCCAGGAGCCCTGTAGAGAGACCCAGAAGCCTCTGAGAATCCCCTGGAGCCCCGTAGAGAGCACCAGGACACTCTCAGTAGCCCCGAGAGACCTGTAGAGAGCCCCAAGACCCTCCTAGAAGCCCCTGGAGCCCTATAGAGAGCCCCAGGAGCCACCCAGAATCCCCTGGAGCTCTGTAGAGAGCCCCAGGAGCCTCATAGAATCCTTTGTGGCCCTATAGAGAGCCCCAGGACCCCCATAGAATCCCCTGGGGCCCTGTAGAGAGCCCCAGGAGGCTCCCAGAGTCCCCGGGAGCCCCGTAGAGCGCCCCAGGAGGCTCCCAGAATGCCCTGGGGCACTGTAGAGAGCAACAGGAGGCTTCCAAAGTCCCCAGGAGACCCGTAGAGAGCCCCAGGAGGCTCCCAGACTCCCCGGGAGCCCTGAAGAGCGCCCCAGGAGGCTCCCAAAATGCCCTGGAGCCCTGTAGAGAGCCCCAGGAGGCTCCCAGAGTCCCCGGGAACCCTGTAGAGAGCCCCAGGAGGCTCCAAGAATGCCCTGGGGCACTGTAGAGAGCCCAAGGAGGCTCCCAGAGTCCCCGGGAGCCCCGTAGAGAGCCCCAGGAGGCTCCCAGAATGCCCTGGGGCACTGTAGAGCGCCCAGGGAGGCTCCCAGAATGCCCTGGGGCACTGTAAAGAGCCCCAGGAGGCTCCCAGAGTCCCCGGGAGCCCCGTAGAGAGCCCCAGGAGGCTCCCAGAGTCCCCGGGAGCCCCGTAGAGAGCCCCAGGAGGCTCTCAGAGTCCCCGGGAGCCCCGTAGAGAGCCCCAGGAGGCTCTCAGAGTCCCCGGGAGCCCCGTAGAGAGCCCCAGGAGGCTCCCAGAATGCCCTGGGGCACTTTAGAGAGCCCCAGGAGGCTCCCAGAATGCCCTGGGGCACTGTAGAGAGCCCCAGGAGGTTCCCAGAATGCCCTGGGGCACTTTAGAGAGCCCCAGGAGCCTCCCAGAGTCCCCGGGAGCCCTGTAGAGAGCCCCAGGAGGCTCCCAGAATGCCCTGGGGCACTGTAGAGAGCCCCAGGAGGCTCCCAGAGTCCCCGGGAGCCCCGTAGAGAGCCCCAGGAGGCTCCCAGAGCCCCCGGAAGCCCCGTAGAGAGCCCCAGGAGGGTCCCAGAATGCCCTGGGGCACTGTAGAGTGCCCCAGGAGGCTCCCAGAGTCCCCGGGAGCCCCGTAGAGAGCCCCAGGAGGCTCCCAGAGTCCCCGGGAGCCCCGTAGAGAGCCCCAGGAGGCTCCCAGAGTCCCCGGGAGTGCTGTACAGCACCCCAGGAGGCTCCCAGAATGCCCTGGGGCACTGTAGAGAGCCCCAGGAGGCTCCCAGAATGCCCGGGAGCCCCGTAGAGAGCCCCAGGAGGCTCCCAGAGTCCCCGCGAGCCCCGTAGAGAGACCCAGGAGGCTCCCAGAATGCCCTGGGGCACTGTAGAGAGCCCCAGGAGGCTCCCAGACTCCCCGGGAGCCCTGAAGAGCGCCCCAGGAGGCTCCCAAAATGCCCTGGGGCACTGTAGAGAGCCCCAGGAGGCTCCCAGAGTCCCCGGGAGCCCCGTAGAGAGCCCCAGGAGGCTCCCAGAGTCCCCGGGAGCCCTGTAGAGCGCCCCAGGAGGCTCCCAGAATGCCCTGGGGCACTGTAGAGAGCCCCAGGAGGCTCCCAGAATGCCCTGGGGCACTGTAGAGACCCCCAGGAGGCTCCCAGAGTCCCCGGGAGCCCTGAAGAGAGCCCCAGGAGGCTCCCAGAGTCCCCGGGAGCCCTGTAGAGAGCCCAGGAGGCTCCCAGAATGCCCTGGGGCACTGTAGAGAGCCCCAGGAGGCTCCCAGAGTCCCCGGGAGCCCTGTAGAGAGCCCCAGGTGGCTCCCAGAGTCCCCGGGAGCCCCGTAGAGAGCCCCAGGAGGCTCCCAGAGTCCCCGGGAGCCCTGTAGAGAGCCCAGGAGGCTCCCAGAATGCCCTGGGGCACTGTAGAGAGCCCCAGGAGGCTCCCAGAATGCCCTGGGGCACTGTAGAGAGCCCCAGGAGGCTCCCAGAGTCCCCGGGAGCCCCGTAGAGAGCCCCAGGTGGCTCCCAGAGTCCCCGGGAGCCCCGTAGAGAGCCCCAGGTGGCTCCCAGAGTCCCCGGGAGCCCCGTAGAGAGCCCCAGGTGGCTCCCAGAGTCCCCGGGAGCCTCGTAGAGAGCCCCAGGAGGCTCCCAGAATGCCCTGGGGCACTGTAGAGAGCCCCAGGAGGCTCCCAGAGTCCCCGGGAGCCCTGTAGAGAGCCCCAGGTGGCTCCCAGAGTCCCCGGAAGCCCCGTAGAGAGCCCAGGAGGCTCCCAGAGTCCCCGGGAGCCCCGTAGAGACCCACAGGAGGCTCGCAGAGTCCCCGGGAGCACCGTACAGAGCCCCAGGAGGCTCCCAGAGTCCCCGGGAGCCCCGTAGAGAGCCTCAGGAGGCTCCCAGAGTGCCCGGGAGCCCCGTAGAGAGCCCCAGGAGGCTCCCAGAGTCCCCGGGACCCCTGTAGAGAGCCCCAGGAGTCTCCCAGAGTCCCCGGGAGCCCTGTAGAGAAGCCCCAATAGGCTCCCAGAATGCCCTGGGGCACTGTAGAGAGCCCCAGGAGGCTCCCAGAGTCCCCGGGAGCCCCGTAGAGAGCCCCAGGAGGCTCCCAGAGTCCCCCGGAGCCCTGTAGAGAGCCCCAGGAGGCTCCCAGAGTCCCCGGGAGCCTCGTAGAGAGCCCCAGGAGGCTCCCAGAGTCCCGGGAGCCCCGTAGAGAGCCCCAGGTGGCTCCCAGAATGCCCTGGGGCACTGTAGAGAGCCCCAGGAGGCTCCCAGAATGCCCTGGGGCACTGTAGAGAGCCCCAGGAGGCTCCCAGAGTCCCCGGGGGCCCCGTAGAGAGCCCCAGGAGGCTCCCAGAGTCCCCGGGAGCCCCGTAGAGAGCCCCAGGAGGATCCGAGAATGCCCTGGGGCACTGTAGAGAGCCCCAGGAGCCTCCCAGAGTCCCCGGGAGCCCTGTAGAAAGCCCCAGGAGGCTCCCAGAATACCCTGGGGCACTGTAGAGAGCCCCAGGAGGCTCCCAGAATACCCTGGGGCACTGTAGAGAGCCCCAGGAGGCTCCCAGAATACCCTGGGGCACTGTAGAGAGCCCCAGGAGGCTCCCAGAGCCCCCGGGAGACTCGTAGAGAGCCCCAGGAGGCTCCCAGAGTCCCCGGGAGCCCCGTAGAGAGCCCCAGGAGGCTCCCAGAGTCCCCGGGAGCCCCGTAGAGAGCCCCAGGAGGCTCCCAGTGTCCCCGGGAGCCCTGTAGAGAGTTCCAGGAGGCTCCCAGAGTCCCCGGGAGCCCTGTAGAGAGCCCCAGGAGGCTTCCAGAGTCCCCGGGAGACCCGTAGGGAGCCCCAGGAGGCTCCCAGAGTCCCCGGGAGCCCCGTAGAGAGCCCCAGGAGGCTCCCAGAATGCCCTGGGGCATTGCAGAAAGCCCCAGGAGGCTCCCAGAGTGCCCAGGAGCCCTGTAGAGCGCCCCAGGAGGCTCCCAGAATGCCCTGGGGCACTGTAGAGAGCCCCAGGAGGCTCCCAGAGTCCCCAGGAGCCCTGCAGAGAGCCCCAGGAGGCTCCCAGAATGCCCTGGGGCACTGTAGAGAGCCCCAGGAGGCTCCCAGAGTCCCCAGGAGCCCTGTAGAGAGCCCCAGGAGGCTCCCAGAGTCCCCAGGAGCCCTGTAGAGAGCCCCAGGAGGCTCCCAGAATGCCCTGGGGCACTGTAGAGAGTCCCAGGAGGCTCCCAGTGTCCTCTGGAGCCCTGTAGAGCGTACCAGGAGGCTCCCAGAATGCCCTGGGGCACTGTAGAGAGCCCCAGGAGGCTCCCAGAGTCCCCGGGAGCCCCGTAGAGAGCCCCAGGAGGCTCCCAGAATGCCCTGGGGCACTGTAGAGAGTCCCAGGAGGCTCCCAGTGTCCTCTGGAGCCCTGTAGAGCGTACCAGGAGGATCCCAGAATGCCCTGGGGCACTGTAGAGAGCCCCAGGAGGCTCCATGAGTGCCCGGGAGCCCCGTAGAGAGCCCCAAGAGGCTCCCAGAGTCCCCGGGAGCCCCGTAGAGAGCCCCAGGAGGCTCCCAGAATGCCCTGGGGCACTGTAGAGAGCCCCAGGATGCTCCCAGAGTCCCCGGGAGCCCTGTAGAGAGCCCCAGGAGATTCCCAGAATGCCCTGGGGCACTGTAGAGAGCCCCAGGAGGCTCCCAGAGTCCCCGGGAGCCCTGTAGAGAGCCCCAGGAGATTCCCAGAATGCCCTGGGGCACTGTAGAGAGCCCCAGGAGGCTCCCAGAGTCCCCGGGAGCCCCGTAGAGAGCCCCAGGAGGCACCAAGAGTCCCCGGGAGCCCCGTAGAGAGCCCCAGGAGGCACCAAGAGTCCCCGGGAGCCCCGTAGAGAGCCCCAGGAGGCTCCCAGAGTCCCCGGGAGCCTTGTAGAGAGCCCCAGGAGGCTCCCAGAATGCCCTGGGGCACTGTAGAGAGCCCCAGGAGGCTCCCAGAGTCCCCGGGAGCCCCGTAGAGAGCCCCAGGAGGCTCCCAGAATGCCCTGGGGAACTGTAGAGAGCCCCAGGTGGCTCCCAGAGTCCCCGGGAGCCCCGTAGAGAGCCCCAGGAGGCTCCCAGAATGCCCTGGGGCACTGTAGAGAGTCCCAGGAGGCTTCCAGAGTCTCCGGGAGCCCTGTAGAGAGCCCCAGGAGGCTCCCAGAATGCCCTGGGGAACTGTAGAGAGTCCCAGGAGGCTCCCAGAGTCCCTGGGAGCCCTGTAGAGAGTTCCAGGAGCCTTCCAGAGTCCCCGGGATACCCGTAGAGAGACCCAGGAGGCTCCCAGAGTACCCGGGAGCCCTGTAGAGAGCCCCAGGAGGCTCCGAGAGTCCTCGGGAGCCCCGTAGAGAGCCCCAGGAGGCTCCCAGAATGCTCTGGGGCACTGTAGAGAGCCCCAGGAGGCTCCCAGAATCCCTGGGAGCCCCGTAGAGAGCCCCAGGAGGCTCCCAGAGTCCCCGGGAGCCCCGTAGAGAGCCCCAGGAGGCTCCCAGAGTCCCCGGAAGCCCTGTAGAGAGCCCCAGGTGGCTCCCAGAGTCCCCGGGAGCCCCGTAGAGACCCCCAGGTGGCTCCCAGAGTCCCCGGGAGCCCTGTAGAGAGCCCCAGGTGGCTCCCAGAGTCCCCGGGAGCCCTGTAGAGAGCCCCAGGAGGCTCCCAGAGTCCCCGGGAGCCCTGTAGAGAGCCCCAGGAGGCTCCCAGAGTCCCCGGGAGCCCCGTAGAGAGCCCCAGGAGGCTCCCAGAGTCCCCGGAAGCCCCGTAGAGAGCCCAGGAGGCTCCCAGAGTCCCCGGGAGCCCCATAGAGACCCACAGGAGGCTCCCAGAGTCCCCGGGAGCACCGTACAGAGCCCCAGGAGGCTCCCAGAGTGCCCGGGAGCCCCGTAGAGAGCCCCAGGAGTCTCCCAGAGTCCCCGGGAGCCCTGTAGAGAAGCCCCAATAGGCTCCCAGAATGCCCTGGGGCACTGTAGAGAGCCCCAGGAGGCTCCCAGAATGCCTCGGGGCACTGTAGAGAGCCCCAGGAGGCTCCCAGAGTCCCCGGGAGCCTCGTAGAGAGCCCCAGGAGGCTCCCAGAGTCCCGGGAGCCCCGTAGAGAGCCCCAGGTGGCTCCCAGAATGCCCTGGGGCACTGTAGAGAGCCCCAGGAGGCTCCCAGAGTCCCCGGGGGCCCCGTAGAGAGCCCCAGGAGGCTCCCAGAGTCCCCGGGAGCCCCGTAGAGAGCCCCAGGAGGCTCCCAGAGTCCCCGGGAGCCCCGTAGAGAGCCCCAGGAGGATCCGAGAATGCCCTGGGGCACTGTAGAGAGCCCCAGGAGGCTCCCAGAATGCCCTGGGGCACTGTAGAAAGACCCAGGAGGCTCCCAGAGTCCCCGGGAGCCCCGTAGAGAGCCCCAGGAGGCTCCCAGAATGCCCTGGGGCACTGTAGAGCGCCCCAGGAGCCTCACAGAGTCCCCGGGAGCCCCGTAGAGAGCCCCAGGAGGCTCCCAGAGTCCCCGGGAGCCCTGTAGAGAGCCCCAGGAGGCTCCCAGAGTCCCCGGGAGCCCTGTAGAGAGCCCCAGGAGGCTCCCAGAATGCCCTGGGGCACTGTAGAGAGCCCCAGGAGGCTCCCAGAATGCCCTGAGGCACTGTAGAGAGCCCCAGGAGGCTCCCAGAGTCCCCGGGAGCCCCGTAGAGAGCCCCAGGAGGCTCCCAGAATGCCTTTGGGCACTGTGGAGTGCCCCAGGAGGCTCCCAGAGTCCCCGGGAGCCCTGTAGAGAGCCCCAGGAGTCTCCCAGAGTCCCCGGGAGCCCCATAGAGAGCCCCAGGAGGCTCCCAGAGTCCCCGGGAGCCCCATAGAGAGCCCCAGGAGGCTCCCAGAGTCCCCGGGAGCCCCATAGAGAGCCCCAGGAGGCTCCCAGAATGCCGTGGAGCACTGTAGAGAGCCCCAGGAGGCTCCCAGAATGCCCTGGGGCAATGTAGAGAGCCCCAGGAGGCTCCCAGAGTCCCCGGGAGCCCCGTAGAGAGCCCCAGGAGGCTCCCAGAATGCCCTGGGGCACTGTAGAGAGCCCCAGGAGGCTCCCAGAGCCCCGGGAGCCCCGTAGAGAGCCCCAGGAGGCTCCCAGAGTCCCCGGGAGCCCCGTAGAGAGCCCCAGGAGGATCCCAGAATGCCCTGGAGCACTGTAGAGAGCCCCAGGAGGCTCCCAGAATGCCATGGGGTATTGTAGAGAGTCCCAGGAGGCTCCCAGAGTCCCCGGGAGCCCCGTAGAGAGCCCCAGGAGGCTCCCAGAGTCCCCGGGAGCTCCGTAGAGAGCCCCAGGAGGCTCCCAGAATGCCCTGGGTCACTGTAGAGCGCCCCAGGAGGCTCCCAGAGTCCCCGGGAGCCCCGTAGAGAGCCCCAGGAGGCTCCCAGAATGCCCTGGGGCACTTTAGAGAGCCCCAGGAGCCTCCCAGAGAACCCGGGAGCCCCGCAGAGAGCCCCAGGAGGCTCCCAGAGTCCCCGGGAGCCCCGTAGAGAGCCCCAGGAGGCTCCCAGAGTCCCCGGGAGCCCCGTAGAGAGCCCCAGGAGGCTCCCAGAGTCCCCGGGAGCCCCGTAGAGAGCCCCAGGAGGCTCCCAGAATGTCCTGGGGCACTGTAGAGAGCCCCAGGAGGCTCCCAGTGTCCCCTGGAGCCCCGTAGAGAGCCCCAGGAGGCTCCCAGAGTCCCCGGGAGCCCCGTAGAGAGCCCCAGGAGGCTCCCAGAGTCCCCGGGAGCCCCGTAGAGAGCCCCAGGAGGCTCCCAGAGTCCCCGGGAGCCCTGTAGAGAGCCCCAGGAGGCTCCCAGAATGTCCTGGGGCACTGTAGAGAGCCCCAGGAGGCTCCCAGTGTCCCCTGGAGCCCCGTAGAGAGCCCCAGGAGGCTCCCAGAGTCCTTGGGAGCCCCGTAGAGAGCCCCAGGAGGCTCCCAGAGTCCTTGGGAGCCCCGTAGAGAGCCCCAGGAGGCTCCCAGAGTCCCCGGGAGCCCCGTAGAGAGCCCCAGGATGCTCCCAGAATGCCCTGGGGAACTGTAGAGAGCCCCAGGAGGCTCCCAGAATGCCCTGGGGCACTGTAGAGAGCCCCAGGAGGCTCCCAGAATGCCCTGGGGCACTGTAGAGAGTCCCAGGAGGCTTCCAGAGTCCCCGGGAGCCCTGTAGAGAGTTCCCGGAGCCTCCCAGAGTCCCCGGGATACCCGTAGAGAGCCCCAGGGTGCTCCCAGAGTCCCCGGGAGCCCCGTAGAGAGCCCCAGGGTGCTCCCAGAGTCCCCGGGAGCCCCGTAGAGAGCCCCAGGAGGCTCCCAGAGTCCCCGGGAGCCCCGTAGAGAGCCCCAGGGTGCTCCCAGAGTCCCCGGGAGCCCCGTAGAGAGCCCCAGGAGGCTCCCAGTGTCCCCTGGAGCCCTGTAGAGAGCCCCAGGAGGCTCCCAGAGTCCCCGGGAGCCCCGTAGAGAGCCCCAGGAGGCTCCCAGAGTCCCCGGGAGCACTGTAGAGAGCCCCAGGAGCCTCCCAGAGTCCCCGGGAGCCCCGTAGAGAGCCCCAGGAGGCTCCCAGAGTCCCCGGGAGCCCCGTAGAGAGCCCCAGGATGCTCCCAGAATGCCCTGGGGCACTGTAGAGAGCCCCAAGAGGCTCCCAGAGTCCCCGGGAGCCCTGTAGAGAGCCCCGGGAGGCTCCCAGAATGCCCTGGGGCACCTTAGAGAGCCCCAGGAGGCTCCCAGAGTCCCCGGGAGCCCCGTAGAGAGCCCCAGGAGGCTCCCAGAATGCCCTGGGGCATTGCAGGAAGCCCCAGGAGGCTCCCAGTGTCCCCTGGAGCCCTGTAGAGCGCCCCAGGACGCTCCCAGAATGCCCGGGAGCTCCGTAGAGAGCCCCAGGAGGCTCCCAGAGTCCCCGGGAGCACCGTAGAGAGCCCCAGGAGGCTCCCAGAATGCCCTGGGGCACTGTAGAGAGCCGCAGGAGGCTCCCAGAGTCCCCGGGAGCCCTGTAGAGAGCCCCAGGAGGCTCCCAGAATGCCCTGGGGCATTGTAGAGAGCCCCAGGAGGCTCCCAGAGTCCCTGGGAGCCCCGTAGAGAGCCCCAGGAGGCTCCCAGAATGCCCTGGGGCACTGTAGAGAGCCCCAGGAGGATCCCAGAGTCCCCGGGAGACCCGTAGAAAGCCCCAGGAGGCTCCCAGAGTCCCCGGGAGCCCCGTAGAGAGACCCAGGAGGCTCCAAGAATGCCCTGGGGCACTGTAGAGAGCCCCAGGAGGCTCCCAGAATGCCCTGGGGCACTGTAGAGAGCCCCAGGAGGATCCCAGAGAACCCGGGAGCCCCGTAGAGAGCCTCAGGAGGCTCCCAGAGTCCCCAGGAGCCCTGTGGAGCGCCCCAGGAGGCTCCCAGAATGCCCTGGGGCACTGTAGAGAGCCCCAGGAGGCTCCCAGAGAACCCGGGAGCCCCGTAGAGAGACCCAGGAGGCTCCCAGAGTCCCCAGGAGCCCCGTAGAGAGTCCCAGGAGGCTCCCAGAATGCCCTGGGGTACTGTAGATTGCCCCAGGAGGCTCCCAGAGCCCCCGGGAGCCTTGTAGAGAGTCCCCAGGAGGCTCCAAGAATGCCCTGGGGCACTGTAGAGAGCCCCAGGATGCTCCCAGAGTCCCAGGGACCCCTGTAGAGCGCCCCAGGAGGCTCCCAGAATGCCCTGGGGCACTGTAGAGAGCCCCAGGAGGCTCCCAGAGTCCCAGGGACCCCTGTAGAGCGCCCCAGGAGGCTCCCAGAATGCCCTGGGGCACTGTAGAGAGCCCCAGGAGGCTCCCAGAGTCCCTGGGAGTGCTGTACAGCACCCCAGGAGGCTCCCAGAATGCCCTGGGGCACTGTAGAGAGCCCCAGGAGGCTCCCAGAATGCCCTGGGGCACTGTAGAGAGCCCCAGGAGGCTCCCAGAATTCCCTGGGGCACACTAGAGAGCCCCAGGAGGCTCCCAGAGTCCCCGGGAGCCCCGTAGAGAGCCCCAGGAGGCTCCCAGAGTCCCAGGGACCCCTGTAGAGAGCCCCAGGAGGCTCCCAGAGTCCCCGTCAGCCCCGTAGAAAGCGCCAGAAGGCTCCCAGAATGCCCTGGGGCACTGTAGAGAGCCCCAGGATGCTCCCAGAGTCCCCGGGATCCCCGTAGAGAGCCCCAGGAGGATCCCAGAATGCCCTGGGGCACTGTAGAGAGCCCCAGGAGGCTCCCAGAATGCCCTGGGGCACTGTAGAGAGCCCCAGGAGGCTCCCAGATTCCCCGGGAGCCCCGTAGAGAGCCCCAGGAGGCTCCCAGAATGCCCTCGGGCACTGTAGAGCGCCCCAGGAGGCTCCCAGAGTCCCCGGGAGCCCCGTAGAGAGCCCCAGGAGGCTCCCAGAGTCCCCGGGAGCCCCGTAGAGAGCCCCAGGAGCCTCCCAGAGTCCCCGGTAGCCCCGTAGAGAGCCCCAGGGTGCTCCCAGAGTCCCCGGGAGCCCCGTAGAGAGCCCCAGGAGGCTCCCAGAGTCCCCGGGAGCCCCGTAGAGAGCCCCAGGAGGCTCCCAGAGTCCCCGGGAGCCCCGTAGAGAGCCCCAGGAGGCTCCCAGAATGCCCTGGGGCACTGTAGAGAGCCCCAGGAGGCTCCCAGAGTCCCCGGGAGCCCCGTAGAGAGCCCCAGGAGGCTCCCAGAGTCCCCGGGAGCCCCGTAGAGAGCCCCAGGAGGCTCCCAGAGTCCCCGGGAGCCCCGTAGAGAGCCCCAGGAGGCTCCCAGAGTCCCCGGGAGCCCCGTAGAGAGCCCCAGGATGCTCCCAGAATGCCCTGGGGCACTGTAGAGAGCCCCAAGAGGCTCCCAGAGTCCCCGGGAGCCCTGTAGAGAGCCCCGGGAGGCTCCCAGAATGCCCTGGGGCACCTTAGAGAGCCCCAGGAGGCTCCCAGAGTCCCCGGGAGCCCCGTAGAGAGCCCCAGGAGGCTCCCAGAATGCCCTGGGGCATTGCAGGAAGCCCCAGGAGGCTCCCAGTGTCCCCTGGAGCCCTGTAGAGCGCCCCAGGACGCTCCCAGAATGCCCGGGAGCTCCGTAGAGAGCCCCAGGAGGCTCCCAGAGTCCCCGGGAGCACCGTAGAGAGCCCCAGGAGGCTCCCAGAATGCCCTGGGGCACTGTAGAGAGCCGCAGGAGGCTCCCAGAGTCCCCGGGAGCCCTGTAGAGAGCCCCAGGAGGCTCCCAGAATGCCCTGGGGCATTGTAGAGAGCCCCAGGAGGCTCCCAGAGTCCCTGGGAGCCCCGTAGAGAGTCCCAGGAGGCTCCCAGAATGCCCTGGGGCACTGTAGAGAGCCCCAGGAGGATCCCAGAGTCCCCGGGAGACCCGTAGAAAGCCCCAGGAGGCTCCCAGAGTCCCCGGGAGCCCCGTAGAGAGCCCCAGGAGGCTCCCAGAATGCCCTGGGGCACTGTAGAGAGCCCCAGGAGGCTCCCAGAGAACCCGGGAGCCCCGTAGAGAGCCTCAGGAGGCTCCCAGAGTCCCCAGGAGCCCTGTGGAGCGCCCCAGGAGGCTCCCAGAATGCCCTGGGGCACTGTAGAGAGCCCCAGGAGGCTCCCAGAGAACCCGGGAGCCCCGTAGAGAGACCCAGGAGGCTCCCAGAGTCCCCAGGAGCCCCGTAGAGAGTCCCAGGAGGCTCCCAGAATGCCCTGGGGTACTGTAGATTGCCCCAGGAGGCTCCCAGAGCCCCCGGGAGCCTTGTAGAGAGTCCCCAGGAGGCTCCAAGAATGCCCTGGGGCACTGTAGAGAGCCCCAGGATGCTCCCAGAGTCCCAGGGACCCCTGTAGAGAGCCCCAGGAGGCTCCCAGAGTCCCTGGGAGTGCTGTACAGCACCCCAGGAGGCTCCCAGAATGCCCTGGGGCACTGTAGAGAGCCCCAGGAGGCTCCCAGAATGCCCTGGGGCACTGTAGAGAGCCCCAGGAGGCTCCCAGAGTCCCCGGGAGCCCCGTAGAGAGCCCCAGGAGGCTCCCAGAGTCCCAGGGACCCCTGTAGAGAGCCCCAGGAGGCTCCCAGAGTCCCCGTCAGCCCCGTAGAAAGCGCCAGAAGGCTCCCAGAATGCCCTGGGGCACTGTAGAGAGCCCCAGGATGCTCCCAGAGTCCCCGGGATCCCCGTAGAGAGCCCCAGGAGGATCCCAGAATGCCGTGGGGCACTGTAGAGAGCCCCAGGAGGATCCCAGAATGCCCTGGGGCACTGTAGAGAGCCCCAGGAGGCTCCCAGAGTCCCCGGGAGCCCCGTAGAGAGCCCCAGGAGGCCCCCAGAGTCCCAGGGAGCCCCGTAGAGAGCCCCAGGAGGCTCCCAGAGTCCCCGGGAGCCCCGTAGAGAGCCCAAGGAGGCTCCCAGAGTCCCCGGGAGCCCCGTAGAGAGCCCCAGGAGGCTCCCAGAATGCCCTGGGGCACTGTAGAGCGCCCCAGGAGGCTCCCAGAGTCCCCTGGAGCCCTGTAGAGCGCCCCAGGAGGCTCCCAGAATGCCCTGGGGCACTGTAGAGAGCACCAGGAGGCTCCCAGAATGCCCTGGGGCACTGTAGAGAGCCCCAGGAGGCTCCCAGAATGCCCTGGGGCAATGTAGAGAGCCCCAGGAGGCTCCCAGAGTCCCCGGGAGCCCCGTAGAGAGCCCCAGGAGGCTCCCAGAATGCCCTGGGGCACTGTAGAGAGCACCAGGAGGCTCCCAGAATGCCCTGGGGCACTGTAGAGAGCCCCAGGAGGCTCCCAGAGTCCCCGGGAGCCCCGTAGAGAGCCCCAGGAGGCTCCCAGAGTCCCCGGGAGCCCCGTAGAGAGCCCCAGGAGGCTCCCAGAGTCCCCGGGAGCCCCGTAGAGAGCCCCAGGAGGATCCCAGAATGCCCTGGGGCACTGTAGAGAGCCCCAGGAGGCTCCCAGAGTCCCCGGGAGCCCCGTAGAGACCCCCAGGAGGCTCCCAGAATGCCCTGGGGCACTGTAGAGAGCAGCAGGAGGCTCCCAGAATGCCCTGGGGCACTGTAGAGAGCCCCAGGAGCCTCCCAGAGTCCCCGGGAACCCTGTAGAAAGCCCCAGGAGGCTCCCAGAGTCCCCGGGAGCCCTGTAGAGAGCCCCAGGAGGCTCCCAGAATGCCCTGGGGCACTGTAGAGAGCCCCAGGAGGCTCCCAGAGTCCCAGGGAGCCCTGTAGAGAGCCCCAGGAGGCTCCCAGAATGCCCTGGGGCACTTTAGAGAGCTCCAGGAGGCTCCCAGAGTCCCCGGGAGCCCCGTAGAGAGCCCCAGGAGGCTCCCAGAATGCCCTGGGGCACTGTAGAGCGCCCGAGGAGCCTCACAGAGTCCCCGGGAGCCCCGTAGAGAGCCCCAGGAGGCTCCCAGAGTCCCCGGGAGCCCTGTAGAGAGCCCCAGGAGGCTCCCAGAATCCCCTGGAACCCTGTAGAGAGTCCCAGGAGGCTCCCAGAATCCCCTGGGGCACTGTAGAGAGCCCCACGGTCCTCCCTGAATCCCCTGGAGCCCTGTAGAAAGCCCCAGGAGCCTCCCAGAGTCCCCTGGAGCGCTGTCTGAGGAGCGTGGAAGAGACTCAGGTGCTCTCACACCCATCACGCATAGTGGGCTGGAAGTAACCTTTTAATTGGGTTGCAGCCTTCCTTCTGCTCCAGGGCCTCCAGGGTCTTCGGGGGCCGTGGGAGGAGAAGGGTGTAAACAAATGTCCGTGGGTTGTGAAACACTTCGTTGGCCCATTCCACTATTCCTGGTGTGTCCCTGGTTTTGAACATTCTGTCCATCAGCTATGGTTTCATGGTCCTCTGGACCTCCAGGGAGCAGCAGGAGCCCTGTGAGGTCCCTGTGGGTGCTGGCATCACGGGGCAGCATCGTCCTTCATCAGCTGTGTGGTCTCCACGTCGATGTCCTCAGGAGCTTCTGACTTGGCGGGGTGGTAGATGGCCCCCATGGACTGGAAGGAGGTCGCTGAGGAGCTGTGGTGGCCTGGGGACTGGTGGGCTGTGGGGTGGAAGGGACAATGGGATTGTCGCTGGGCTTCAGCTGATCCCTCTCCCCATGGGAGCTGGGGTAGTTTGTGCTGGGACCGTGAGTTGGGGACACGTGTGGGGATGGGATTGTCACCTCCAGGCTGAGCTGCTGCCATGAACCTCCTCTGCAGGTTGAGCCATAACAGGACCCCACTCAGCACCATCACCAGTGCCACCAGCGCTACCAGCACCGAGCAAGATGAAGAAGAACCTGGGGTTGGGAGGAGAAAGGACTTGGGATCTCATCTCCTGGAGTGACCCCAGAGGCTCTGCAGGAGATGATTTGGTCTCCAAGACTTAGAGACGGGAAGGATAAGTGATGGAATGGTGGGGTTGGAGGAACTTTCCATGCTCCTGCTGCTCATAAATCCACCTCAGCTATCCAATGTGATGTCTTCTTTTGGTTTTGAGGTCCTACAGCCCACACAGACGATCCTCCATCCATCAAGGCTGTCCCAGCTCTACTACAACCTATCTGAGTTGGCCTGGGGTGACTTCCAGAGCACCCATGGCCTCCAAGACTTAGAAATAAGAGGGATGAGTGTGTTTGGGGTGGAGAAACCATCTCTGATGCTCTCAAGGGTGATGGAAAGCGAGGTGCTTCCTCTTGAGAGGGCCCTCAGGAGCTCTCTGGCATGAGCATCCACCGCCTTTACCTTCGGGATCCCATCTCCACCCAGGACCAGAGCAAGAAACCCAACACTGAACATGGTCTGGTGGCTCGTGTCCATCTACCAGTGTTGGAGTTGGCCTTTCCTTAAGACCTATTACCCTGGGTGATGGGATGGTGGGGTTGGAGGAGCTTTCCATGCTCCTGCTGCTTATAGACCCACCTGTGTGATGTCCCACTTTGGGTTTGAGGTCCTACAGCCCACACAGACCTAGTGTTGGCCCTCCTCCATCCTTCAAATCTCTCACAGCTCTACCACAACCTGAGTTGGCCTGGGATGACTTCCAGAGGGCCCATGGCCTCCAAGATTTATAGAGAGGAGGGATGTGCGTGTTTTGGGGTGGAGAAACAATCTCTGATGCTCCCAAGGCTGATGGAAAACGAGGTGCTTCCCCTTGGCAGGGCCCTCAGGAGCTCAATGAGCATCCACGACCTTCACCGATTCTTCTCACCTTGGCACCATTCCCCAAGCCCAGCGTGGGCACCACAGGACCCCACCACTCACCTTTGGGCTTCATGCACACCACGCCGGCCACTGAGCCCTGCTCGCACAGCCCTGGCCCCATCCCACTCTGCTGGCACTCCAGGAGCAAGGACTCTGTCCCGTGGCAGCTCAACCCCTCCAACAAAGTCCTCCCATCCTGGTGGGCTCCAACGGGTGCCGCCAGGGCTTGCCCACAGCCCAGCTGCTTGCAGACCACGCCGGCTTCCAGCAAGCTCCAGCCATTGCTGCAGACCCCATGCCAGGTCCCATTGTAGAGCACCTCCACCTGCCCCGCGCAGGGACCAGGACCGTCCTTCACCCGGACCTGCAAGGGGTTCGTGCCTGCGAGGAAGGACACAAGGGGGTGAGGTGGCACCTCCAAAGCCCACATGAAGATGAGGATGGGCATGCAAGGTGCACACATGTGCAAGGATGGGCATGGAACACCATGTGCCACCTCCACCTGCAGCTCCTTTGCAAGGTCATGGTCATCACCGATGTCCCACCAGCCCTTCTCACCACCCACACCTGGATCGACCCCTTTGTTGAGGTCCAAGCTTCTCCCCATGACCACCTGAGCACACGACTGCCGCGTCCTCCTCATGGTTGCAGTTATGGAGGCCCCAGCCACCCAAGTTGCACTGGGAGAAGGTGGTCTCTGTCCCGGTGCACTCCACCTCGTCCAACCAGATGGGGTCTGACCCTTGCCCAAAGTGAGCTTGGCCAGGGGCCACCACAGCCATGCCACAGTCCAGCTGCCTGCAGACCACCTTGGCATCCTTCAGATCCCAGCTGTCATCGCAGATGGTTCCCCACTCATGGTCGTGAAGCACCTCCACCCTCCCGGCACAGCGGTTGGGGCCGTTGGCCAAGCGGATCTGTATCTCCTCTGTGATGTTGGCACCTGCCAGGAGAAACCCAGTTGGACAAGGAGAACAAAGGTCCCTAAACCAGACGCCAGCGTGAATATCCGGAGTTCTTCTGGTCCCACCTAGGGGTGCAACCCCCAACCCTTCCAGAGGAGCATGGCCAGGGGAATGGACTTCAGTTCCACCTTCACACCCTAAAGTGGTGGTGAGTCCTCCATGTGGACCAGGCTATGGAGTCCAGGCTCAGATTTGGGGTCTCCTTGAGACAGAGCTTGGCTCTCAGTGCCACGAGGATGTGGGTGGAGGTGGCAATGAGTTGGTGGGTGTGGACGGGGTGGGAACGTCTTGCTGAAGTGAGGGGAAGCCTGGCCAAAAAGAGTCTACAACCCCAACGCCAACGCCTTTCCAGGATGAGTATCACCCCAGGTGCGGGACAGAAGCATGAATTCTGGTGAAGACCTCCGAGTTCATGCAGTCCAACCTTCAGCCCAGTCCCACCGTGGAAAGTTTTGGGTTGGAAAGGACCTTAAAGGTCATCCAGATCCAACCTCCAATCATGGGTAGGGACATCTTCATAGAATCACAGAACCATTGAGGTCGGAGAAGACCTCCAAGCTCATCCAGCCCAACCCCACCATGCCCTCTAAACCATGTCCCCAAGTGCCACCTCTACATGTTCTTTGAAGCCCTCCAGGGATGGAGAATCCACCACCTCTCTGGGCAACCCTTTCCATGAAGGAACATTCTCCAATATCTAACCTAAACCTCCTCTGGTGCAATTTGAGGCTGTAGACCCTCCTGCCCCACCCTGGATACCCTGTAATGGAGGATGGGACCTACCTGAGCACACCACACCAGCGTCTTCTTCATGGTTGCAGTTGCTTTCTCCCCAGGGACGGGCTTGGCACTGGCTGAGGTTGTCCTCGTCGCCAGTGCAGCTCAGATCATCCAACCAGATGTGCCCAGTCCCCTGCCCAAAGCGAGCCCGGCCGGATGCTGCAGTGGCCTGACCACAGCCCAGCTGCCTGCACACCACCGCCGCATCAAGCAGGTCCCAGTTGTCATCACAGATTGTCCCCCACTCCCCGGCGTGGAGAACTTCCACCCTGCCAGCACAACGGCTTGGTCCATTGGCCAGGCGGACCTCTGCCACCTCTGTCCTGGTTGGATCTGTGGGCAGAGAAGCAGGTGATGCAGCATGGAGGACCACATGGGTAAGGAGTGTTCAGCCAAGGTGCAACCTAGGGGAGATGCTCAACCGTGGTGGGATGGGAGGAGAGGTCCTGGCTTAAGCCCTGCCTGCAGGCATGGCCCTTGGGGCTCCATAAGCATCACCAGACACCTACGTTTGTCCTCCAGACTGAGAAGTACAGGCAGGAATGGCCCTTGGAGCTTCATAAGCACCACCAGAACCTGTTTGACCTCCAGACTGAGAGGTGCAGGTCACCATGTCTCTTGGGGCTTCATAAGCTTCTATGTTTGGCCATCAGGCATCTATGTTTCATAGACTCGTGGAGTGATTTGGGTTGGAAGAGACCTCAAACCCCACCCAGTTCCACCCCATGCCATGGGCAAGGACACTTCCCACTGGATCAGGTTACTCAAGGCTTCATCCAACATGGCCTTGAACATCTCTAGGGATGGGAGAAGCAGAAGAGAGGGCTTTTTCTAAGGCGGGGAAACATCTCCAAGCTGGATGCTTTGGGACCATGCAGGACTAAGCCTCACCTGAGCAGACAGCGCTGGCGTCTTCTTCATGGCTGCAGCTGGTTCCCCACCGCCTCGCCCGACACTCCTCGAGGGTGTTCTCTGTGCCTTGGCAAGCCACCCTGTCCAGCCAGATAGGGTCCATCCCTCTCCCAAAGAAAGCTTCTGCTGGCGCTGCCATGGCCCGGCCGCAGCCCAGCTGTCTGCAAACCACCTCGGCGTCGTTCAGGTCCCAGCTGTCATCGCACACCGTCCCCCACTCCTGGTTGTGGAAGATCTCCACCCTCCCAGCGCAGCGATGAGAGCCACCCACCAGCCGGACGGTCGATTTGTTAGTTGTGGCATCACCTGGAGATGATGCAGAACCATCACGGTGGGTTGTGGTGTTGGTGCCAACACCCAGGTTTGGGGCTTTAGGGGCTCCCTACCCCAAGAAGGGCTTCCTGCTTCAAGAAAAGATGACCAACCTGCTGCAGCATCACTCCGGGATGCAGGATGGACCTGTAGGACCTCCTATTGCGGGAGCAGGACCTACCTGAGCACACCACGCCTGCGTCTTCTCGATGGTTGCAGTTGTTCTCTCCCCAGGGACGGGCTTGGCACTGGCTGAGGTTGTCCTCATTCCCGGTGCAGCTCAGATCATCCAACCAGATACGTCCCATGCCCTGCCCGAAGCGAGCCTGGCCGGGCGCTGCGGTGGCCCTGCCACAGCCCAGCTGCCTGCACACCACTGCCGCATCGAGAAGGTTCCAGTTGTCATCACAGATTGTCCCCCACTGCCCGGCGTGGAGAACTTCCACCCTCCCAGCGCAGCGGTGCATCCCATTCACCAGCCGCAGCTCGGCCAAGTCGGAGTTGCTTCCTATTTTGGAGAAGGAAATGTGTGAGAACATGGCTGGAGAACATCCTTGGACCATCTCTACCTCCATCACCCCATAAGCCTCCATGAAGGTGGCCAAATTCTGCTGCCCTACCATGGAGATGAAACCCTTGGTGTGATGCCTGGCTGCCCCAAGGTCACCAAGTCACTGATGATTTGGGGTTGGAAGGCATCTAAAAGCCCTTCCAGTCCAACTTGTCTTCCATGCGCAGGGAGACCTTCCGCTGAATCAGGTTCTCAAAGACCCAACTGGACTTTGAGTACTTCCAACGATGAGGCATATGAAGCTTCCAGACTCATAGGATGGTTTGGGTTGGAAGGGACCTCAAAGCCCATCCAATTCAAACCACCCTGCCATGGGCAAAGACACCTCCCATCGGATCAGATTCTCAAAGCCCTATCCAACCTGGTCTTGGACATCTCCGAGATGATCAAGACCTCCTCCCTAGCTTTCCTTTTTTTCTGTATGGAGAACTGCTCTGAGGTCCTTCAGGTCCCGCCTGTTGTGGCAGACCATCCCCCCACTGCTGACTGTGAAAGACCTCCACCCTCCCAGTGAAGCGATGGGACCCGTTCACCAGCTGCCAGGACTTCAAGCTCCTCAGATCCAAATCTACAAACAGAAAGAGAGGACAGTCAATCCTGGCCAGATAGGCCTGGCTGTCTAGTGATGGACCTTCCATTGGAGGAGCCTTGAATGGAGGCCACCAGCACAAGAGTGCAGAGATGGGATGGGAGGGAATGGGTTTGGATTGAAAGAGGGAAGATTGAGATGAGATCTTAGGAAGAAGTGTTCTCCTCTGAGGGTGGGGTGGCTCAGGCTGACCAGGGAAGTGGCGGCTGCCCCAACCATGGAGGTGTTCAAGGCCAGGTTGGATGGGGCTTGGAGCAACCGGATCCAGTGGGAGGTGTCCCTGCCCATGGCACAGGGTTGGAACTGGATGGGCTTTGAGATCCTTTCCAATCCAACCCGTTCCGTGATTCCATGCAGAACTTGTGCTGCACCCTGCAGGTACACACGGACAACTCTTGGCACAACCCTGCTCAGACCATGCACAGTGGGTTGTGAAGTTGGCCAAGGTCCCAAGGAGTTCCCATGACGTGAGGATACTCATGAGGACGTCAGACATGGAGACACCAAGCAAGGAAGACATTGGTGAAGAGAAGGGTCTCCCTGAGGAGTAGAGGCTGTGCGGCAACAACGCTTGTGTGCCTGAGCTCTTTGTGTGTGGTGGAAACCCCACATCTTCCAGGCTTTGGGGTTTCCAACACTTTGCATGATGGAAGCTATGGATTGGTAGACCTCAAAATGGAAAACACCACCTGCTCGCTGGTGGAACTGCAGTAGCAAAGGGGTTTTGAGCCAAGGCAAAGAGCTGGATGGGTGAATATGTTCTGACTGCGTTGTCTTCATGGAGAAGGACTCACCATCTGCAGCCCCAGAGCATGAGACACCCGCGTGCCCTTTGGACTTGCAGCTCTCAGCACCCCAGAGCTTGACCTTGCACTCAAAGAGCGACACCTCTGTCCCGCTGCACTCCACGGCATCCACCCAGATGAGGCCATCTCCTGTCCCGGACCAGGTAGACTCCACGGCTGAGCGCGCCGCCCCGCAGCCCAACTGCCGACACACAACGTGGGCTTCAGCCAGGTCCCAGCCGTCAGTGCAGATGCCACCCCAGCGCTGGTCGTGAAAGACTTCAAGTGTCCCGGAGCACGGGTCTGAGTTGTTCACCAGGCGGAGGCTTGTGAGGTCAGAAATGCCGGATCCTACGACATCAGAGAGAAGAGGTAACATTAATCAGATACCTTCTGCCCTGTGAAACCTCCAGCTACCATCCATGGGTGTAGACAAGGCTCTGAGCAGCCTTGAGGGTCAAAGATGCTCTTCTAGCAACACCTTGGAGGTCAAGGATGCTCTTAGACTCATGGAATCGTGGAATCAATGAGGTTGGAGAAGATCCTCTAAGCTCATTCAGTCCAACCGTGGACTAAATGTGGCAACTAAACCACGTCCCCAAGTGCCACCTCTACGTGTTCTTTGAACACCTTCAGGGACAGAAACTCCACCACTGTCCTGGGCAGCTTCGTCAGTGCTTGCCAACCCTTTCCATGAAGGAATATTTCCCAATATCCAACCTAAACCTCCCTTGGTGCAACTTGAGTCCATTTCCTCTCATCCTATCCCTTGTTCCTTGGGAGAAGATCCCAGCACCCACCATTTCTTCCCAAGATCTCATCCCAACCTCCCCTCTTTCACCTCAAAAGCATTCTCCTTGTCCTATCCCTGCACTCTCTGATCAAGAGGCCCTCCCCAGCTTCCCTGGAGCCCCTTTCCATACGGGAATCTGTTCTAAGGTCTCCATGGAGCCTTCTCTTCTCCAGGCTGAATGACTCCCATTCTCCCACCGTCCTTATATGAGACGTCCTCCAGCCCTTGGATCACAGAATCATAGAACGGTTTGAGTTGGAAGGGATGTTAAAGATCATCTAATTCCAATGCCCCTGCCATGGGCAGGGACACCTCCCACCAAGATCCTGGCCCACGTGGCCAGCTTTGATGGGAGAAGACCTCTTCATGCATGTGGTTGCCCACTTCCACCAGGATGGACGACAAAGGGCTGATCTCCAAGCAAAGGATCTCCAGGCTACCTTCAAACTCTTCCAGCATCTCAAGCCTTTGCACCCCAAGGGAAAGCAGAGCCAAACTCAATCTCAAGGACCATGGTATGGTCCAGAGGACATGTGGTTCTTACCAGAGCACACCACGCCAGCATCTTCTCCGTGCTTGCATCCATGGATGCCCCAACCCTTGGCTTTGCATTCGGAGAGGGCAGGCTCTGTCCCCGTGCAGCGTACGTCATCCAACCAGATGGGACCTTCTCCCTGCCCGAAGTGTGCCTGCCGCGGCGCCGTAATCACCACCCCACAGTCCAGCTGCCGGCACACCACGGCGGCATCAATGAAATCCCAGCTGTCATCGCACACCGTCCCCCATTTCTCGTTGTGGAACACCTCCACCCTCCCTGCGCAGCGCCCAGGGCCTCCAACCAGCCGCACTGGATCAAACCTGGAAGCATCTGAACCTGCAAAGAGGTGGGGAGATGTTCAGAGCATCCAAATGTGCTGTGGGAAGAGGAAGGACCTTGTGGTTCAGCGCCGCTGGACCGACAACGTCTCATTCTCACCCCATGGAGGCACTTCTCAAGGGGGTTGGAAGCACTTGGGATGAAGCTGGCACCTTGCTTGCAGATGGGATGGTGGGAATGACTGGTGCACCCCAACCCATCATTGATGCTGGGGTGGAACCCACCTGAGCACACGGCACTGGCGTGCTTGCCGTGGCTGCAGCTGCTCTCTCCCCACGGGCTGGTCTGGCATTTCCTAAGGGTCTCCTCCGTCCCCTGGCAGTTCACGTCATCCAACCAGACTTGCGGAGGTCCAACGCCAAAGTCCGCCCCTTCTGATGCCGGCAGCGCTGTCCCACAGACCAGCTGCCGGCACACGACCTCAGCATCCCGCATATCCCAGCTGTGGTCGCAGACACCTCCCCACTGATCGTGGTAGAACACCTCAACTCGGCCAGCGCAGCGGTGGGAACCGTTCACCAGACGAAGAGGAGCCGGCTCAGGAATGAGTGCGTCTGCAAACACCCGACACATCATTAATGTCATTTCTCACCGCGATTATCCTCTTCCAATTTAAAGCAATAAGGAGGAGAGGACAGGAGAGTTCCTATCACCACAAGGGACACCCAACACCTGCTGGTGTTGACCCCAGCCTCGCTTGGGGGCATGCCACCACCATCCCAACATCCAACCCTGTCCTTGTTGGAGCTCACCTGAGCAAACCACACCAGCGTCTTCCCCGTGGTAGCAGTTATTGATGCCCCACGGGCGGGCATGGCAGGTGGACAACATGTTCTCCTTCCCCGTGCAGTTCACCTCATCCATCCAGATGATGTTGTCCCCGCGCCCAAACTGAGCCCTTCCTGGAGCTGACAGTGCTCGCCCGCAGTCCAGCTGCCGGCAGACAACCTCGGCGTCCAGCAGATCCCAGTTGTCATCGCACACCGTCCCCCACCGCTTGTTGTGGAAGATCTCAACCCTACCAGCGCAGCGGCTGTTGAAGTTCACCAGCCGGATCTGGTCACCCTCCGAATTATCTAACAGAGGGAAAAATGGAGAAAGGAGCAGCGCACTGAGTCCTCCAGGCGAGCAAACCAGACCTGGCACCTTCTGAGGTCAACAAATGTGGCACCAAGCTCATCTGATGCCTGTAAAAAGGAGCTGCTGGTCTCCAGCACCTCCTGGTAGAGAGACAAGGAGCTGCAAGACGCCCCATGACCTCATCCCTGTAAGGATGGGGAGGCCCTGGCCCAGGTTGCCCAGAGAAGTGGTGGCTACCTCATCGCTGGAGGTGTTGAAGACCAGCTTGCATGGGGCTTGGAACAACCTGATCCGGTGGGAAGTGTCCCTGTCCATGCAGGGGGTTTGAACTGGATGGAGTTTGAGGCCCCTTCCAACCAAAACCATTCCATCATTCTATGACACCTTCATGAAAGAGGGATTCCTGTGGGATCCAGCATGGTCATTCCCACCATGGAGATGCTCAGGGGTTTCCACTTGGGCTGAAAATGAGCCAGGGACCATGGGAGAAGCAGCAGTGATGGGATCTCCTTCGCATCCTTTGCCCTCATTCCCACCATTACGATCAAGGGAACCATCACCCTCTTGGGCCACTGCTGGAGAAAAGGGAACTCCAGGAGATGTTGCCCAGAAAAGTGGTAGCTGCTCCATCCCTGGAGGTGCTGAAGGCCAAGTTGGATGGGGCTTGGAGCAATCTGATCCAGTGGGAGGTGTCCCTGCCTTTGGCAGAGGGTGGAACTGGATGGGCTTTGAGGTCCCTTCCAACCCAAACCATTCCATCATGCCACCCACTGGCATCACCAACAACCCATCCAACACCTCAGACACCCCACGGTGGAAGCACCCATGAGGAGGACACATCATCTATGGATGCTTGCAGAGATGGAAAGCCAAGCTGATGGACCAAGACCCCCATTTCTCCCACCGCATCGCTCCCGCGGGCATTACCTGCACACACCACGCTGGCTTCTCCTCCGTGGTGACAAATGCCACTGCCACGGGGCTTCACCTTGCACATGGAAAGCGTGGTCTCAGTCCCCACGCAGCTCACGATGTTGGGCCACGTTTGACTGGGTCCATGGCCAAAGTGTGACCCACCAGGAGCTGCCAGCGCTCGCCCGCAGCCCAGCTGCCTGCAGGCCACACGAGCTTCAGCCAAGCCCCATCCCTCGTCGCACAAAGCAACCCAGGTGCCATCGTGGGTGACCTCCACTCGGCCGTTGCACCGGGTCGAACCGTTGGCCAGGCGGAGCTCGGTGGCCACCGACATCCCTGAAGCTGCCAAGGACAACGAAAGGGTGAGTCCAGCAGGAGAATCAACCTTGAGCATCCTCTACCCATCAGGAGCACCCAACCTACTGCCCGAGTGCCTGCAACGCGTAGTATCATCCTGAAAATAGGTTTTGAAGGGTGGCTTCACAAAGGGGCTTTGTTGCCCCTTATGGAACCTTCTTATGGAACCTTCTTATGGAACCTTGGAACCTTCTTATGGAACCTTGGAACCTTCTTATGGAACCTTCTTATGGAACCTTCTTATGGAACCATGGAACAGGTTGGGATGGAAGTGACCTAAGATCCAAGTGAGTTCAAACCTCCCTGCCATGGGCTGGACCACCTTCCACTGGATCAGGTTGCTCAAAGCTCATCCAGCCTGGCCTTGAACACCTCCAGGGATGGGACAGCCACTACTTCTTTGCAACCTGTTCCACCTCTCCTCAGATGTGAGGTTCTCCAACCCTTGGATCATCTCCGTGGCCTCCTCTGGACTCGCTCCAACAGCTCAATGTCTTCTCATGCTGAGGACTCTAGAACTGGATGCAGGGCTGCAGGTGGAGGTCTCATCCAAGCAGAGCAGAGGGGCAGAACCCCCTCCCTCTGGTCCCACTGATTCGGATGCCACCCAAGATATGGTTTCTGGGCTGCGAGTGCACTTTGCTGGTTCATCTGGAGCTTTTCCTCCCCCACCACCCCAGGACCTTCTCCTCAGGGCTGCTCCCAACCCATTCTCCATGGATCTATGTTCGGGATTGGATTGCCCCAGCCCTGGTGTAGGACTTTGCGTCATGGATGTCCTTCATGGTCAATAAGACACCTCCAGTGTCCTACCGCACCTCAATGGGTGACGGAGCACCACCACCACCACCACCATAGATGGTCTGTTCTCAGGACAACCTCCTCTCCCTGTCAGACACACAGATCCAAGGTTGGGAATCTGCTGAGATGTGTCCACCATTCCCTTGGATCCAGTGCTGCACAGGGGATGCTGTGGGTGCTGTGAAGGAGATGCTGTGGGTGCTGTGAAGGAGATGCTGTGGGTGCTGTGGAGGAGATGCTGTGGGTGCTGTGAAGGAAGGAGATGCTGTGGGTGCTGTGAAGGAAGGAGATGCTGTGGGTGCTGTGAAGGAAGGAGATGCTGTGGGTGCTGTGAAGGAGATGCTGTGGGTGCTGTGAAAGAGATGCTGTGGGTGCTGTGAAAGAGATGCTGTGGGTGCTGTGAAGGACGGAGATGCTGTGGGTGCTGTGAAGGACGGAGATGCTGTGGGTGCTGTGAAGGAGATGCTGTGGGTGCTGTGAAAGAGATGCTGTGGGTGCTGTGAAGGACGGAGATGCTGTGGGTGCTGTGAAGGAGATGCTGTGGGTGCTGTGAAAGAGATGCTGTGGGTGCTGTGAAGGACGGAGATGCTGTGGGTGCTGTGAAGGAAGGAGATGCTGTGGGTGCTGTGAAGGAGATGCTGTGGGTGCTGTGAAGGAAGGAGATGCTGTGGGTGCTGTGAAGGAAGGAGATGCTGTGGGTGCTGTGAAGGAGATGCTGTGGGTGCTGTGAAGGAAGGAGATGCTGTGGGTGCTGTGAAGGAGATGCTGTGGGTGCTGTGAAGGAGATGCTGTGGGTGCTGTGGAGGAGATGCTGTGGGTGCTGTGGAGGAGATGCTGTGGGTGCTGTGAAAGAGATGCTGTGGGTGCTGTAAAGGAAGGAGATGCTGTGGGTGCTGTGAAGGACGGAGATGCTGTGGGTGCTGTGAAAGAGATGCTGTGGGTGCTGTGAAGGAGATGCTGTGGGTGCTGTGAAAGAGATGCTGTGGGTGCTGTGAAGGAGATGCTGTGGGTGCTGTGAAGGAAGGAGATGCTGTGGGTGCTGTGAAGGAGATGCTGTGGGTGCTGTGAAAGAGATGCTGTGGGTGCTGTGAAGGAAGGAGATGCTGTGGGTGCTGTGAAGGAAGGAGATGCTGTGGGTGCTGTGAAGGACGGAGATGCTGTGGGTGCTGTGAAGGAGATGCTGTGGGTGCTGTGAAAGAGATGCTGTGGGTGCTGTGAAGGAAGGAGATGCTGTGGGTGCTGTGAAGGAGATGCTGTGGGTGCTGTGCAGGAGATGCTGTGGGTGCTGTGAAGGAAGGAGATGCTGTGGGTGCTGTGGAGGAGATGCTGTGGGTGCTGTGAAGGAAGGAGATGCTGTGGGTGCTGTGAAGGAAGGAGATGCTGTGGGTGCTGTGGAGGAGATGCTGTGGGTGCTGTGAAGGAAGGAGATGCTGTGGGTGCTGTGAAGGAGATGCTGTGGGTGCTGTGAAGGAAGGAGATGCTGTGGGTGCTGTGAAGGAGATGCTGTGGGTGCTGTGAAGGAGATGCTGTGGGTGCTGTGAAGGATGGAGATGCTGTGGGTGCTGTGAAGGAAGGAGATGCTGTGGGTGCTGTGAAAGAGATGCTGTGGGTGCTGTGAAGGAGATGCTGTGGGTGCTGTGAAGGAGATGCTGTGGGTGCTGTGAAAGAGATGCTGTGGGTGCTGTGAAGGAAGGAGATGCTGTGGGTGCTGTGAAGGAAGGAGATGCTGTGGGTGCTGTGAAGGAGATGCTGTGGGTGCTGTGAAGGAGATGCTGTGGGTGCTGTGAAGGAGATGCTGTGGGTGCTGTGAAGGAGAAGCTGTGGGTGCTGTGAAGGAAGGAGATGCTGTGGGTGCTGTGAAGGAAGGAGATGCTGTGGGTGCTGTGAAGGAAGGAGATGCTGTGGGTGCTGTGAAGGAAGGAGATGCTGTGGGTGCTGTGAAGGAGATGCTGTGGGTGCTGTGAAGGAAGGAGATGCTGTGGGTGCTGTGAAGGAGATGCTGTGGGTGCTGTGAAGGAGATGCTGTGGGTGCTGTGAAGGAGATGCTGTGGGTGCTGTGAAGGAGAATGCTGTGGGTGCTGTGAAGGAAGGAGATGCTGTGGGTGCTGTGAAGGAGATGCTGTGGGTGCTGTGAAGGAAGGAAATGCTGTGGGTGCTGTGAAGGAAGGAGATGCTGTGGGTGCTGTGAAGGAGATGCTGTGGGTGCTGTGAAGGAAGGAGATGCTGTGGGTGCTGTGAAGGAGATGCTGTGGGTGCTGTGGAGGAGATGCTGTGGGTGCTGTGAAGGAGATGCTGTGGGTGCTGTGAAGGAAGGAGATGCTGTGGGTGCTGTGAAGGAGATGCTGTGGGTGCTGTGAAGGAAGGAGATGCTGTGGGTGCTGTGAAGGAGATGCTGTGGGTGCTGTGAAGGAAGGAGATGCTGTGGGTGCTGTGAAGGAAGGAGATGCTGTGGGTGCTGTGAAGGAGATGCTGTGGGTGCTGTGAAGGTGATGCTGTGGGTGCTGTGAAGGAGATGCTGTGGGTGCTGTGAAGGAAGGAGATGCTGTGGGTGCTGTGAAGGAAGGAGATGCTGTGGGTGCTGTGAAGGAGATGCTGTGGGTGCTGTGAAGGAGATGCTGTGGGTGCTGTGAAGGAGATGCTGTGGGTGCTGTGAAGGAGATGCTGTGGGTGCTGTGAAGGAAGGAGATGCTGTGGGTGCTGTGAAGGAGATGCTGTGGGTGCTGTGAAGGAAGGAGATGCTGTGGGTGCTGTGAAGGAGATGCTGTGGGTGCTGTGAAGGAGATGCTGTGGGTGCTGTGAAGGAGGTAGATGCTGTGGGTGCTGTGAAGGAGATGCTGTGGGTGCTGTGAAGGAGATGCTGTGGGTGCTGTGAAGGAGATGCTGTGGGTGCTGTGAAGGAGATGCTGTGGGTGCTGTGAAGGAAGGAGATGCTGTGGGTGCTGTGAAGGAGATGCTGTGGGTGCTGTGAAGGAGATGCTGTGGGTGCTGTGAAGGAGATGCTGTGGGTGCTGTGAAGGAGATGCTGTGGGTGCTGTGAAGGAAGGAGATGCTGTGGGTGCTGTGAAGGAGGATGCTGTGGGTGCTGTGAAGGAGATGCTGTGGGTGCTGTGAAGGACGGAGATGCTGTGGGTGCTGTGAAGGAGATGCTGTGGGTGCTGTGAAGGAGATGCTGTGGGTGTTGTGAAGGAAGGAGATGCTGTGGGTGCTGTGAAGGAGATGCTGTGGGTGCTGTGAAGGAGATGCTGTGGGTGCTGTGAAGGAGATGCTGTGGGTGCTGTGAAGGATGGAGATGCTGTGGGTGCTGTGAAGGAGATGCTGTGGGTGCTGTGAAGGAGATGCTGTGGGTGCTGTGAAGGAAGGAGATGCTGTGGGTGCTGTGAAGGAAGGAGATGCTGTGGGTGCTGTGAAGGAGATGCTGTGGTTGCTGTGAAGGCGACGCTGTGGGCGCTGCAAGGGGATGCTGCAGACCAGCAGGCTTGAAGGAGATGCAAGATCCATCCCACGTCCCTTAGACCACCCCAGGAGTCTGAGGTCCCCCTCTGGCACCGCGCACTGCCTCACCTGAGCAGATCACCCCTGCGTCCTCGCCATGGAAGCAGTTGCTTCGCCCCCACATGCTGGCTGAGCACTTGAAGAGCGTGTCCTCCCTGCCGGTGCAGTTGACCTCATCCAACCAGATGGGATCGTGGCCCTTCCCGAAGTGAGCTTCACCGGTAGCCAACAGTGCTGTCCCACAGCCCAACTGCCGACAAACCACCGCCGCGTCCACCAGGTCCCAGCCGTCATCGCAGACTGTGCCCCACATGTGGTCGTGCAGCACTTCCACCCGCCCGGCACAGCGGTTGGGGCCGTTGAGCAGCTGGAGAGTGCCCAAAGCTTTGATGGTGGAGTCTACAGGTGAGGAACAGTTGGAGAACGATGGGACACCTCCACTAGGACAGCAGGAAGGGATGCAGGGGTGGTTGCACAGCTGGATTGCTGCCATCCTGGGCTACCTGAGCACTCAACGCTGGCGTCCTCCTTGTGCTGGCAATTGTGTTCCCCCAACGGCCGCGCTCGGCATTCTGAGAGGTTCTTTTCTTCCCCGGTGCAGTTGACCTCATCCAACCAGATCTCTCCCGTCCCTTCTCCGTACCGACCTCCTGGTGCCACCGACAGCAGCGTCCCACAGCCCAGCTGCCGGCACACAACCTGACCCTCAGGGGCACCCCAACCATCATCGCACACTGTTCCCCACGTCCCGTTGTGAAGCACCTCAACCCGCCCGGCGCAGCGGTCTGGGCCACCCTCCAGGCGAAGGAGCCACCCTTGGCTCTCGATGACGGCATCTGCAATGCCTGGAGGTGAAAGAGGAGCAGAGGTGAAACCCCGGTGGTGGATGGGGCTCAGCTATTCAGGTGTTTGAGGTGGCTTCTGCCATCAGGGATTCCAAAGGTGGTGTTGACCATGCCATACCTGCCTTGACATCTCAGACCATAGAACCATGGAATGGTTTGGGCTGGAAGGGACCTCAATGCCCATCCAGTTCTAACCCCCTGCCATGGGCAGAGACACCTCCCACTCTATCAGATTGCTCCAAGCCCCATCCAACATGGCCTTCAACACCTCCAGGGATGGGGCAGCCACCACATCTTTGGACAACCTCTCCCAGAGCTCCCTTTTCTCCAGGGATGATGACTCCCTTGATCTTAGCGCTGGGAATGAGGGCAAGGAATGGAAGAGGGATACCATTACTGATGCTTCTCCCATGGTCTCTGGCTCATTTTCAGCCCAAGCGGAACCCCCTGAACACGTCCATGGTGGCAATGGCCACGCTGGGTGTCATGGCAATCCTTGTGTCATGAAGGTGCCACAGAACGATGGAATGGTTTGGATTGGAAGAGACCTCAAAGCTCATACAGTCCCACCTCCCTACCATGGGTGGGGACACCTTCTGCTGGCTCAGAGTGCTGAAGGCCTCATCCAACCTGGCCTTGAACACTTCCAAGATGATCAAGAGCCCCTTCCCACTTTCCTGGAGCCCCTTTCCATACTGGAAGCTGCTCTAAGACCTCCCCAGAGCCTTCTCTAGGCTGAATAATCTCAAGTTTCTGACCCTGTCCTCCTACAGGAGGTGCTCCAGCCTTTGGATCATCTCTGTGACCTCCTCTGGACTTGCTCCAAGAGCTCCATGTCCTTCCTGTGCTGAGGACTCCAGAACTGGATGGAGGTCTCCAGGTGGGATCTCACCAGAGCGGAGCAGAGGGATAGAATCTCCTCCCTTCACCCTGCTGGTCCTACTCTTTTGGGTGGAGCCCAGGAGGTGGCTGACAAACCTTACAATGACCCTGGGCTTCTGTTTGCAGAGGGGTGACAGTTTGGGGGTCCATCTGTGTGGGGACGAGTGGAAAAGTTCTTGGAGAAAGGGGTCGTGGAGTGAGATGGTCACTGGTTCCCTTGGGTGCCACAAGAGCCCTAACGGAAGGGAGACAACGCATAAAGGAACCCTAACCTCAGGTTGAGAAGTCAACTGTGTCATCAGAGAGAAGGTCCAAGAGGGACCTGATTGCATTGTGTAAGTAAACTTTGTCACCATGGATAATGATTTCCAAAGAGCACAGGCATGGACATACGTGCAAGTCCAACCATCGGGACCAGGCTGGGAGAGATGGGGCTGTTCAGCCTGAAGAAGAGAAGGCTCCACTGAGACCTTGGAGCAGCTTCCAGTATGGAAAGGGGCTCCAGGAAAGCTGGGGAGGTGCTCTTGGTCATCTTGGAAGTATTCAAGACCAGCTCGGATAGGGCTTGGAGCAACCAGATCCAGTGGGAGGTATCTCTGCCCATAGCAGGCGGTTGCAACTGGGTGGGCTTTGAGGTTCCTTCCAACCCAAAGCATTCCATGATTCTACTGCACCTTCATGATACAGGGATTCTCATGGGACCCAGCACAGTCATTCCCACCATTATGGGGCAAAAAACATTAATTATGGGGCACGAGCCTCTAATCATGGGGCAAAAGCCTTTAATTATGGCCAAAACCACATGGGCAGAAGCTGACCTGCAACACATGGCTCTTGGAGTGCCACCAAGATACGTCACCTCCCAACTTCACATAAACCCCCTTTCTCTTCCCTCCAAAGCCACCACCAGCTTCCCCCATCCCAATTTCCCCCTCCCACCCCAACTCCTCTCCCCCCGGAGAAGCCCAGGACCCCTGCCTGGCTCTGTTGTCCTCCATGAAGCATTGGCTGACTAGGCTGGAGGAGCTATGGTGGCCAAAAGGCCACCCAGCACTTGGCCAAGGCCACTCACCCCAAAGGCACACCAGCAGGAGCAGGGTCTTCACGCTCATGGTCCCAGCATTGCCACTGGGGCGATTGGATGAAGGATGGAGATCACTTGACATCTCCAAATTCACAGCCTGGACGTGAGCTAGAGGTTGTATTCTCCTTGCGAGAGACGCCGCCCAAGTCCCATGTCCCAGTGGTGAAACTGGGATCGCTGCAGTGAGCCCTCCTCTTCCTCCACCCTGCTCCCCACTGGGAGGTCCGGCTCCTCTGAAGCTCTGCTAGGAGGTCACCCGCTGCCCCACACCATTGGTTTGCAAAACACTGAGCAGTTCCAGGAAAACCCAGAGTAAACAAAGCTCTCCCAACGCTCACGTCCTATCTCGTACGTGCCAACTGCCCTGGTGTGTCCTGCTAGAAGATATGGACATTGGACAAGTTAAATTGAGCCTTTGTGCCCCAAACTGGAACAATAGAGCTACGTTTTCTTCATTGGAGGGCATCTGGTTGGGCTTTGGGGTGCGAGAGAACATCAGCTGTGAGAGAATGGGTGGGCTTTGAGGTCCCTTCCAAGCCAAACCATTCCATGACTCTGTGACACCTTCAGTTCCAACCCCACTGCTATGCTCAGAGGCACCTCTTGTTGGATCAGGTTGCTCCAAGCCCCACCCAGCCTGGCCTTCAACACCTTCAAGATGATCCAGAGCCCTTCCCCAGCTTTCCTGGAGCCTCTCTGAGTACTGGAAGCTGCTCTAAGGTGTCCCCGGAGCCTTGTCTTCTCCAGGCTGGACAACCCCAGCTGTCCCAATGGAGAAAGGGGAACAAGTAGGGACCCACATTGCCCAGGAAGAACGTGGAGCTTTTGGAGTGAGTCCAGAGGAGGCCACAGAGATGATCCAGAGACTGGAGCACCTCCTGTATGAAGATGGACTGAGAGAGTTAAGGTGTTTCAGCCTGGAGAAGAGAGGGCTCCAGGGGGACTTTAGAGCAGCTTCCAGTCCATGGAATCATGGAATGGTTTGGGTTGGAAGGGACCTCAACCATCCAGTTGAGGTCAACTGGACCATCCAGTTCAACCTCTTGCCGTGGACACCTCCCACTGGATCAGGTTGCTCCAAGCCCCATCCAACCTGGCCTTGAACCATGTCTTGCTGTGCCCAAGGACTTTGTTCTCCTTCTTTGCAAGCAAAGAGGCCATCAGCCAAGAGGTTCAGAATGGAGCAGCCATCATGGTGACACTGTGAGCTGACGTGGAGAACGCAGCTCCAGACGAGGGTTGTGGTCACGGCGTGAACAAAGACCTGCTCTGGAAGTGACTCCTGGTCCTACGTCCCTTCTGCTCCTTTGGAATTTGGGTGCTCTGTTCTCTTGGGAAGCCTCAAACCCCACCTTTTTGAGATACTGCCACCCCTGCAGAGCATCTCGCGTTGCCTGAGCTCGCGTCTGGCAGGTATTGGTCCTGCAGGTTGAGGAGCCCCAACGCATCCCAGCTTTGTTACATGACCTTTTCCAAACGATGCATGGATTTATAGCATCAAAGTGGATCCAAGCTCCAGTTTTCCCCTCTCCTGGAGTCAGAATAGAAAGAGTCTTTGATGGAAACGTGAGGGCAAGCAAGGCTGGAGACCCTGGGCTGCTGGGGTAGCCAAAAGAACATGAGAAGATCGGCGTGCCAGCAGGAAGATGAGAAGGTTGAGGTGACGGCAGGAAGATGAGAAGATTGGGGTGACAGCAGGAGGATAAGGCTGGGTTGCCAGGAGGAAGATGAGACAGTTGGGGCAGCCAGCAAGATGATGAGAAGGTTGGGATGCCAGCAAGAAGATGAGAAGGTTGGGATGCCAGCAAGAAGATGAGAAGGTTGGGATGCCAGCAAGAAGATGAGAAGGTTGCAGTAATGGCAAGAGGATAAGAAGATTGAGGCAGCCAGTAGGAGGATGAGAAGGTTGCGGTGCCATCAGGAGGATGAGGAGCTTGAGGTGCCATCAGGAGGATGAGGAGCTTGAGGTGCCATCAGGAGGATGAAAAGCCCTGAATCAGAGAGTGTCCTTGTTTGGAAGAGATCCCCAGGGACCATCAAGTTGGGATAACCCCAACTTTCACACCATGGGTCTGAGGGTGTTGGCCAAATGCCTTTGGAATAGTCAGGTTTGGTAGTGTGACTGCTTCCCTGGGGAGCTGTACCGGTGCTCCACCACTCTCTGGGTGAAGAACCTTCTCCTAATGTCCAACCTAACCCACCCCGGGCATCTTCCAGCCATTCCTCACATCCTATCATTGAAAGGCATTGAAATACATGCTGTGACTCTTCCATGACCTGTGTCTTCTCCATGCTGACTCTTGCACTGACTCGTCCCTTCCGTGCCTTTGTGTGGAGATCAGCTTGGCTTGCAAGGAACACCTCCATCACCAACTGGTCATCCTTGCTGTCCTTTCATTCCCTCCCCATGGCCTCCAGATGTTCCTCTGACCATGGCCCCTCCTGGCTCCATCAAAGCCATGGACAGTTTGGCCCTATCTCCATGGGTTGGTCTATTAGGAACACAACCCTTCCTTTTGGTGGCCAGGACAATGTCTCGCCTGGTGCCCGGTGTTTTAAGGTCTTTACTGGAATAAATACAGCAGGTGAGGAACTTCTCCCCCCTCTTCTGGATGGACTTTGAAGCGCTCTTCTCATTGGGCAAAGCTGGTTGTGTCTGGTGCAGGAAAGCACCCTGGATCAGGAGGTCACCCTCCCTTCCGTGGAAGACCAGGGAGGAAGATCTGATCCAGATGACCACATGGGGAGGATGATGGCCCTGGCTGGTGGATCTGCAGGGGGTTCTGGGGAGCTGTGGGGTCATTGTCGTTGTAGGGCTGGGAATAAGGGCAGTTAGAGAAGATGGGGTTGGGATGGTGGACCCTCCACAGAGAACCAGGTAGAGGTTGTTCCGAGAAGACTTTGTTGGAGACTGAGGGATGTTGAGGTACTGCATGGTGGGACCGGGACCTAACAAGGCTCAGCACAGTGACCTAAGGGCTATGGGGCATGTGGGGCAGAGGTCTCCACTCTGCCAGAGGTGGGAGGTCCTATCTGATGACCATCACAGTGTCCACTCTGCTCTTCTGGCTCCACAAAATGGGGTCTTCTGGGGTCCTGAGGTGGCTTTGGCACCAGGAGCACAGTTGCCTACGCCTCAGATGCGGTCCTGGCCTCCTCGGTCTTCTTCACACGTGGCTTCTCTGCAGGATGAGGGGACAGGGTGAGGCATGGGGGGAATGACCCCCACCCTGTCTTGGGGTGCATCCATACCAGCCAGGAGGACAACTTGAGGGACACCATGGGCCATGGCCCTGCTCTTACCTGGGAAGCGTCTAGCCCGTCTTCTACACCGCGTCCACATGTAGAGGACCAAGAGGGTTCCACAGAGCATGGCCACCATCCCCAGCAGGCCTGCCAGCACCGAGCAGGACTGGAGAACATCTGTGGGAAGCGGGGAGGGGAGGGTCAAGTGGTGAGGGGGTGGCCTGGACCTTCCCTGCCACTCTCACCCTTTTGTTCTGCTACGTGGTTTGGGGAACTTGGAGCATCCTCCCTCACTGCTTTCCTGGGACGTTCTTCTGACACAAATGGCACTGGGACATTCCTCTGACCATGACCTTAGGATGTTCCTCTGACCATGGCATTGGGATATCCCTCTGACCACAGCCCTGGGACGTTCCTTTGACCGTGGCCGTGGATGTTCCTATGACCATAGTCATGGACATTCCTCTGACCATGGCATTAGGACATTCCTCTGACCACAGCCCTGAGATGTTCCTCTGACCACAGCCCTGAGATGTTCCTCTGACCACAGACCCGAGACGTTCCTCTGACCACAGGCCCGAGATGTTCCACCGACCACAGCCGTGGGATGTTCCCCAGACCATAGCCCAGAGATGTTCCTCCAACCATGGCCCCAGGATGTTCCTCTGACCATGGCCTTGGGACATTCCTGACTGTGGCAGTAGGACATTCCTGACCATGACCTTGGAACATTCTTGACCATGGCCTTGGGACATTCCGTCAGCAGCAGGAACGATGACTTTGGGAGGGTGGATGCATGGACTCTCCCGCATTGGGCTATAGACAAGCACAACGTGTCCACTGGGAACTCCATGGCCATTGAGATGCCTTCACCCAGAAGGTCCCACTCTGCTGCCTTCAGCTGCAAACCGAACGTGTCCCCTGGGGATGCTGGGGTCTCCATGACCACTGAGATGCCTTCACCCAGAAGGTCCTACTCTTCTGCCTTCAGCTGCCCCTCTCCTGCCCACCTAACATCTCCATGCAACGAGGTTGATGGCAACGCTTTCCTTGCCTGGGAGATGCCGAGGTAGAGAGGACCCTTCACCCCACTGGGTTGGCCAACGGAGCAGATGATGATGGACCCCACCACTCACCCTTGGGCTCTGTGCACACCACACCGGCCACCAAGCCCTGCTCACACGGCGCCGGCCCAGCTCCTCTCTGCAGGCACTCCAGGAGCAAGGACTCTGTCCCGTGGCAGCTCAACCCCTCCAACAAAGTCCTCCCATCCTGGTGGGTTCCAACGGGTGCCGCCAGGGCTGGCCCACAGCCCAGCTGCTTGCAGACCACGCCGGCTTCCAGCAAGCTCCAGCCATTGCTGCAGACCCCATGCCAGGTCCCATTGTAGAGCACCTCCACCTGCCCCGCGCAGGGACCAGGACCGTCCTTCACCCGGACCTGCAAGGGGTTTGAGCCTGCGAGGAAGGACACAAGAGGGTGAGGTTGCACCTCCAAGCCTACAAGAAGATGGCACATGCATGCAAGGATGGGTGTGCAATGCCCCATGCCACCTCCATCTGCAGTACCGTTCCACCCGGCAGCTCCCTTGCAAGGTCATCCCCATCGCTGATGTCTCACCAGCCCTTCTCACCACCCACACATGGATAAACCTCTTTGTTGGTGCCCAACCTTCTCCCCATGACACACCTGAGCACCCGACTCGAGGCTCAGGTGGCCCTTCCAAGCCCACAAGAAGGTGAGGATGGGCGTGCAAGGATGGGCGTGCAACACCCTGTGCCACCTTCACCTTTCCACCCAGCAGCTCCCTTGCAAGGTCATCCCCGTTGCTGATTACCCACCACCCAGTCCTGGATAAACCCTTTGTTGGGGCATCTCAACCTTCCTCCCGTGACCTCCAGAGCACATGACTGGTGGGTCAGGTGGCTCCTTCACCCCTATATGGCAATGAGAGCTTCTGTGTTGCTCACAGGTACGGCTACAGGTGAGCCACCACCACCCATGACCACCAACGAGGTCTGGATCACCTTTATTTCACCCCTTGTAGGAGATGCCTTAAGAAACACCACTGCAAGTCTGGTCCCAGTGAGGTGGGACTCACAGGAGACCCACACACACCTCCCAGTGGCCTTCAGGGTCTGGGAAAGGTCCACTTGATTTTGGTTTCTTAAGCGAGGCTTTAGTGAGGAGAAGATGTGGTGATGCTGAGCCAGAGGGACATTGTCCAGATCAAACCCACCCATCCCACGCAGAGGGTCATTTCTGCTCATCTTCAAGCCGAGGGTCAGGGTGGAAGCTGCCTCCTGCTCTAAGATCATGGATGAAGAAGAACAAGCGGAGAGGAGAGCGCCTGTCACAGCCCAGAAGATCTTTGAGATCACCAAGTCCAACTGGACCTGTCCATTACTGAACCATCCTTAAAGACCTTATCTACAATGCTCTGAATCCCTCCAGGGATGGGGACTCCACTACTGCCCTGGGCAGCCTCTTCCAATGCTTGACAACCCTTTCCATGAAGGAATGTTCCCTGAAGTCCACTCTCATCCTCCCTTGGTGCACGTTGAGGCCATTTCCTCTCATCCCATCCTTTGTTCCTTGGGAGAAGAACCCACTTCATCACAACCTCCTTGCTGGGAGCTGCAGAGAGCGATGAGGTCCCCTCCTCTTCTTCTCCAGACAAAGCAGCCCTAGGTCCCTCAGTCGTTCCCAGAACCACTGGGCTCCAGACCCTTCCTCAGCTCCATTCCCCTCCTCTGGATGCACTCCAGGATCTCAAGGTCTTTCTTGTCCTTGAGAGGCCCAAAACTGAGCCCAGGATTCGAGGGGTGGCCTCACCAGTGCAGTGGGATGACCCCTTCCTTGCTTCTGCTGGCCACATCATGGCTGACTGAAACCACTCTGTTGGCCTTCTTGGCCACCTGGGCCACTGCTGGCTCATGTTCAGCTGCTATTGACCAACACTCCAGGTCCTTTTCCTCCAGGCAGCTTTCCAGCTGCTCTTGGCCGAGCCTGGAGCGCTGCGTGGGGTTGTTTTGATCCAAATGTGACACACTTGGTTTTGTTGAACCTCATCCTGTTGACCTTGGCCCATGGATCCTGCCTCTCCAGGTCCCTCTGCAGAGCCTCAGCCCATGGATTCATGTTCAGGTCCCTCTATAGAGTCTCAGCCCATGGATTGATGTCCAGGTACCTCTGTAGAACCCCATGGATTCATGTTTAGGTCCCTCTATATAGTCTCAGCCCATGGATTGATGTCCAGGTACCTCTGTAGAACCCCATGGATTCATGTTTAGGTCCCTCTATATAGTCTCAGCCCATGGATCGATGTCCAGGTACCTCTGTAGAACCCCATGGATTCATGTTTAGGTCCCTCTATAGAGTCTCAGCCCATGGATTGATGTCCAGGTACCTCTGTAGAACCCCATGGATTCATGTTCAGGTCCCTCTATATAGTCTCAGCCCATGGATCGATGTCCAGGTACCTCTGTAGAACCCCATGGATTCATGTTTAGGTCCCTCTATAGAGTCTCAGCCCATGGATTGATGTCCAGGTACCTCTGTAGAACCTCAGCCCATGGATCTGTGTCCAAGTCCCTCTACAAAGCCTTCCTGCCCTCCAGCAGATGGACACTCCCACCCAACACGGGGTCATCCACAAGCTGACTGAGGGAGCTCTTGATCTTCTCATTCACATCACGATTAAAGACATGGAAGAGGACCAGATCCAACACAGAGCCCTGGAGACACCGCTTGTGACCAGCCACCAACTGGATTGATCTCCATTTCCCACCACCTCCAGCCAGTTCTTCGCCCAGCAGGTGGTGCACCTGCCCAGGCCATGGGCCACCAGTTCCTCAAGCAGAAAGCTGTGAGGAATGCTGTGAAGGGCTTTACTGAAGTCCAGGTCCACCATATCCATAGAATGGCAGCTCCAACTTCCACCTTGCATAGACAGCAACTCTCCCGGCCCAACCCCGCCGTGATGCCTACAGCCTTGGTGTTACCTGAGCAGACCACGCCAGCGTCCTCGCTGTGGCCACAGTTGTGTTCACCCCAGTTGTTGAATCGGCACTGGCTGAGGGTGGCTTCCTGTCCTGTGCAGTGGACTTCATCCAACCAGATGAGATCCTTGCCGGGTCCAAAATGCGCAGAGCCCGGTGCTGAGAGCGCCAACCCACAGCCCAGCTGCCTGCAGACCACGGCGGCATCTCGGAGGTCCCAGGAGTCATCGCACACGGTGCCCCACTTGTGGTTATGGAAGACCTCCACCCTCCCCAGGCAGCTGTTGGAGCCGTTCACCAGACGCAGTGAGCGCTGCCCGAAGGTGTCGGCATCTGCAAAGGGAGAAAAGAGGCACCGTCACACTGCGTCATCACCTGGTGGTGGTCTTGGCCACGTCCTGAGACACGGGAAAAATCAGATCATCCTTCCACGCGCACGGCTTCTGATCGCCCAGGAAATGTGTTCCCGCTCTCAGGGCTGGCTTGGGCTTCTCATCGGAATGGATAAAGACGTTCAACCCGGTCTTGAAGACCTCCAGGGATGGGGCATCCATGACTTCTCTGGGCAACCTCTCCCAGAGGTCCCATTTCTCCAGGAATGGGGCAAGGGAGCGATGGTTCCCTTGATCCTAATGGGAATGAGGGCACGGTACGCGAGGGGGATCCCATCACTGCTGCTTCTCCTATGGTACCTGGGTCACTTTCGGCCCAAGTGGAAACCCCTTGAGCAGCTCCATGGTTGGAAGGACCATTCTGGGTGCCACAGGAATCCCTGTGTCATGAAGGTGTCATAGTACCCTGAAATGGTTTGGCAGGGACCTCAAAGCCCTTCCAGTTCCACACCCCGGTTATGGGCAGGAACACCTCCCACTGGATCAGGTTGCTCCAAGCTCCATCGAAGCTGGCCTGGGACACCTCCAAGATGACCAAGAGCCCCTTCCCAGCTTTCCTGGAGCCCCTTTCCATACTGAAAGCTGCTCTAAGGTCTCCCTGGAGCCTTCTCTTCTCCAGGTTGAACAACCCCAACTCTCTCAGCCTGTCCTCATACAGGAGGTTCTGCAGCCCTTGGGTCATCTCCGTGGCCTCCTCTGGACTCACTCCAACAGTTCCATGATGGTCGAAGAGTTTGCTCTCCCTATGCAAAACCATCTTGTGGTCCCACAGCCAGAGAAGGACATCATCCAACACCACCCAGTGTCACCCAGCATCATTCAGCGTCACCCAGCGCCACTCATCTTCATCCAACATCCTGCACCATCACCCAGCATCGCCCAACACTGCCCAGGAAGAGCCACCCAGCGTCAGTCAGCATCACTCAACACCATCCAGAGCAACCCAGTACCATCCAGCATCACCCAGTGCCACCCAGTGCCACCCAGCATCAACCAGTGTCACCTGGTGTCACCTGGTGTCACCTGGTGTCACCTGGCATTCTTCAGCATCTCCCAGCATCACCCAACACTGCCCAGGAAGAGCCACCCAGCGTCAGTCAGCATCACTCAACACCATCCAGAGCAACCCAGTACCATCCAGCATCAACCAGTGTCACCCGGTGTCACCTGGCATCCTTCAGCATCTCCCAGCATCACCCAACATCATCGAGCATCGACCAGTATCAACCAGCATCAACCAGTGCCACGGCAGTGCCCTCCAGTTGTACCCAGCACCATCCAATGTCACCCCGTGCCACCCAGTGCCATCCAGTCCCACCCAGCATCAACCAGTGACACCTGGCATCATCCAATGTCACCAGACATCACCCGGCATCGTCCAGCATCTCCCAGCATCACCTGACACCATTGAGCATCCACCAGTGCCAACCAGCATCAACCAGTGCCACCCAGTGCCATCTACTGCCGCCCAGAACCATCCAGTGTTGACTGATCCCATCCAGTGCTACCCAGCACCATCCAGGGCCACCCAGCATCAACCGACGTCACCTGGAATCATCCAATGTCACCCAGCATCCCTCAGCGTCCCCCCAACATCATTGAGCATCCACCACCATCAACCAGCGTCAACTATGGTACCATCCAGTGCCTCCCAGCCTCAACCAGTGTCACCTGGAATCATCCAACGTCACCTGGAATCACCAGCATCACCCAATATCATCCAACATCACCCAGCGTCACCCAGCATTGTCCCATCCCACCCGGTTCCCATCTCAACCATGGTGTCCCACCTGAGCACACCACGCCGGCGTCCCTACTGTGGTCACAGCTGTTGTAGCCCCATGGTCTGGACTGACATTCCGAGAGGGCTGTTTCCATCCCGGTGCAGTTGACGTTCTCCAACCAGATGCGCCCAGATCCTTGCCCGAAGTGAGCAGAACCCGGAGCGGAGACGGCAGTGCCGCAGTCCAGCTGCCGGCAGACAACCGTCGCCTCGGCCAAATCCCACCCACGGTCGCAGACTGTGCCCCACTGTTGGTGATGGAGAACCTCTACACGCCCGGCGCAGTGGTCAGGGCCGTTCTCCAGGCGCAGGCGAGGTGAGGTGTCGGTGGTCGTACCTGCACGTGACACGGAGATGCAAGGTGAGCAGAAGAGCAGGGCTCCTCCAAGGTGACTTTTCTCATCACCGTGACATTCATGCTGGAGGATGGTCTACACAGAGGTTCCCATGTCATAGAATCATGGAATGGTTGGTGTTGGAGAGGACCTCTAAGTTCATCCACTCCAACCCCACTGTGCCAACTAAACCATCATCATTGGTATCACTGAATGGGTTGGGTTGGAAAGAGCCTCAAAACCCATCCAGTTCCACCCTCTTCCAAGGATAAGGACACCCCAACTGGATCAGGTTGCTCAAAGCCCCATCCAACCTGGCCTTGAATGCCTCCAGGGATGGAGGTTTGCACTCCTCTGATCTACTGGTGGTTTGGGACCTTGCCAGGAGGCCCTCACTCCAAGAAGGACCTTGAGGTCCTGGAGCAGGTCTGGAGAAGAGGAATGAGGGTAGGAAGGGTCTGGAGACCAGAGGTTGTGGCAGCAGCTGAGGGACCCAGGGCTGTTGGAGCCTGGAGAAGAGTAGGAGACCTCTTCGCTCTCCACAGCTCCTGGAAAGGAGGTTGTGGTGAGGTGGATGTTGGTCTGTTCTCCCAAGGAACAACGGATGGGACGAGAGGAAATGACCACAAGTTGCACCAGGGGAGTGTTAGGTTGGACATCAGCAATGGTTTCTTCATGGGAATAGTTCCAAGGCCCCGGCAGAGGTTGGAGAGGGCAGCGGTGGAGTCTCCATCCCTGGGAGAGTTCAGAGAACATACAGAGGAGGCATTTGGGGACATGTTTTGAGGCTGATGGTTGTACTGGAGGAGCTTAGAGGTCTTTTCCAACCTCAATGATTCCATGATTCAATCTCCCACCCTGTCCAGTGCTGCCCCTCTCCTTGTGGTGCCCACGTGAGCTCACGTGCTGGAGCTGGAGAAGGTTTGGTTCTCTTTCCATTATCTCCAACTGGCCCTTCCTTTCATGGACCTCTGAGCTAAAGATGTCAGAAGGACCCATTGTAGGAACTGGACAAGGCCACCCACTCTGGTTCCCTGCTGAAAGCAATGTGAAGCCCTAGAGCAGAGCGTCCTCCACCAAAATTCTCCTCCTGGTCCACACACATGGTGTTACCTGAGCAGACGACGCTGGTGTCTTCTCCGTGTTCGCAGTTGTTGATGCCCCAAGGTCTGGCTGGGCATTCTGATAGGGCAGCTTCAGTCCCATCGCATTGGACGTTGTCCAGCCAGATGGGACCCGAGCCCTGGCCAAAGTGAGCTCTGGCGTAGGACGTAATGGCTGTGCCGCAGCCCAGCTGCCGGCACACCACGGTGGCATCGGAGAAGGTCCATTCATCATCACACACAGTTCCCCACTGTTGGTCATGGAACACCTCCACTCGTCCAGAGCAGCGGTGGGGGCCGTTCACCAGGCGGACCTCTGAAGCACCAGCGTGGACATCCGCAGGGTGGGTGAAGGACTCTACATAAAGGACATGAGGAACATCATAGAATCATGGAGATATTAAAGTTGGAGAAGACCTCTAAGCTCAGCTAGTCCAAGCATCAGCCCAACCCCACCGTGTCTACTAAAGCGGCAGCATCATAGAATCATTATGGAATGGGTTGGGTTGGAAGGGACCTCAAAGCCCATCCAGTTCCAGCCTCTTGTGATGGGCAGGGACACCTCCCACCAGATCAGGTTGCTCAAAGCCCCATCCAACTTGGTCTTCAACACCTCCAGCTATGGAGCATCCAAACAACCATGGCCTGAAGTGCCACCTCTACACATTCTTTGAAGCACTTCTAGGACTGGAGACCTCCACCACTGCCCTGGGCAACCTCTGCCAGGGCCTGAGAACCCTTCCCACGAAGGAAGATTCCACGATGTCCAACCTAAACCTCCCCTGGTGCAACTCGAGGCCGTTTCCTCTCGTCCTATCCGTTGTTCCTTGGGTGCCCAGCACCCACCTCACCACAACCTCCTTTCCAGGAGCTGCAAAAAGCAATGAGGTCTCCCCTCAGCCTCCTCTTCTCCAGGCTAAACAACTCCAGGTCCCTCAGCCACTCCCAGAACCCCTGGACTCCAGACCCTTCCCCAGCTCCATTCCTTTCTCCAGATGTGCTCCAGGACCTCAAGGTCCTTCTTGCCCTGAGGAGTTGGGCCCAGGATTTGAGGTGCGGCCTCACCAGCACCGAGTCCAGGAGGACAATCCCATCCCTACTCCTGCTTGGCCACACCATGGCTGATCCAAGCCAGGATGCTGGTGGCTTTCTTGGCAGGAGGTGTCCAAGGCCAGGTTGGATGGGGCTTGGAACAACCTCATCCAGTGGGAGGTGTCCCTGCCCATAGTTGGGGTTGGAACTTGATGGGCTTTCAGGTCCATTCCAACCCAGCCTATTCCACGGTTTCATTCCATGGAAACCAGGCCATGGGTTCTCCATGAGCATCGAGCTGTTGGAGAACTGAGAGGACAACTTCCCCTTTGCTTTTCAGCCCATGTGCCCCAGGTCTCCTGGGGACCATCACCTAAGCAGACCACGCCAGCGTCTTCACTGTGGTGGCAGTTGTTCTTGCCCCAGGCGCTCAGGCCGCAGTAGGACAGGGCGACCTCCATCCCCGTGCAGTTGACGTTGTCCAACCAGATGGGCCCCGAGCCTGCCGTGAAGTGTCCACGTCCAGGGATGGAGAGGGCGGCACCGCAGCCCAACTGTCGGCAAACCACACCTGCGTCCTGCAGGTCCCAGTGGCCGTCACACACCGTTCCCCAAGTGTTGTGGTGGAAGACCTCGACCCGGCCGGCGCAGCGGTGGGGGCCATCGGACAGGCGGATGGGAGCTCGCTGGGAAGCTGCTGGATATGCAAGGTGAGGGAGTTGTTGGTTTGGAAGGCACCTCCGAGTCCATCCAGTTCCATGGGCAGAGGTACCTCCCACTTGATGAGGTGGCTCCAAGCCCCATCCAACGTGGCCCTGAAGACCTCCAAGTGGATTAAGAGCCCCTCCCCAGCTTTCCTGGAACTCCTTTCTGTACTGGAAGCTGTTCTAAGGTCTCCCCAGATCTCTTCTCCAGCCTGGACAACCCCAACTTTCCCACGCTGTCCTCATAGAGGAGGTTCTCCACCCCTTGGATCATCTCTGGGGCCTCCTCTGGCCTCACTGCAATGGCTCTGTGAGACAGAAGAAGCTTCACCCCAAGCACCTTGATGTTTCCCCAATGATGTCCCCTTCTGGAAAACCCCTGTGACCCCAGGACGTGGAGAAGAACAAACGCTTCTGTTTGCTTTGGGAGCAAAAGAGAACTTTGCGCCCTTGGTCAACAAACCAAGCGGCCCTGAAGAGGTGGCCAACACAAACACTCGGTTGCTTTGTTGTACACCGGTTGGTGAAGGTCCAAGCTCCTCCAGGCAGGAGAAATCCCCACCTAATGAGGTCTCCTTCCCCTTCCACTGCTGTCTCCTCCTTTCCAAAATATTGGTGGTCAAAGGAGGCTTCACCCAACCACTCCAAACCCACCTCCCATCTCCCTGCCTGTGTCCAATCTCCTCTTGCTTCTCAGGTGGTCCTTTTTCACCCCAGAGCCACTCACCAGACACCACACAGAGGAGGAGCCCCACCAGGGCGCTGGGCAGGGACAGGAGGCCACATCCCATGAGGACCATCACGGCCACCAGGGGACGAGTGACGGGCGGTGCAGATGGCACGGCTGGGAGGAGAGCAGGATCGGCCCCTCCTCCACCACTCTGCATCCACTTGGAACTGACTCCACCTCCACGGTCTCCAGGGTTGGTGAGAAGCGGTGGAAGTGGCATCCTCCAGCGTCCAAGCCCCCTCTGCTGGGAGGTTCCTATCGTTTCATCCCCACCTTCACTGTCCTCAGGGTTGGTTGGAAGTGGTGGAAATGCCCTTCCAGAACCCAAGCCACCTCTACTGGGAGGTTCCTCCACATCCCATCATTTCATCCCCACATCCATTGTCCTCAGGGTTGGTTGGAAGTGGTGGAAATGCCCTTCCAGAACCCAAGCCACCTCTACTGGGAGGTTCCTCCACATCCCATCGTTTCATCCCTACATCCATTGTCCTCAGTGTTGGATGGAAGTGGTGGAAATGCCCTTCCAGAACCTGAGCTACCTCTACTGGGAGGTTCCTCCACATCCCATCATTTCATCCCCACCTTCATTGTCCTCAGGGTTGGTTGGAAGTGGTGGAAATGCCCTTCCAGAACCCAAGCCACCTCTACTGGGAGGTTCCTCCACATCCCATCGTTTCATCCCCACATCCATTGTCCTCAGGGTTGGTTGGAAGCGGTGGAAATGCCTTTCCATAACCTGAGCCCCATCTACCAGGAGTTTCCTCCAGATTCCATCATTTCATCCTCACCTCCATGGGCCTCAGGTTTGGACAGAAGTGGTTGGAAGTGTCTTCTCCACCACCCGAGCCCTCTCTACTGGAAGGCTCCCATCATTTCATCCCCACTTCCACAGTACTCAGGGTTGGATGGAAGTGGTGGAAATGCCCTTCCAGAACCCAAGCCACCTCTACTGGGAGGTTCCTCCACATCCCATCATTTCATCCCCACATCCATTGTCCTCAGGGTTGGATGGAAGTGGTGGAAATGCCCTTCCAGAACCTGAGCTACCTCTACTGGGAGGTTCCTCCACATCCCATCATTTCATCCCTACATCCATTGTCCTCAGTGTTGGATGGAAGTGGTGGAAATGCCCTTCCAGAACCCAAGCCACCTCTACTGGGAGGTTCCTCCACATCCCATCGTTTCATCCCTACATCCATTGTCCTCAGCGTTGGATGGAAGTGGTGGAAATGCCCTTCCAGAACCTGAGCTACCTCTACTGGGAGGTTCCTCCACATCCCATCATTTCATCCCCACCTTCATTGCCCTCAGGGTTGGTTGGAAGTGGTGGAAATGCCCTTCCAGAACCCAAGCCACCTCTACTGGGAGGTTCCTCCACATCCCATCATTTCATCCCTACATCCATTGTCCTCAGGGTTGGTTGGAAGTGGTGGAAATGCCCTTCCAGATCCTGAGCTACCTCTACTGGGAGGTTCCTTCAGCTCCCATCATTTCATCCCCACCTCCATGGGCTTCAGGCTTGGATGGAAGCAGTGGAAGTGGCTTCTCCACCACCCCAGCAGTCACTACTTGGAGGTTCTTCCAGATCCCATCATTTCATCTCAGGAGGATCCCGGGTCACAGGGAGGACAAGGAGCCTCCTGTGCCCTCCCAGTGCTCCCAGTAACCTCCCCAGCCCCTTCCAGATGTCCCAGTGACCTCCCTGTGCCCTCCCAGTGCTCCCAGTAACCTCCCCATCCCCTTCCAGATGTCCCAGTGACCTCCCTGTGCCCTCCCAGTGCTCCCAGTAATCTCTCTGTCCCCTCTCAGTCCTCCCCTTCCCTTCCCAGTGTTCCCAGTAACCTGCTTATCCCCTCCCAGTACTCCCAGTAACCTCCCTGTCCCTTTCCTGTGGTCCCAGTAACCTCTCTGTCCCCTCCCATTGTTCCAGGTGACCTCCCTGTGCCCTCCCAGTGCTCCCAGTAACCTCCCCGTCCCCTTCCAGATGTCCCAGTGACCTCCCTGTGCCCTCCCAGTGCTCCCAGTAATCTCTCTGTCCCCTCTCAGTCCTCCCCTTCCCTTCCCAGTGCTCCCAGTAACCTGCTTATCCCCTCCCAGTGCTCCCAGTAACCTCCCTGTCCCTTTCCTGTGGTCCCAGTAACCTCTCTGTCCCCTCCCATTGCTCCCAGTGACCTCCCTGTGCCCTCCCAGTGCTCCCAGTAATCTCTCTGTCCCCTCTCAGTCCTCCCCTTCCCTTCCCAGTGCTCCCAGTAAGCTGCTTATCCCCTCCCAGTACTCCCAGTAACCTCCCTGTCCCTTTTCTGTGGTCCCAGTAACCTCTCTGTCCCCTCCCATTGCTCCCAGTGACCTCCCTGTGTCCTCCCAGTGCTCCCAGTAACCTCCCCGTCCCCTCCCATTGCTCCCAGTGACCTCCCTGTGCCCTCCCAGTGCTCCCAGTAACCTCCCTGTCCCTTTCCTGTGCTCCCAGTAACCTCCCCGTCCCCTCCCATTGCTCCCAGTGACCTCCCTGTGCCCTTCCAGTGCTCCCAGTAACCTTCCTATTTCCTCCCACTGGGGGTCATTGGTGCCACTTGGGGATCCTGGTGGTCCTTGGGGGGATCCTGAGTCTGGGGGTGACTGGGAGGGACTGGGGGGTACTGGGAGGGACTGGGAGGACTGGGAATGCTGGGAGGGACTGAGGGGACTGTGGGTGCTATGGGGACTGGGGGAGCTAGGGGGGGACTGGGGAGTGACTATTTCCCTGTCCCCACGTCCCTCTGTCCCTCTGTCCCCTCTGTCCCCTCTCCCTCTGTCCCTCTGTCCCCATCCCTCTGTCCCCTCTGTCCCCCTGTCCCCCTGTACCCCCATCCCCCTGTCCCCCTGTCCCCCTGTCCCCCTGTCCCCCTGTACCCCCATCCCCCTGTCCCCTGTCTCCCTGTCCCTCTGTCCCTCTGTCCCCTCTGTCCCCTATCCCTCTGTCCCCTGTCCCCCTGTCCCCATGTCTCCATGTCTCCCTGTCTCCCTATCCCCATGTCCCCCTGTCCCTCTGTCCCCCCTGTCCCCCCATCCCCCTGTCCCCCCTGTCCCCCTGTCCCCCTGTACCCCCATCCCCCTGTCCCCTGTCTCCCTGTCCCTCTGTCCCTCTGTCCCCTCTGTCCCCTATCCCTCTGTCCCCTGTCCCCCTGTCCCCGTGTCTCCATGTCTCCCTGTCTCCCTCTCCCCCTGTCCTCCTGTCCCTCTATCCCCATGTCTCCCTGTCCCCCTGTCCCCCATCCTCCTGTCCCCCCGTCCCCCCTGTATCCCTGTCCCCCTGTCCCTCTCTCCCCCTGTCCCCCCCTCCCCATGTGCCCCTGTCCCCATGTGCCCCTGTCGCCTCTGTCCCCCAGTCCCTGTGTCCCCCTGTCCCCTCTGTCCCCCTGTCCCCATATCACCCTGTCCCCATATCCCCCTGTCCTGCTGTCCCCCTGTCCTCCCATCCCCCTGTCCCCCTGTCCCCTCACATCTCCCTGTCCCATGCCCCCTGTCCCCATGTCTCCATGTCCCCCTGTCCCTCTGTCTCCCGTCCCCCCCTCCCCCTGTCCTCCTGTCCCCCTATCCCCAAGTCTCCCTGTCCCCCTATCCCCGTCCCCCCATCCCCCCATCCCTCTGTCCCCCTGTCACCCCTGTCCCCACTGTCCCTCTGTCCCCCTGTCCCCATGTCCCCCTGTCCCCCTGTCCCTCTGTCCCCCTGTCCCCCTGTCTCCCCTGTCCCCCTGTCCCCATATCCCCCTGTCCCCCCTGTCCCCCTGTCCCCTCTGTCCCCCTGTCCCCATGTCCCCATGTCCCCCTGTCCCCCTGTCCCCCCTGTCCCTCTGTCCCACTATCCCCTCTGTCCCTCTGTCCCTCTGTCCCCATATCCCCCTGTCCCCCTGTCCCCCCATCACCCTGTCCCATGTTCCCCTGTCCCTCTGTCCCCCTTTCCCCTCTGTCCCCCCTGTTCCCTCTGTCCCCATCCCTCTGTCCCCCTGTCCCCCTGTCCTCATATCCCCATATCCCCCTGTCCCATATCCCCCTGTCCCCCTGTCCCCTCTGTCCCCCCTGTCCTCATATCACCCTGTCCCCATATCCCCCTGTCCCCCTGTCCTCATATCCCCATATCCCCCTGTCCTCCTGTCCTCCTGTCCCCCCATCCCTCTGTCCCCCTGTCCCCCTGTCCCCCTGTCCCCCTGTCCCTCTGTCCCTCTGTTCCCCTGTCCCTCTGTCCCCCTGTCCCCCCTGTCCCTCTGTCCCCCTGTCCCCATGTCCCCCCTGTCCCCCTGTCCCCATGTCCCCCTGTCCCCCTGTCCCTCTGTCCCCCTGTCCCCCCTGTCCCTCTGTCCCCCTGTCCCCCTGTCCCCCTGTCCCCCTGTCCCTCTGTCCCCCTGTCCCCTCTGTCCCTCTGTCCCCCTGTCCCCCTGTCCCCCTGTCCCCATGTCCCCCTGTCCCCCCTGTCCCCCTGTCCCCCTGTCCCTCTGTCCCCCTGTCCCTCTGTCCCCCTGTCCCCCCTGTCCCCCTGTCCCCCTGTCCCCCTGTCCCCCTGTCCCTCTGTCCCCCTGTCCCCCCTGTCCCCCTGTCCCCCTGTCCCCCTGTCCCTCTGTCCCCCTGGCCCCGCGCCCACTCTGGCCCCGAAGGGATTATCGCGGCTGTGGCGGTGCAGGAAACTCTGAGTCACGGCTCAGGGTTGGGGTTGGGGGGAGGTGGAGGGGGTCGGGGGGCACCCACAGCGCTGGGACCCACGGCGGGGACACAGGTGAGGGGACAGGGGAGCCCTGAGACCCCACTGTGGGGCTGAACTGGGCTGAACTGGGCTGCACTGGGCTGCACTGGGCTGGACTCGGCTCAGATTGGCTGCACTGGGCTGAGCTGTTCTCTACTGGGATAAACTGGGATAAATTGGGCTGCACTGGGCTGAGCTGTTCTCTACTGGGATAGACTGGGTTGGACTGGGATAAATTGGGCTGCACTGGGCTGAGCTGTTCTCTACTGGGATAGACTGGGTTGGACTGGGATAAATTGGGCTGCACTGGGCTGAGCTGTTCCCTACTGGGATAGACTGGGATAAATTGGGCTGCACTGGGCTGAGCTGTTCCCTACTGGGATAGACTGGGATAAATTGGGCAGCACTGGGCTGAGCTGTTCTCTACTGGGATAGACTGGGATAAATTGGGCTGCACTGGGCTGAGCTGTTCTCTACTGGGATAGACTGGGATAAATTGGGCTGCACTGGGCTGAGCTGTTCTCTACTGGGATAGACTGGGTTGGACTGGGATAAATTGGGCTGCACTGGGCTGAGCTGTTCTCTACTGGGATAGACTGGGTTAGACTGGGATAAATTGGGCTGCACTGGGCTGAGCTGTTCTCTGCTGGGATGGACTGGGATAAATTGGGCTGCACTGGGCTGAGCTGTTCTCTACTGGGATAGACTGGGTTGGACTGGGATAAATTGGGCTGCACTGGGCTGAGCTGTTCTCTACTGGGATAGACTGGGTTGGACTGGGATAAATTGGGCTGCACTGGGCTGAGCTGTTCTCTACTGGGATAGACTGGGATAAATTGGGCTGCACTGGGCTGAGCTGTTCTCTACTGGGATAGACTGGGTTGGACTGGGATAAATTGGGCTGCACTGGGCTGAGCTGTTCTCTACTGGGATAAACTGGGATGAGCTGGATTGGATTGGGCTGAGCTGTGCTGCACTGGGTTAAACTGGTTTTGCACTGAGCTAAGCTGAGCTGGACTGGTTTGAACTGACCTGTACTGGGCTAAACTGGGATGCACTGGGCTGAGCTGGCCTGGGCTGGACTGTACTAGGATTGAACAGGTAGGACTGGGCTGGACTGGGATGGAATGGGTTGGGCTGGGCTGGACTGGGAGGGATGGAATGGGGGGGACAGAGCCAGCCCTGAGGCCTTCAAATGGGTGGGACTGGGCTGCACTGGGCTGTACTGGTCTGCCCCAGTCAGGTAGCAATGGCTCCATCAGGTTGGTGCTGGTGGGATCTCCCCGTGGAAGGGGCTGAGTGCTGTTACTGGGCTGTACTGGTATGTACTGGTCTGTCCCAACCAGCTGCCCTGACTGCATGGGGTTGGTGCTGGTGGCATCTCCCCATGGTTTGGGCTGGGGACTCTTACAGGGCTGCACTGGGCTGTACTGGTTTGCACTGGTCTGACCCAGATGGATGCCTGGGATCTGTGTGGTAGGTGGTAGTGGCAGTCCCCCGTGGTTGGACTGGACTTGACTGGGTGCTGTTGCTGGGCTGCACTGGTCTGTACTGGTCTGCCTCAGCCTTGGCTCCATGGGGTGAATGATGGTCACATCTCCCCATGGTTGGGGCCAGGTGTTCTTCCTGGGCTGGACCAAACTGGGCTGAACTGGTCTGTCCCATCGAGGTGCCCTAGCTCCGTGTGGTGGGTGCTGGTGGCATCTCCCCAGGGTTGGGGCTGGGTGCTTTTACTGGGCTGCACTGGGCCGTCCCATCTGGGTGCCCTGGCTCCATGTCAGTGGTGGTGGTGGCATCTCCCCAGGGTTGGAGCTGGATGTCAGTGGTGGTGGTGGTGGCATCTCCCCAGGGTTGGAGCTGGATGTCAGTGGTGGTGGTGGTGGCATCTCCCCAGGGTTGGAGCTGGATGATCTTACTGGGCTACATTGGGCTGTACCGGTCTGTCCCAGCCGTGTGCCCTGGCTCCATGTGGTGGTATCTCCCCATGGTTGGGGTTGGACATCACAGGCACTCGTCTCTCTCAGGGTCCATGGAGGAGTCGGACGAGGACGGGGAGGACAATGCGGTGTCCCTGGAGCAGCTGATGGTGCAGACGGGACAGGCGGTGCCACAGCGAGAGCTGGAAGAGGACTATGTCGTACTGGAGGAGTTGGGCAGTGGCAGCTATGGGCGCGTGGTGCTGAGCCAGCCCCACCACGGCGGTGAGCGGGACATCCAGCTGCTGGGGGGGAGTGGAAGGGGGTGTGTCCTGCCCATCCAGATGTGCCCAGATGTGTCCAAATCACCTGAGCCAACCCCCAGCCCAGACCACCCCAGAAGAGGTCTCTGCCCCCACTTCGTGGCCCAAGCTGGTGCTGATCCTGCTTTGGCTCACAGGGAGTCATGGACTCATGGGAATAAGGCATTATGGACTCATGGGGTGATTAAGATTGGAGAAGACCTCTAAGCTCATCCAGTCCAACTCAACATCTCCATGTCTACTAAACCATCATCATCATGGAACCCTAGAACGATGGAATCATGGAATCATTGAGGTTGGAGAAGACCCCTAAGCTTATCCCGTCCAACCCCACCACGGAATGGGTTGAGTTGGAAGGGACCTTAAAGGTCATCCAGATCCAACCCCTACCAATGTCAGAGAGACCTTCATCCAATCATAGAATCATTGAGGTTGGAGACCTCAAAGCCCAACCAGTTCCAACGCCCCTGCAAAGGCAGGGACACCTCCCACTGGGTCAGGTGGCTCAAAGCCCCATCCAACGTGGCCTTCAACACCTCCAGGGATGGGGCAGCGACAGCTTCTCTGGGCAGCCGGGGCCAGGGCTTGACAACCCTTTCCATGAAGGAACATTCCCCAATATCCAACCCAAACTTCCCCTGGAGCAACTTGAGGCCATCTCCTCTTGTCCCATCTCTTGTTCCCTGGGAGATGAGCCCTACACCCACCTCACCACAACCTCCTCTGCAGGAGCTCCAGAGAGCAATGAGGTCTCCCTTTAGCCTCCTCTTCTCCATACTAAGCAGCCCCAGGTCCCTCAGCCGCTCCCAGAACCCCTGGGCTCCAGCTCCTTCCCAGCTCTATTCTCCTTCTCTGGATGCTCTCCAGCCCCTCAAGGTCCTTCTTGGAGTGAGTGGTGGGATGAGAGGGAATGGCCTCAAGTTGCTCCAGGGGAAGTTTGGGTTGGATATCAGGAGAAATGTCCTCACTAAAAAGAGCGGTGAAGCGTGGGAAGAGGTTGCCCGAGGCAGTGGTGGAGTCTCCACCTCTGGTGGGTTTCAGAGAAGGTGTAGAGGTGGCATTTCAGGGTGTGATTTAGTGGTCTGGATGATCTTAGAGGCCTTCTCCAGCCTTCATGGTTCCATGATTCCATGAGGAACCCCATCCCAAGCCCAGAAACTGAGGTTTAGCCCAATCAGCACCCACTGGGTCCATCCCTTCCCTTCCCTGGTTGCCACCACACAGGTGATCCACAGGGACTCTTGGAGGTCTATGCCGACCCTCTCGTTTTCCAGGGACTCCATTGGTGCTGAAGCTGCTTCCGAAGGAGCGGACGGAGCGGTGGGCGTTCCTGCGGGAATATTGCATCGCCCGCTGTCTGGCTGGGCACGGCGCCTGCCTGCGGGCGCTGCCCGTCGCCTTCGAGACCACCACGCACTTCGCCTTCGGGCAGGAGGTGGCCCCGGCCGGGGACCTCTGCGCCCTCCTGCAGCCGGGGGTGCGGGCAGGATAGGGGCCCGGGGGGGCTGTGGGTGCTGTGGGTGCTGTGGGTGCTGTGGGTGCATTGGGTGATGTGGGTGCTGCGGGTGCAGTGGGTGCTGTGGGTGCATTGGGTGCATTGGGTGCATTGGGTGCTGCGGGTGCTGTGGGTGCATTGGGTGCTGTGTGTGCATTGGGTGATGTGGGTGCTGTGGGTGCTGTGGGTGCTGCAGGTGCTGTGGGTGCTGTGGGTGTTGTGGGTGCATTGGGTGCTGTGGGTGCTGTGGGTGCATTGGGTGATGTGGGTGCTACAGGTGCTGTGGGTGCAGCGGGTGCATTGTGTGCTGTGGGTGCTGTGGGTGCTGCTGGTGCTGTGGGTGCATTGGGTGCTGTGGGTGCAGTGGGTGCTGTGGGTGCTGTGGGTGCTGCAGGTGCTGTGGATGCTGTGGGTGCTGTGGGTGCATTGGGTGCATTGTGTGCTGTGGGTGCTGTTGGTGCTACAGGTGCTGTGGGTGTTATGGGTGCTGTGGGTGTTGTGGGTGCATTGGGTGCTGTGGGTGCTGTGGGTGCATTGGGTGATGTGGGTGCTACAGGTGCTGTGGGTGCAGCGGGTGCATTGTGTGCTGTGGGTGCTGTGGGTGCTGCAGATGCAGATGCTGTGGGTGCACCGGGTGCATTTTGTGCTGTGGGTGCTGTGGGTGCTACAGGTGCTGTGGGTGCTGCGGGTGCATTGGGTGATGTGGGTGCTGTGGGTGCAGTGGGTGCTGTGGGTGCTGTGGGTGCTGCAGGTGCTGTGGATGCTGTGGGTGCTGTGGGTGCTGTGGGTGTTGTGGGTGCATTGGGTGCTGTGGGTGCTGTGGGTGCATTGGGTGATGTGGGTGCTGCAGGTGCTGTGGGTGCTGCAGGTGCTGTGGGTGCTGTGGGTGTTGTGGGTGCATTGGGTGCTGTGGGTGCTGTGGGTGCATTGGGTGATGTGGGTGCATTGGGTGCTGTGGGTGCAGCGGGTGCATTGTGTGCTGTGGGTGCTGTGGGTGCTGCTGGTGCTGTGGGTGCATTGGGTGCTGTGGGTGCAGTGGGTGCTGTGGGTGCTGTGGGTGCTGCAGGTGCTGTGGATGCTGTGGGTGCTGTGGGTGCATTGGGTGCATTGTGTGCTGTGGGTGCTGTTGGTGCTACAGGTGCTGTGGGTGTTATGGGTGCTGTGGGTGTTGTGGGTGCATTGGGTGCTGTGGGTGCTGTGGGTGCATTGGGTGATGTGGGTGCTACAGGTGCTGTGGGTGCAGCGGGTGCATTGTGTGCTGTGGGTGCTGTGGGTGCTGCTGGTGCTGTGGGTGCATTGGGTGCTGTGGGTGCAGTGGGTGCTGTGGGTGCTGCAGGTGCTGTGGGTGCTGTGGGTGCATTGGGTGATGTGGGTGCAGTGGGTGCTGTGGGTGCTGTGGGTGCTGCAGGTGCTGTGGATGCTGTGGGTGCTGTGGGTGCATTGGGTGATGTGGGTGCATTGGGTGCATTGTGTGCTGCGGGTGCTGTGGGTGCTACAGGTGCTGTGGGTGTTATGGGTGCTGTGGGTGCTGTGGGTGCAGCAGGTGCTGTGGGTACTGTGGGTGCATTGGGTGATGTGGGTGCTACAGGTGCTGTGGGTGCAGCGGGTGCATTGTGTGCTGTGGGTGCTGTGGGTGCAGCAGGTGCTGTGGGTGCTGTGGGTGCTGCAGCCCCTCCGGGTCGGTTGCTATGGGTGCTGTGGGTGCTGCAGCCCCTCCAGGGTGGGTGCTGCAGGTGCTGTGGGTGCTGCAGCCCCTCTGGGTTGTGTGCTATAGGTGCTGTGGGTGCTGCAGCCCCTCCGGGTCGGTTGCTATGGGTGCGGTGGGTGCTGCAGCCCCTCTGATTTGGGTGCTATGGGTGGGGTGGGTGCTGCAGCCCCTCTGATTTGGGTGCTATGGGTGCTGTGGGTGCTGCAGCCCCTCCTGGTTGGGTGCTGCAGGTGCTGTGGGTGCTGCAGCCCCTCCAGGTTGAGTGCTATGGGTGCTGTGGGTGCTGCAGCCCCTCCGGGTTGGGTGCTGCAGGTGCTGTGGGTGCTGCAGCCCCTCCGGGTTGGGTGCTGCAGGTGCTGTGGGTGCTGCAGCCCCTCCGGGTTGGTTGCTATGGGTGCGGTGGGTGCTGCAGCCCCTCCGGGTTGGGTGCTGCAGGTGCTGTGGGTGCTGCAGCCCCTCCGGGTCGGTTGCTATGGGTGCTGTGGGTGCTGCAGCCCCTCCAGGTTGGGTGCTATGGGTGGGGTGGTTGCTGCAGCCCCTCTGATTTGGGTGCTATGGGTGCTGTGGGTGCTGCAGCCCCTCCAGGGTGGTTGCTATGGGTGCTGTGGGTGCTGCAGCCCCTCCGGATTGGGTGCTGCAGGTGCTGTGGGTGCTGCAGCCCCTCCGGGTCGGTTGCTATGGGTGCTGTGGGTGCTGCAGCCCCTCCAGGGTGGTTGCTATGGGTGCTGTGGGTGGGTGCTGCAGCCCCTCCAGGGTGGGTGCTATGGGTGCTGTGGTTGCTGCAGCCCCTCCAGTTTGGGTGCTGCAGGTGCTGTGGGTGCTGCAGCCCCTCCGGGTCGGTTGCTATGGGTGCTGTGGGTGCTGCAGCCCCTCCGGGTTGGGCGCCGAATGGTGTCTGACGCTGCCGCCCTGCCCGCAGGAGGGTCTGGCGGAGGAGCTGGTGAAGCGCTGCGCGGCGCAGCTCGCCGAGGCGTTGGACTTCATGCACAGCCGAGCCCTGGTGCATCGCGACGTCAAACTGGACAACGTGCTGCTCTTCGACCGCGAGTGCCGGCTCGTGAAGCTCGGCGATTTCGGCCTCACCCGCCTGCAAGGCTCACCCATAGGACCCATGTCCGGCACCTTACCCTACGCTGCCCCAGAGCTCTGCTCCCTCCAGGGCTCCGAAACCTTGGAGCTGGATTCCAGCTTGGATGTTTGGGCTTTCGCCGTCCTCCTTTATTGCCTCGGTACCGGTTGCTTCCCTTGGGCTGCGGCATCCAGCACTGATTCCCAGTTCGAGGAGTTCAACTCCTGGCAGGATGGGGTGAAGGGGGTTCCCCCATCCTGGTACGGCTTCACCGCCGCAGCGCTGGAGATGCTGAGGCGGTTGATGACGCTCGATCCCGACCGACGCAGCCCCGCCGTGGAGGTGCAGAGATATCTGGATCAGCCTTGGCTGGTGGCATCCAGCACTGGGGAGGTGGCATCCAGCAGCTCCCAGTCTCCCCTGAGCACTGGGACCAGTGAGAGCCCGGGGAGCACTGGGGACCTGGATGCTGCTGGTGAAGAGGATGGGGCTCCCATGCCGGCACCCAGCAGCTCCCAGTCTCCCCTGACCAGTGAGAGCACTGGGAGCACTGGGGACCTGGATGCTGCTGGGGCAGGAGATGGGGCTCCACTCAGCAGCTCCCAGTTCCCCATGACCAGTGAGAGCACTGGGAGCACTGGGGAACTGGATGCTGCTGGTGCAGGGGATGGGGTTTGCATGCCTGCAGCTCCCAGTCTCCCCTGACCAGTGAGAGCACTGGGAGCACTGGGGACCTGGATGCTGCTGGGGTAGGAGATAGGGCTGCAATCCCTTCACCTTCCAGTCTCCCCTGAGCACTGGGACCAGTGAGAGCACTGGGAGCACTGGGGACCTGGATGCCGGTGGTGCAGGAAATACGACTCCAATGCCAGTAACCAGCAGCTCCCAGTTCCCCCAGACCAGGGAGAGCACTGGGGAACTGGATGCTGCTGGTGAAGAGGATGAGGCTCCCGTGCCGGCACCCAGCAGCTCCCAGTCCCCCATGACCAGTGAGAGCACTGGGAGCACTGGGGACCTGGATGCTGCTGGGGCAGAAGATGGGGCTGCAATCCCTTCACCTTCCAGTCTCCCCTGAGCACTGGGACCAGTGAGAGCACTGGGAGCACTGGGGACCTGGATGCCGGTGGTGCAGGAAATACGACTCCAATGCCAGTAACCAGCAGCTCCCAGTTCCCCCAGACCAGGGAGAGCACTGGGGAACTGGATGCTGCTGGTGAAGAGGATGAGGCTCCCGTGCCGGCACCCAGCAGCTCCCAGTCCCCCATGACCAGTGAGAGCACTGGGAGCACTGGGGACCTGGATGCTGCTGGGGCAGAAGATGGGGCTGCAATCCCTTCACCTTCCAGTCTTCCCTGAGCACTGGGACCAGTGAGAGCCCAGGGAGCACTGGGAAACTGGATGCTGCTGGTGCAGGGGATGGGGTTTGCATGCCAGCAGCTCCCAGTCTCCCCTGAGCACTGGGACCAGTGAGAGCCCAGGGAGTACTGGGGACCTGGATGCTGCTGGTGAAGAGGATGAGGCTCCCATGCCGGCACCCAGCAGCTCCCAGTCTCCCCTGACCATTGAGAGCACTGGGAGCACTGGGGACCTGGATGCTGCTGGGACAGGAGATGGGGCTCCACTCAGCAGCTCCCAGTCCCCCATGACCAGTGAGAGCACTGGGAGCACTGGGGACCTGGATGCTGCTGGGACAGGAGATGGGGCTGCAATCCTTTCACCTTCCAGTCTCCCCTGAGCACTGGGACCAGTGAGAGCACTGGGAGCACTGGAAAACTGGATGCTGCTGGTGCAGGGGATGGGGTTTGCATGCCAGCAGCTCCCAGTCTCCCCTGAGCACTGGGACCAGTGAGAGCCCAGGGAGCACTGGGGACCTGGATGCTGCTGGGACAGGAGATGGGGCTGCAATCCTTTCACCTTCCAGTCTCCCCTGAGCACTGGGACCAGTGAGAGCACTGGGAGCACTGGGGAACTGGATGCTGCTGGTGCAGGGAATGGGGTTTGCATGCCAGCACCTCCCAGTCTTTCCTGAGCACTGGGACCAGTGAGAGCCCGGGGAGCACTGGGGAACTGGATGCTGCTGGGACAGGAGATGGGGCTCCACCCAGCAGCTCCCAGTCCCCCATGACCAGTGAGAGCACTGGGAGCACTGGGAAACTGGATGCTGGTGGTGCAGGAAATAAGGCTCCAATGCCAGTAACCAGCAGCTCCCAGTACCCCCAGACCAGTGAGAGCACTGGGGAACTGGATGCTGCTGGTGCAGGGGATGGTGTTTGCATGCCAGCAGCTCCCAGTCTCCCCTGAGCACTGGGACCAGTGAGAGCCCGGTGAGCACTGGGGAACTGGATGCTACTGGTGCGTGAGATGGGCTCCATTGCCAGCACCCAGGACATCCCAGTTCCAGCTCAGAGCTTGTACTGGTGAGAGCCCGGGGAACACTGGGGAATGGAAGATGGGGCTCCTATACCAGCAGCTCCCAATCCCCCCTGAGCACTGGGACCAGTGAGAGCCCAGGGAGCACTGCTGGATGCTGCTGAGGCAGGAGATGGGGTTCCCATGCCAAGCAGTTCCCAGTTCCCCCTGAGCACTGGGACCAATAAGAGCAGAGGCAACACTGGGGGATTGGAGATGGTGTTCCCATACCAGTAGCAGCCCCCCCCCCCCCGAGCACTGGGACCAGTGAGAACCCAAGCAACACTGGGGGACAGGATGGTACTGGTGCAGGAGATGGGGTTCCCATACCACCACCCAACACCTCCCAGTTCCCCCTGACCACTTGGACTGGTGAGAGCAGAGGGAGCACTGGCGGCCAGCCTGCTGCTGGGGTAGGACTTGTGCTTCCCATACCAGTTCCTCCCAGTCTCCGCTGAGCACTGGGACCAGTGAGAGAAGAGGAAGCACTGGGAGATGCGAGATGGAGCTCCCACACCAGCAGCTCCCAGGCTTCCCTGACCACTGGGACCAGTGAGAGCCCAGGCAGCACAGGAGGATGCAATGCTCCTGGGGCAGGAGATGGGGTTCCCATGGCCCCCCCAGTAGTGTCCTGGCCCCGTGCTGGTATCCAGCGCTTCCCGTCCACCCTGGGGTTGCTGTCGCAGCGGGTGGTCCTTGGCTGCTCACCCTCAGCCACGGTGCGAGGCTGATGAGGTCGGTGTTGGGTTGCAGATGTGACCTTTGAGCCTGACCCATCAGACAAACATTCCCCCCTCTCCAGCACGGAGTGGTGGCTCTGGACGGGCTCCAAGTGAGGAGTTTGAAACCTGAGCTCATGGTTGGAAGCTGTTCAAGCACCTGCTCAGCTCGCCCGACCATCTGGTCCCTTTTGGCAGCTGGGAGGAGAACCTGCAAGCTCTGGCATCCACCCAAGGTGCACGGAGACAGCGTCCTGGGGCTCTTCTTGGCCCCCCGCACCTCTTATTTGGGACACAGGAGCCTCCACGTGGGACCCCTCCATGCTGGGCACCCCCTGTCCTCCTCCCCAGGGACCCCCAATAGTCTGGGAGATGCCATCCCACCAGCAGAGGCTCCATCTCCTGCACCATCAGTGGAAGGGGAAGGGAGCTGAGATGTTGAAGCTTAATAAAATCCTTTGGTGGTTTTGCCTTTTGCTTTACACTCTGGCTTTCCAGGACTCCTAAAATCCTGGTTTTTCTCTGCGCTGGGGTCAGGCAGACTCGGAGTAAAAGGGGTTCCCAGCCCTTCCGTGGTGGTGGGAAGGCTCTGAATAGGAGAGGACACCCAGGAAAGTGGGAGAGCTGCCAAATTCCTAGCGGTGGCCAGATGGAAGCTTCTCCTTTGCAGCTGTCCCTTCTGGATTGCAGCCAGGGCATTCTTGACCTTGGATGCCGGGTTGGATGGTGATGCTCCCTGTAGTTGGATGCTGAAAACCCCCTCATCCTGAAGGAATCATCTCCCAGGTGGGGTCCTTCAGCCTAACTGAGCCACATGGTTCTCCAGGCGAGGAGAAGCTCCCTAGAACAACACCACTGTGGATCCCACGGAGCGTTCTCCAAAGGAAATAACGCTCCATCTGGAATGTGTTAGGTAACTACCACAGCGAGAAGCTTGGGAAGACGTTGGCAGCACAGGTCAACCACGCAAATCGGTGGTTGCAGCCTTCACTCAGTGTTCCCGGTGGGTGGGAAGATCTGGGACAGGAAGGGTGGACAGAGTGGGACGGAGATGCTGAACAGCAAAGGTGACATCGGTGAATCATGGAATGCTTTGGGTAGGAAGGAACGCCGAGGCCCATCCAGTCCCACCCCCTGCCACGGGCAGGGACACCTCCCACTGGATCAGGGGCTCCAAACCCCATCCAACCTGGCCTTGAACACCTCCAGGGATGGGACAGCCACCTCTTCTCTGGGCACCCTGGACCAGGGCCTCCCTACCCTCACAGGAATACCTTTCTTCCCAAGATCTCATCTCAATCTCCCCTCTTTCCGCTCAAAACCAATGCCCTGGCAGCCTCTTCCGGTGTTCCACCGCTCTTTCCATGAAGGAACGTTCCCCAATATCCAGTCTAAACCTCCCCCGTTGCAACTCGAGGTCACAGATCTTTGTCTCTTTGAAGTCTCTTTACTTATCAGAGACTGTTTGACCACAAATATCGATCCCCGCCTTCTCTTGGCGTTGTTTTCTCTCACTCTCTCTGCTCTGAAGTTCAGGGTTTCGTAGTTGACCTTTGGGAACGACAGGGATGGGTTTATGGTCAGGGCTGTGACAGAGTCCAAAGGTCGCAGCTGCCTTCTGAGCTTTGCAACGACCGCAGAGCTCCTGCACATGGGTTTCTCTGAGGTTCAGTCACACTTCTGGAGATCCAGGTTTGTCTTTCTCTCTGTCGCATGCGTTTCTTTGGTTGCTTCTGTAGGGATGAGATCTTAGTGTCTTCTTAGCCGCCTTTGTCGCGTAGATGCTGTCCTGAAGGATCTGGGAGTGGTCTTTGTGGAGCTCCTGCCTCATGAATGGCTGCTTGGGAGAGAGTTAACCCACCGTGTCCCCCTCTGTCCATCTATCCCCAAGCTGTGCTTTTGCTTTGAGGTCAAGTAGGATTGGAATTTGTGGGTAGAAAGCACCTTGGGTGGAGAATGGATTGAGAGCAGCCCTGAAGAGAAGGACTATGGGTGATGTTGGAAGAGAAGCTCAACTTGAGCTGACAAAAAGAGACACACACAGAGCACAGAAAGCCAACTGTGTCCTGGACCGCTTCCAAAGTGGTGGGACCAGCAGGATGAGGCTGCCCCTCTGCTCCACTCTTGTAAGACCCCACGTGGAGTCCTGGAGTCTTCAGCATGGGAAAGACGTGTATGTGTTGGAGCGAGTCCTGAGGAGGCCACGGAGATGACTTGGGGGTTGGAGCACCTCTCATACTAGAACTGGCTGAGAGACGTTGCGCAGAGAAGTTGTGGATGTCCCATCCCTTGAGGTGTTCAGGACTGGGTTAGGTGGGGCTTGGAGCCCCCAATCCATTGGGAGGTGTCCTTGCCAGTGGTAGGGGGTTGGAACTGGATAGGTTTTCATATCCCTTCCGACCCAAACCATTCCATGATCTGGGAATGATGTAACTCAGCTATGCTGCATCCCGTGTCATTTATTTTGCATTCAACACAGGGTTTTGTTCTCCACGTAGGTATGGGGCTGTGGGTCCAGCTGCCAGCAGTCACCTTCGTCTCGGCGTTGGTATCTACTCCCCATCCCACTGCAGGTAATTCCACACTGTCCTCCATGACATCCTGGTCCATAAATTGGAGAGAGAGGGATTTTACTGGCGGACCACGGAGTAGATAAGGAATTGAACGGTAGATCGCAGTCAAAGAGTTGTGGTCCATGGTTCAATGTGGAGATCGGTGACAAGTGGTGTTCCATAGGGGTTGGGATTGGGACAATTGCCATTGAACATCGTTGTCACAGACATGGACAGTGGGATTGACAGCACTCTCAGCACATTTGCTGACTACACTGAGCTGTGTCGTGTGGTCCGGACACAGGGATGGCATCAAGAGGGACCTGGGCAGGCTGGAGAGGTGGGGCTGGGCCAAACGTGTGAGGTTCCACAAGGCCAAATTCCAGGTCCTGCACCCGAGTCTTGGCAATCCCAAGAATAAATATATGGAGAACGAGTTGGGAGTAGCCCTGAGGAGAAGGCCTTGGGGAGCTGGTGGATGAGAAGCTCCACGTGAGCCCGCAATGTGGACTTGCGGTGCCTCAACACCCTTCACACATCATAATAAGGTCTTTCCCTCTGGAAGAGGGTGCCCAGAGAAGCTGTGGATGCCCCCTCCCTGGAGATGTTCAAGGTCAGGTTGGATGGAGCTTTGATCCAGTGGAATGTGTCCCTGTTCATGTCAGGGGGGTTGGAACTGGGCTTTGAGATGGGCTTTGGATGGGCTTTGAGATCCCTTCCAAAAACCCCTGTGCTCCAGCCCCTTCCCCAGCCCCGTTTCCCTTCTCCAGATGCCCTCCAGCCCCTCAATATATTCTTCCAACCTTCTTCTCCCTTGAACTTTCCAAGCAGAGAGGACCCCTTTGACTCTCTCTTCGCAGGTGGTCGCCACGATCCGTTGCTTGTCTTGGACGGTTATGAGAACGATGGTATCCGACTCAAATGTTTCTCAGAGAGGTTGCTTTCTGAAGTCCAGGTGTTGTGGACGGATGGGAGAGGAGACAATATCACTGCGACTCCTCTTACCACAGGCACCACAACCGCGACCGCCAGCAGCTCCGTTCTTCTCAAACCAGGAGCTGGAAACTCTGCATCCTGCAAAATAATTGATAAACTGCTGAGAACATCAACCGAGTCTTCAGTGGTCATCGCGGGTGAGTAGGAACTTGTGTCCTAGTGACAGGGAGGGATGATAGTGGGGTGGGATAGAGGGCGAATTGTCCCAGGAACTCAAATTCATGGTGGAGTAGGGTAATTAGTTTTCTTCTGTGCGGCTCCTTGGTCTCTGCCCTCAACCACCACTCGTTCCCATGGTGAAGTCCAAACTGTTGTCAGCATATTTGTCATTCAGGAGGACCTAGACAGGCTGGAGAGGTGGGACTACGTGAAACTCAAGAGGTTCAGCAAGGCCAAGGTCCTGCACCCAAGTTAGAGCAATCCCAAGCACAAATACACGGAGAACAGGTTAGGAGCAGCCCGTAAGGAGAAGTACTTGGAGTGCTGGAGGCTGAGAAGCTCCATATGAGCCAACAGTGGGTGCTTGCACCCCAGAAAGCCAACTGTGTTCTGGGCTGCACCCAAAGCAGTGGAACCAGTAGGGTGAGGGAGGGGATTCAGCCCCTCTGCTCTGGTGGGACCCCATCCGGAGCCTCTTGTCCAGTTCTGGAGTCCTCGGCACAGGAAGGACAGAGAGCTGTTGGAGCAAATCCAAAGGAGGCCATGGAGATGATCGAAACACAGGCTGAAAGATCTGGGGTTTTTTCAGCCTAGAGAACTGTGGGGACACCTTAAAGGAGCTTCCAGTAGAGAACTTGGCTCCAGGATAGCTGGAGAGGGGCTCTTGGTCAAAAAGAGCAGGGATAGGACAAGGGGGAAAGATTTTGAGCTGAAAGAGGAGAGATGGAGATGAGATCTTAGGAAGAAATGCTCCCCTGTGAGGGTGGGGAGGACCTGGCCCGGCTTGCCCAGGGAAGTGGTGGCTGCCCCATACCTGGAGCTGTTGAGGGCCACGTTGGATGGGGCTCGGAGCTCCCTGATCCAGTGGGAGGCATCCCTGCCCATGACAGGTAGGTGGAACTCAATGGGCTTTGAGGTCCCTTCCAACCCAAACCATTCCATGATCCTATGATTTTCTGATATCCATAATAAACCCACCCCTCCGTGGGTGCGAGGTGGTGGTGCTTTGTCTGTCTTGTGAGGAGGGACAACAGCTGTTCCACCTTTCATAAAATAATAGGATTGTGAAGGTTGGAGAAGATCATCCAGCCCAACCATCAGCCCAACTCCACCACCATGGTCCAAAATGCCACCTCTACGCATCCTTTGAACCCCTCCTGGGTTGGTGACTCCACCACTGCGCTGGGCAGCCTCTTCCAGTGCTGGATATTCCTTCCTTGAAGGACTCTTCCCTGATATTGAACCTAAAGCTCTGCTGGTGCAACTCGAGGCCGTTTCCTGTCATCCTATCATTTGTTCGGTGGGAGAAGAAGCCAGCACCCACCTCACCACAACCTCCTCTGAGGCGTTTGTAGAGAGCGATGAGGTCTCCCTTCAACCTGAACAGCCCCAGGTCCCTCAACTGCTCCTCACCAGCCTTGTCTTCCAGACATCTCTCCATCTTTCTCTCTCATTTTTCTTTCGCTCCCGTTTCCATTGCCGTAACATCCCACGCAGTGGTCTACACAGACCACTGATGGTGCTCTGGTCAAGGGATGCAGATGCCTCAACGAACTCCTCCTCCTCCTCCTCCCAGTGTTTAGGGATGAAATGGTGATCTCAAGTTCTTTTCTTCCATGCAATTGAAGTATAGAGTTGATAGACTTCCAAGAAAGTCATAACCTGCCCATCTGGATTGATTTGCAGATGCCTTCTTCCCTGTCACCTCCCCTTGGCTCCCAGCGTTTGTCGTCCTCCTCTTCTTGAGCATCTTCTTGGTTATCACCGCCATTTATCAGCTCCGAAGTAAGTTCTGCTCTTAACACGTAAGCAATGACTTCTTCCTGCGATCCGGCACCACCGTGGCCGGAATCACAGCGGAGGAAGGCAAAGGGTTATGAGGAACCACCCTTGATGTTCCTCAAGTGTAGCTTTTAAGGCATTTCTTCTTGCTTCGCATGTTCATTTTTAAGCCTCTCTTTACTCCTCCAACATTTTGGGGTATAAAGCTCTACAACCGCGTTTTCCGACATGAGTTGAGACGTTCCTATAGTGAAATTATTGTTGCAAATCAGTAAATTCATGGAAATTAAGCAGGTCTGGAGAATAACTGAGATGTTCGTGGACCTTCGAGTACCCACTCGTGAATTTTAGCAGTTTATAACCTATTTTTTAACGAACACAGCAAGAAACAGGGAAAGTTTCGTCTAAAAACCTACCAGAAAGTGAGATAACGTTGTCCTTCTCCCTGCCCGTCTCTTCCAGAGAACCAGAAGACAATGATACGGGAAAGTAAGTCGTGTTAATACTGTAATTAAAATATCATATTAATGCTCTGTTGCATCAAAGAATCATGGGATGGGTTGGAAGGGACCTCAAAGCCCACCCAGGTCCAACCAATGGCCATGGACACGTCCCACTGGATCGAGTTGCTCAAAGCTCCATCCAATCTACCCTTGAACACCTCCAGGGATGGGGCAGGCACGGATTCTCTGGGCAATCTGTGGGATTTTAGGACTCTGGAATGTGCGTGGAAGAAGAAAGAGAAGGAGAACAGAGCTGGGGAAGGGTCTTGGAGCCCGGGGAGTTCTGGGAGAACCTGAGGGACTGCTTAGTCTGGAGAAGAGGAGGCTGAGGGGAGACCTCGTTGATCTCTGGCAGCTCTTGGAAAGGAGGTTGTGGTGAGGCTGGTGCTGAGATGTTCTACCAAGGAAGAAGGGATGGGATGAAATAGCCTCAAGTTGCCCAGCGGAGGTTTACAGTGGATATTCTCTGGGCAGTCTGGGCCAGGGCCTCACCACCCTTACAGGAAAATATTTACCCCTAAGATCTCGCCTCAGTCTCCCCTTTTCCATCTCAAGAACATTCCCTTTGTCCTATCCCTGCACTCCCTTATAGAGACCCTCTTCCAGCTGTCTGTGGCTCTGTGGGACACGGCCTCCAATCCTGGAAGGGCTGTGAGTTTGAGAGAGTGGAGAACATGAGGTTGGATGTTCTGCAATTTGTTTGATCTCCAGGGGTTTCTTTTTGATTTCAAATGTTCCAACAAATTGGCTTCATTTGAGGACAAAACCAAGATTTGATTTCTCTTTCAATGAATAATTTCGGTGAGGCTGCCCCATCCCTGGAGATGTTGAAGGACAGCTTCGATGTGGCTTTGAGCAACCTGATCTAGCGGAAGGTATCCCTGACCGTGGCGGGGAGGTGGAATGCGATGGGCTTTGACACTCCTTCCACTCCAAATCAGCCCACGATTTGGATGCGAATACAGACATAAAACTCCACATACGAATCATCGTGGCTTCAGCACTTCTGGGTGGGCTTTAAAGCCGAATCGTAGAATCCTTAGGCTGGAAAAGACCTTTGACATCACCGAGCCCGACTGTAACTGCCCACTACTAAATCAAATCCCTAAGAGCTTCATCCACCCGTCTTTTAAACACCTCCAGTGACTCAACCACCTCCTTGAGGAGCCTCTGCCAGCGCCTGAGAATCCTTTCAGTGAATATGTTTCTCGTGATGTCCAATTTGAACCTTCCCTGACACAGCTCGAGGCCATTCCTTATCCTATCACCCATCACTTGATAGAAGACACCAACGCTCACCTCTCTACAACCTCCTTTTAGGCGGACAGTGATGATATCTCCCCTCAGCCTCCTCTTCTCCAGATTAAACAACCCCAGGTCCCTCAGCTGCTCCACGTAAGACTCGTTCTCCAGCCCCTTCATGAGCTTCATTGACCTTCTCTGGACACCCTCCAGGACCTCAATGCCTTTCTTGTAGTGAGGGCCCCAAAACTAAGTCTAAAATTCAAGGTGCAGCCTCACCAGTGCTGAGTCCGGGGGGTACAGAATGTTAAATTCTCGATGATTAATATCCGGGATGTCAAAATAATTCTCTTTTCACAGCGAACGCACAAGGATGCATCCAAAACGGTGAGTGCAAACACCTATTTTCATTGATTTCCACCCAAAAAGGGTTCCAGTTCTTTAGAACCAGGCAAAAGCTGACGTCAAGAAAGGGTGGCGACTGTCGTGCTTTGGCAAAATAACGTTTAAAGACTCACTACCGACCATTTTAAATTGAAAAGCTCGTGAAGATGACCGATTCCATGGAAGGGTTTGATCTATGGGTGGGATTTAGAAGAGGTCACCCAGGGTGGTGGTGGAGGCCCCATCCTTGGAGGAGTTCAAAGAACATTTAGAAATGGCACTTGTGGACGTGGTTTAGAAGACACAGTGGGGTTGGGTTGATGGTTGGAATGAGTGACCTTATAGAGGTCTTTTCCAGCCTTAATGATTCCGTGATTCTGTGTTTCGCTTCAGTATTTGAGCTCGGACATTGTTGTGTTGGTTGGTTTGGGTCAGTAAATGTGTTCTTCATCTGTGGTTCTTAATCTAAGATTCTATGATCTTAATCTCATCGAATTATTTAGGTTGGAAAAGACCTCTAAGATGACCACCAGCCCAAACCCACTATGCCTACTGAACCATCATCATCATCATAAAATCATGGAATCATAGGATGGTTTGGGTTGGAAGGGACCTCAAAGCCCATCCAGACAACTGCCCTGGAAAGGAGCACCTCCTACTGGATGAGGTTTCTCAAAACCCCATCCAAGCTGGCTTTGAACGCCTCCAGGGATGGGACAGCCATCATTTCTCTGGACATCCTCCTGTTTTCTGCAGGGATGGCCCAAGGGGTTGATGGTTCCCTTGATCCTAATGCCGAGAACGGGAATGAGGGCAAGAGATGCAAGGGGATCCCATCACTGCTGCTTCTCCTATGGTCCCTGGCTCATTTTCTTCCCAAATGGAAACGCCTGAGCCTCTCCATGGTGGGAACGACCATGCTGGATTCCATGGGAATCCCTGTGTCATGAAGGTGTCATAGAATTATGGCATCGTTTAGGTTGCAAGGGACCTTAAAGTCCATCCAGTTCCAACACCCTTCCATGGCCAGGGACACCTTCCATTGGATTAAGTTGCTCCAAGTCCCAACCGGCCTGGCCTTCAACACCTCCAAGATGATCCAGAGCCCCTCTCCAGCTTTCCTGGAGTCCCTTTCTGTTCTGGAAGCTGCTCTAAGGTCTCCCCTAAGCTTTCTCTTCTCCAGGTTGAACAACCCAAACTCTCTCAGCCTGTCCTCGTACGGGAGATGAGGTTCAGATTATTTCGTTTCATCTCAGCTCGCGCAACGCCAAACTCGATGGAATGGGTAGAAAAGGCATTGTATTTGTGTTTAAATTAAAAGAGTGGGAAATGGGGTTTTACTCTTTAACCCTCATCTCTTTCAGACATCGATCGACTCAAGAAGGAACTGAGTAAGAGCGTGTTTTGACTTCTTTTTTTAATGGGGTTTGGAGTCTCCTTAATTCGGAGGAATCTTCTCCCTTTAAAGAGTTATCAAACCATGAAAGAAGGTCCATATTGACTACGTCCTGTCCTAAAGCTGAGTCTTCAGTTAAATTAATGATTTACGGCATTATTAACCCAAACATCACCAGGGTTTAACCAGAGGATTGAACGTCTTGAGTCCCAGCCAATCATCTTAGGTTCTACAGGACAAGAAGGACCTACAGGACTTGTCCCATAGAGGACAAGTCATCCTCCACCTTGTCTGGGATGAGATTCTGGGATGAGTACCCAAGTTCCCTGAATGAACGGAGCCCTTAACACCAAAATTTAGTCGTATTTTTGGTGTTTGGCCTTGAAAAGGGGACGTTCTTTGCTATCTCCTGATTTCTTACCTTTGTTTTCCAGCTGAGGAGCAGAAGACCTTTGAGAACGGTAACGTCTTTTTTTTTCCTACTTTGCGTTCGACACGTGTTGCCCTTTCAATCATGCCCTGCAGGATGCTTTGCAGGTGCCCATTCCAACGAAACCACGGTATTTTATGGAATCCAGCGTTGGAAAATACTTTGAGACCTTCACGTTTGTAATGATGAACTCCCGTATTCCAACCAAAAAACGATCGTAGGATGATAGAATCATGGAATGCGTTGGGTTGGAAGGGAAAATGAAGGTCATCTCATCTAACAGCCCTGTATTTAGCAGGGACATCTTCCCCTGGATCAGGTTGCTGATAGACCCATCCATCCTGACCTTCAACATCTCCAGGCATGGGACAGCCACCACTTCTCTGGTGACCTCTCCCAGAACTCCCTTTTCTCCAGGGATGGCCCAAAGGGGTGATGGTTCCCTCGATTCTAATGCTGAGAATGGGAATGAGGGAGAGGGATGCGAGCGGGATCGCATCACTGCTGTTTTCCCCATGATCCTCGGGTCATTTTCGGTCCAAATGGAAACCACTGAGCATCTCCATGGTGGGAAACGCCACGGGAAGCCCTACGTCATGGAGGTGTCGTAGAATCACAGGATGGTGTTAGTTGGGAGGAACCTTAAAGGTCACCCAGTTCCAATGTCCTGCCATAGGCAGGGACACCTATCACTGGATCATGTTGCTCCAAGCTGCATCCAAGCTGGACTTGGACACTTCCAGGGATGGGACAACCTCAGTTTCTTGGGGCACCCTCTGCCAGTGCCTCCCCAACCTCACAAGAATATATTTCTTCCTAAGATCTCACCTCAATCTCCCATTTTTCAGCCCAAAACATCCCCGGGATCACTTTGTTCTGCATCGCTCCCCGATTCCTTCTCGTATTTCCCTTCATTTATCCCATCACAACTCATCTTTAGGAATTTATGAGCACGGAAATGAACAAAACGCGTTATTAAAGACCAAAACCCCCTCTTATCAAGCCTGTCTATGACTCTGCAACGATAAATACATTAATTTTCCTACGTAAAATAACCCAAAATACAAATTCAATGTAGAATTCAAGTGGTTTTTTCTCCCCCTGACTCAAATTTATTGTGTTCCTTTGTAGCAAATCAGAAGATGTTAGCTGAAATAGGTAAGGATTTCAACTTTGGGCCTTAAAAATGGTTTCACCGTTGCGCGGTCAGAAAGAGCGTTTTGGAAGAGGCAACAGCCACCATTTAGGAGCTATTGCGGAGCTGCGATCTCTTCCGCATTGAGAATCGTAGCATCGAGGAATAGTTTGGGGTGGAAGAGACCTCAAAGCCCATCCAGTTCCACCCCCTGCCATGGGAAGGGACACTTCTCACTGGATCAGGTGGCTCCAAACCTCATCCAACCTGGCCTGGAACATCTCCAGGTAGGGGTCAGTCACAAATTCCTTGGGAATCCTGGGCCAAAGCCTCACCACGTTCATAGGAAAATATTTCTCCCGAAGATCTCATCTCAATCTCCTCTCCTTCATCTCACAACGGTTCCACCTCATCCTATCCCTGCACTCCCCTAATCAAGAGCTTCTCTCCAGCTTTTCTGGAGCCCTTTTCCTTACTGGAAGCTGCTCTAAGGTCTCTTCGGAGCCTTCTCTTCTCCAGGTTGAATAACCCCAACTCTCTCCGCCTGTCCTCAGATGGGAGGTGCTCCTTTCTGCTGTGCCATCCTCTTCTCTGCACTCTCCACAGTGCCCAACTTGGGTTTAGACACCCTCAACTCCTTCAGTTTTGAGGTCCCATCCTTTCTCAAGTCCTACGAGGGATTGTAACGAAGCGATGTAGCACTGGAAACGCTCTTTATTAGCACAAACCCTATGGAGGAACCTCACCACGCGCGTCGATAAATGCGACTTTCTTTCCTTTTCAGAAAGGATCCGGCAACAACTGGGTGAGTGGAAAGCTGAGAAGGGATTGGATTAAATCTCCACCCCTCCAACCCCGTAGGGTAGTGACACGAGGGATAACGATGTCCTGCGTTATTATCTTAACCGTTCCTTCCTTTTCTTGCAGAGTTCTGTAGAGCGCGGAGCAATGCAGGTAAGCCAAGCCTTGCTTGGACCTCATGTTCTTCATAGAATCATTGAGGCTGGAGAAGACCTCCAAGCTCATCCAGCCCAAGCATCAGCCCAAGCCCACCGTGCCCACTAAATCGTGTTCCCAAGTGCCATCTCTACAGGTTCTTTGAACACCTCCAGGAATGGAATCACTAAGGCTGGAGAAGACCACGAAGATCATCCAGCCCAACACCACCGTGCCCATTAAACCACCACCATCACAGAATTATGGAATCACGGAGAGGTTTGGGTTGGAAGGGACCTCAAAGCCTATCCTGTTCCAATCCCCCCTGCCATGAACACCTCCTACAGGATCAGGTTGCTCCAAGCCCCACCCAACCTGCTCTTGAAACATCATCTCCAGACACGACTAAACCACATCCCAAAGTGCCATTTCTGCATGTTCCATGGACACCTTCCCTGGGTGACCTCTTCTAGTGCTTCACCACTATTTCAGTGAAGGAATATTCCCCAATATCCAGGCTAAACCTCCCCTGGAGCAACTTGACACCATTCCATCCCATCCCATCCCATCCCATCCCATCCCATCCCATCCCATCCCATCCCATCCCATCCCATCCTTTGTTCCTTGGGAGAAAATACCAGCACAATCTCCTTCCCAGAAGCTGCAGAGAGCACTGAGGTCTCCCCTCAGCTTCTTCTTCTCCAGGCTCAACAGCCCCAGGTCCCTCAAACACTCCCAGAACCCCATGTCTCCAAACCCTTCCCCAGCTCCGTTACCTTTCTCTCTCTTTCTCCACGTACGTTCCAGAACCTGTCCCTTGTGTTCCTAAAATCCCACGGACTGCCCAGAGCCGTGGTGGCTGCTCCATCCCTGGAGGTGTTCAAGGCCAGCTTGGATGGGGCTTGGAGCAGCCCAATCCAGTGGTAGGCGTTCCTGCCCATGGCCATTGGTTGGATCTGGATGGGCTTTGAGGTCTCTTCCAACACAAACCATTCCATGATTCTGTGATTTTCCCAAAAAATCAGGAATAACTCAGAGTTTGGGGGATTTTTCTCTCTTTTTTGTCCCCTTTCACAGTTAACATCACTCTGGATGAAAACTGCAAACATCCCAGCCTCATGGTCAAGGAGAAGAACAGAGTCAGGTCCTCCAGCCAGGCAGAGATCCCACCAGAAGCAGTGGTCCTCGCTACCGAAGGGTTCTCAGGGAAGAAGCATTATTGGGAAGTGGAAGTGGGAAACAAATCCGAGTGGGGGCTGGGTGTGCTGGGTGAGGAAATGAGGAACACGCTGAGAACCGTCACCGTGGACCCACTGTCAAAGGAGAACACCTTCAGCTTGTGGTTCTCCAAGGGAGAGTACAGTTTCACCGGTGGAACGGACATAAAGTACCACAAAGTCTGCAGCGTGGTGGGGGTTTTCCTGGACCTGGAGCTGAACCAGCTCTCGTTCTTTGATGCTGAAGAGAAATATTTGCTCAAACGTCTCAGTTTGGAGCGTTCTGGGACGCTGTATCCGTTCTTCAGCCCGGGCGCTGATGGGAAATGGTTGGGAGTGCGCCCTGTGATGGAGAAGGCATTCCCCTCGCTGTGAGGTCATGGGTTGGGTTGGAAGGGACCTTAAATGTCACCGAGGTCCAATAATTCTGGCACGGGCAGGGACACCTTCCACCAAGAGATGAATAAATCAATGGTGCAGAGAATCACAGGGATTGTGGAGGAGAGTCAGGAAAAACATCATCAGCTTTTAAAGCCATAATCAAGAGTTTGGGTTGGAAGGGACTTTAAAGGTCATCCAGATCGAACCCCACACCATGGGCAGGGCCACCTTCATAGAATCACCGAAACATGGAATCACTGAGATGGGAAAAGGTCTCTGAGCTCATCCAGTTCCATTGTCAGCCCAACCCCATCGTGCCTACTAAACCGTGTCCCCAACTGCCACCTCCTACGTGTTCTCGGAACCCGTCCAGAAATGGGGACTCCAATCCTTGTTCTCCAAGGTTCTGTTCCAGACCACTTAGGTACAAGACCCAGCTTCATAATTCAATGTACGTCACCCTGCCAAGGTGACTTCTCCATCCCATCTTCTGGATGGAATCCTTCAAATAGAGGAATTTTAAAGATAGAAATACGTCCACGCTTTATTTCTTGGGTGGAGAACGTATCCAATCCGTGAGAGTCTGTGAGGCAACGTCTACCGTATCCTGGGCTGTATCCAAAGGAATAGGACCGATAGGGGCACGGGAAGGGGGTTCTGCCCCTCTGCTCTGCTCCGGTGAGACGTCACCTGGAGTCGTTTGTCCAGAAGTCGTCACCAGAAGTCGTTTCTTCTGGAGAAGAGCAGCACAGGAAGTAGAGGGATGGGTTGGAGAGAGTCCAGAGGAGGTAATAATGGTGATCTGATGGCTGGAGGACCTCACGTAGAAGGACATGAGAGATGGGATTGTTCAGCCTGGAGAAGAGAAGGCTGCGGGGAGACCCTAGAGAAGATTCCAGTAGGCAAAGGAGCTCCAGGGAAGCTGGGGAGGGGCTCTTGATCCAGGGATAGGATGAGGGGGAATGGGTTTGAGCTGAAAGAGGGGAGATTGAGATGGGATCTCAGGAAAAGATGTTCTCCTGTGAGAGTGGGGAGGCCCTGGTCCAGGTTGCCCAGAGAAGTGGTGGCTGCCCCATCCCTGGAGGTGTTGAAGGCCAGGTTGGATGGAGATTGGAGCAACACCATCCAGCAGGAGATGTCTGTTGGATGATGTTGGAATCAGATGGGCTTTGAGGTCCCTTCAAACACAAACCACTCCATGAATTTATGACGTTTCTCTCCTTGGTCCGGATGGAGGAAGAGGAACCGAACATCTCTGATGGAGGAAGAGGAACCGAACATCTCTGATGGAGGAAGAGGAATCGAACCTCTCTGATGGAGGAAGAGGAACCAAACATCTCTGATGGAGGAAGAGGAACCGAACATCTCTGATGGAGGAAGAGGAACCGAACATCTCTGGTGGAGGAAGAGGAATCGAACATCTCTGATGGAGGAAGAGGAACCGAACATCTCTGGTGGAGGAAGAGGAACCGAACATCTCTGATGGAGGAAGAGGAACCGAACATCTCTGGTGGAGGAAGAGGAACCGAACATCTCTGATGGAGGAAGAGGAACCGAACATCTCTGATGGAGCTTGGCTGGCAGTCAGGGTCACCCAGTGAGGCAGAGACTGAGGTGAGCTTGGACCCCATCAAATTTTAGCAGGTCCTTAGAAGACACCGCCTCTCATTTCAGTCTTTTTTTCCTACCATGGACCTTCCAATAAGCTCAAATATTCAAAGAAAGGTTTTCCAAATGGTTTTTTTCCTTCAAAATACGTTTATTTTCTTTCTTGATGGGAAAGGATGGAGTTTGGCCTTCAGCTCAAGGTGAATACAGACCACGTGGTACAAGCCGTGTTGCCTGGAGGAGGTGGGACAGGAACAACACCTTGTGTCCAATCCTATCTTCAGGCCACTGAAACCCTTGCTGAGCTGATGAGATCTTCATGACCTATCCTTGGGACTCAGGTTCCTGCCCAGGTTTCTCTGAGTCAACCTTCTTCCCACCAAATGATTCCTTTCTTTCTTTCTCATTTTTCTACCCTGTTTTGGCATTACATTTTTTTTTCTCGTTGGATTTTCTACCACCGATGGCTGAAGTTTAACTTCTCCCTTCTTTCCACTGAACTTCCCGCTTCTCCCATTCTCTCTCCAAGCCGTTAGACCTCACGGTCTCACGGCTGAAGAGACTTTAATGGGACAGGGATTAAGACGGGGTGGATAAGTGGCGAACGTGTCCCATCTCTTCTGGATAGAAATGGATAAAACGTTCCTGGAAGCTCCTCTCCAAGCTTTAAAGTCATTCTCACCAGAATGTCCATCTGTCCTGCTCCGTAAAAGCCCACTTGCCCTTCCTCCAGGTCCAGAAGGACACCAATGACTGAGTTGCTCTGCTGCTGCTTCCCAACCCTGCGGTCTCCTCCGCTGGAGAAAATCTCTCCCTGGGACCCATGCAGAGCCCAGTAGTCCTCTCCAGGAATGGTCCCATCCTCCTCCTCTCCTCTTTTCTCCCTCACCACCCCCAGAACCCAGTCTTGCTCCTGGTCCACCTCCACCTCCCAGTAGTGTTTCCCAGCCTCAAACCCTTCCTTCCCCACCAGCACAGGGACCGTGGAGGGTACGTTGGGTTCAGACGCGTTGCTCTCCACGTCTGGAGCGCTCGGCACGCGGAGCTGAAGGACTCGGCATTCGGGATTCACAGTGATGGGAACTGGAGGGGAAAAGGAGAGTCATCTTATGAGCAGAGCGGCTCAAGAACTTCTCTCCAGATGAGGCTGTGGGTTGGAGCATCCCACGCTCTGGTGATACAACCAAGAACGTGAACGCTCCCAGAAGAGGGAATGCGATCTCCGATGAGATCCTTGAGAGGCACCTTGGAGCTGTCACACTCTCTTGGTGTGCGAGTCCACAATCTTTCCTCTTTTCCACATAGTCCTCTCGGGAACTGTGTCCCCCACCCCAGACTTTGATGCTTTAGAATCATAGAAGGATTTTGGTTGGAAAAGACCTTCAAGATCATGGTGGCCAACCATTGATTCAGCCCTGCTCAGTCTACCACTAGACCATGTCCTCAAGTATGATGTCTACTCGTCTTTTAAACATCTCCAAGGATGGTGGCTCAACCAACTCCCTGGAAAGCCTCTTCCAGTGCCTGAGAACACTTGCAGTGAAGAAATTATTCCCCATGTCCAATCTAAATCTCCCGTCGTGCTTATTGGGGCCTTTTCCCCTTGTCCCACCACTGGCTACCAGGGAGAGGAGACCACCACCCACCTCACTTACAACGTCCTTTTAGGTGGTTGTAGAGACCGATGAGGTCTCCGTTCTCCAAACTCAACAATTCCACCTCCCTCAGCTGCTCCTCACAACCCTTTTGCTCCAAACCCTTCACCAGCTTCGTTGTCCTTCTCTGGGTGTTCTCCAGCATCTAGAGGGCCTTCTCGTAGTCAGGAGGCCAAAACTGATCCCAGGATTCCAGGTGAAGCCTCACCAGTGCCGAGTCCCAAGGAACGATCCCTTCCCTGCTAATGTTGGCCACACTATTCTCCACGTCGGATAAGATATCGTGGGCCTTCTTGGCTCATGCTCAGCGTATTCATTTGCCTTCCAGCAAGTCCTTCCCTTGGTCTTCCCGGAAAACCCATCCAATCCTCATTTTCTGTTGTCCAAACCAAGCACATTCCCATGACTACAGCTCGGTTGGGGCATCTCTAACACCATGGCGTTGGGATTTTGAGGCAACCTGGATGGTCACCCAGATTTCCCACCCTTCCTCCTCACCTGCATGGCTCCGGGCTTCCCAGAATTCTGTGGAAAGAAACGGATATGACTGTGCTTTCTTTGTATAAGGGCAATGATACTTCTGATATCATGGGAGCTGTTTTCTTCTCCCAAGGAACAAACAATAGGACAACAGGAACGGCCTCAAAGTTGCATCAGGGGAGGTTTAGATGGAATAGTAGGAAAAAAATCCTTCATGGAAAGGCTTGTCATGAACTGGAAGAGGATGCAGAGGGAAGAGGTGGAGTCTGCAACCCTGGAAGGGTTCAAGGAATATGTAGAGGTTGTACTTCAGGATATAGTTGTTTGGCCCCATCCGTGGAGGTGTTGAAGGCCAGGTTGGATGAGGCTTTGAGAATCCCGATCCAGTGGAAAGAGTCGGAACTGGATGGGCTTTAAGGTCGATTCCAACCCAAACCATTCAATGACGGTTTAGTGGACACAGTGGGGTTGGTCTGATGGTTGGACTGGATGACGTTAGAGGTCTTCTCTAACCTTAATGATTCTCCGACTGGAATACCGAGGCGTTTTCTTGGCACCTGGTTCCTGTCATCGCTGTGATTCTGCAGCGGTGAAAGTCCTTCCTCTTCTTAACTCACCAATCATTGAGCCAAGGAGTTGTTATAGTTGAAAAAGACTTCTAGCTCCACCAATCCAAACCCACCGTGGTGACTAAACCATGTCCCCCTGGTTGCCACCTCTGTTTGAACACCTCCAAGGACGGAGACTCCACCACAAACCTGGACAGCTTCTTCCAATGCTTCACCATTCTTTCCACAAAGAAACTTCTCGTCACGTCCTATCTAAACTCCCCTGGTGAAACTTAAAGCCGATTCCTCTCATCCTAATCCCACACGTTGAACTGCCACCATGTCTAAACCACTTACCCAGCTCTGCTTTCAGTTGACCTGAAAGAGAAAGACGATCCAGTCATTAACGCTTCGGTTTTCCTTCTTTAATCCCAGGTTTTCAAAGCAGGACAACCCCAAAGCGTGGAATAAACAAACGTTTCGCCCCATAGCTTGATTTTTTATCGCATCACTTGGCTTCAAACCCAAGGGCTGCACAGGCAGACTCACTTGAAGCCTGGTCCAAGTGTTTCTAGATGTGACGGCAGCGTCAGATTGACATAAAATCTGTTTTCTTACCAAAGCGTTTCTTGAGTTTGGACTTGGCTGAAAAAGGAAAACCAGAAATGAGCGATGGAGAAACTCAAATGTGTGAGGAAAGACCATTGAATTCCATCAGCAGTCGTTCCTTAGGGGAACAGAGCACAATCACAGACTCATGAAATGGTTTGGGTTGGAAAGGACCTCAAAGCCCATCCAGTTCCAACACTCTGCCACGGACAGGGACATCTCCTGCTGGATCAGGTCGATCCAAGCTCCTTCAACACCTCCAGGGATGGGGCAGCCACCACTTTCTCGGACAACCTTGGTCAGGGCCTCCCCACCTTCACAGGAAAACATTTCTTCCCGCGATCTCCTCTCAATCTCCCCTCTTTCAAGTGAAAACCACTCCTCTTCATCCTATTCCAGCGCTCCCTCATCAAGAACCCACCACCAGCTTTTCTGGAGCCCCTTTGAGTAGTGGAAGCTGCTCTAAGGTCTTCCCACAGCCTTCTCTTCTCCAGGCAACCCCAACTCTCTCAACCTTTCCTTGGATGGGAGGTTCTCCAGTACTCCGATTGTCTACGTTGCTTCCTCTGGACTCACTCCAACAGCTCCATGTCATTCCCGAGCTGAGGACTCCAGAACGGGAGGTCCAGGTGAGAACAGGGCTCCAGGTGAGGTCCCACCAGAGCAGAGCAGAGGGGGCAGAATCCCCTCCTTTACCCTGACATTCCCATTGCTTTGGATGACGCCCGGCTTTGGATGCACATTGCCGGCTCCTGTTGAGCATCTCATCCTCCAGCATCCCAAGTCTTTCTCCTCGAGGCTGCTCCAAATCCATTCCCCACCCAGCCCGGATTTGGGGTTATTAAGCGGGATTTACCTGCTCGGTTTTTGCTTTTGTCTCCTTCTGAAAAGTTCAGCACATGGAATAAAAGAAAAAAAAAAACATTAACAGAGCGCTTCTGGAATATAAATCGGGAGTTATTTAATTAGTGGGTTTTCACATTGCATTTCACACAGCTTTAAAGTTGGGAAAAAGAAATCCATTCGACACGCTTTCTACCCATCTCACAATGAGGAACGTACATGAGTTCTACGGCGATTAAAGAGTTAAACTGCCATCAAACCCAGTAATTCAACCAGAAGAAGAAAACAGGGAAGAAAAGCAACACAAAAAACCCCAAAGTGGGCATAAATTTGACATAGAGACAATTAGATGTCACGGAACAACCAAAAATGTCATACCTAGCATCGACTTCAGTTTGTTCCTCCCTAGGAAAGAACACGCGTAGACATCAGCGTGAGCTTTGATAGAGTTCATGGAATGGCAGAATGGTTTGGATTGGAAGGGATCTTAAAGCCCATCCGGTCCCACCCCCCACCCTTGCCATGAGCAGGGACACCTCCCACCCATCAGGTTGCTCCAAGCCTCATCCAACCTGGCCTTGAACACCTCCATGGATGAGGCATCCACAACTTCGCTGGGCAACCTGGGCCACCCCACCCCTCATCATGAAGAATTTCTTCCTAATGTCTAATGTAAATCTTTCCCTTCCAATTTAAAGCCATTTCCCCTCTTCCCATCACTCCAGGTCCTTGGAGAAAGTCCCTCCCCAGCTTTCCGACAGCTACTTTCAGGTAATTCCGGCATAAGGTCAATATAAGGTCTCCTTGGATCCCTCTCTTCTCCAGGCTGAAGCTGAACAACTCCAACTCTCTCAGCGTGTCCTCCCAGCAGAGGTTCTCTAGCCCACGAATCATCTCCGTAGGGTCCTCTGGACCCATTCCAACAGTTCCATATCCTTCTTATGTCTGGGATTCCAGCGTCAAACACGGGACTGCAGGTGAGACCTCACAAGTGAGGAGCAGAGGGGGAGAAGCATCTCCCTCACCCTGCTGGCCACGTTTCTTTTGATTACTCTATTGATAATCAATACGCAAATGTCGATTCCTTCAGTTTATGACTTGGAGATCTCCTAACACCTCAGCATCAGGGCAGCTCTTGAGGACTCACCTTCTTCCAGTTCCACCTTTGCTTTCACTGCAGAAGAAAGGATACGGGTCATAAAGTTATTTATTCTGGTAAACATCGCTCGTCATGGGACGGAGAACAGAAATAAGCAGGGTTGGGACTTAAATTCGAGTTAAACAAATAAACTTCCCAAGACTTCTTCTTAGTCCAAAGAATTCTTATTTTCTAAACCAAGAAGTGTCTCATTTTGCAGATCCGTAGACTCATGGAATGGTTTGGGTTGGAAGGAACCTCAAAGCATTCTTATTTTCTAAACCAAGAAGTGCCTCATTTCGCAGATCCATAGACCCATGGAATGGTTTGGGTTGGATGGAACCTCAAAGCCCACTTAGTTCCAACCCCAGTGGATAACTTCCACTGGACCAGGTTGCTCCAAGCCCCATCCAACCCGACCTGACGGTTGAGCTTAGAGGGCTTTTCCAACCCTACCCATTCTACGATGAATTAATTAATCCTTAAACAATTACAAACAGAGCTCAAATATGAAGGACACGGTAGAGTCCGTCACTATAACGACCAGAAGAGCTCCAGGAAAGAAGGAAACAGGAAACTCTTTTAAAGCCCAAGAGGAAAAAATAACCTCATACAGTAAGTTTTGACGATTCGTGTGGCAAAAATAACCTCCAAGACATTCGGAGGTAACTACAACGGTTAATTAGTTCGTTAATTTTAACACAAATGAACTTTCCAGCTTACAAATTCTCATAATCTTCATCATGACTCACCTGTCTTAATGGTTTTCTTGCGATTACCTGGTTAAAAGAAAGAAAAAAGAGGGAAAATGACATTTTTGTGTGTTTTTGTACAGCAATACTGGCAAAAAAAATCAGCTCCAATTTATCACTTGGGCTCCGGGTCATCAACAACACTCTGGAGCTCCAACTCCATCCCCATTTCCCAGAGTTCCTCTTGCAGACCTAAAGCCCTCTGACGTTAAGATGTGCAAATTCCACTCCTCCTTTCCGGATTGGATAAATTCCCACCCTTTTTGTGTTCCGTGAATTCAGTCATTCAACAATTAACGGTGGTTTGGTTCATGAGCTGTTGTTACGGTCGTGGGCTTCGGCGCGAATTGTGGTGTCTCTGTGTGTTGGTGGAGATGATACGCGAGGAGATACTTACTTCTCACTTTAGAAATCACGGCGAAAATCAGGACCATGCTAAGGCATAAAATTACCAGGAAGAAAATCAACCACTTTGAAATAGAGGGAAAGAAAATAGCTGTAAAAAAAAAAAAGACCAAAAGGAACGATTAATCAAATTTAACTCCAAGATAAAGACGATAATAACTCAAGATCCAACCAAAACATCTGAGGAGAGGGGGAATTGGATGGATCTTGAGGTCCATTCCAACCAAAACTATTTCATCGTTCACGACGCAGGGATTCCCGTGGCACCCAGCATGGACATTCCAACCATGGACACGTTCCGGGGTTTTCCGCTTGGGCCAAAAATGAGCCAGGGACCACGGAGAAGCAGCAGTGATGGGATCTCCCTCACATCCTTTGCCCTCATTCCCATTCACAGCATTAGGATCAAGGGAACCATCACGTCCTTGGGCCATCCCTGGAGAAGAAGGAGCTCTGGAAAGGGTTTCCCAGAGAAGTTGGGGCTGTCCCATCCCCAGAGGAGTTCCAAGACCATTTTGGATGGGGCTAAGAGCACCCTGATCCAGTGGGTGGTGTCCCTGCCTACGGCAGGTGTGGAACTAAGTGGGCTTTGGTGTCCCTTCCAACCGAAACCATTCCACGATTCTATGATTCTCATGAGTTTTTTTTTTCCAACGCCGATTCCGGGAACACACCTCCGGGTCACCTCATGACATGATGGGATCCGTGTCATTTAATCTCACAAGGAGGTGACTACAGAGCTCACTCACCTGAGATGAGGATGCGGGACTCGCTGGTGGTGTTTAGCAAACGGTTGACTATCCTGCAGGAGACTTCCACGTCGGAGCCCGCTTTGAGGTTCATGGAGGTTACCACACTGTATAGTCCCGCAGGCATCTTTGTCACCTTTGTGGTTGACCGCTCCTTCTGGACCTGTCCTTGGCCATCCAACCAGACCACCTCAGGTTTAGGAAGCCATCCAGCTGTGCGGCAGGTGAGGTCAATGCCTTCTTTCATGTGGCTCCTCAGGAAAATGGAAGGCACGGCACCTGTAGCTAAGAAATAAAGTCACGTTCTCAGCTTCAACCAATCCCGAGAACAGCAAACGGTTTGGTTTGCCTGGGATTTAACCCTTCTTTCATCAACATATTTGTATGAGTCGGAGAATGCTTTGAGTTGGAAGGGACCCACAAGGATTTGGGAGTCCAACTCTTGTCCCTGCATAGGACAACCCCAAAAATCATCGAACCATGGCATGTCCTGGTTGGAAGGGACTCATAAGGATGATCACATCCAACTCTTGTCCTTGCACAGGACATTCACACTGTGGGGCTGAGGGCATTGGCCAAATGTTTCTGGAATATTGTCAGGTTCAACGCCTTGACTGCTTCCCTGTGAGATGTTCCAGTGCTCTACCACGCTCTGAGGGAAGAATTTTGTCCTAATGTCCAACATAACCCTCCCCTGGACCATCTTTCTACCATTCCTTCAGGTCCAGAGAGAAGACTGAAGGATGCCTTCAATGTTCAACGCCTTCTCCTCCTTCCCTTGTGAGGAAGCTGCAAAGCACAATGAGGTCTCTCCTCCATCCCCTCTTCTTCTGAACAGACCAAGTGACTCCAAGCCACTCCTTACACAGTTTCCCCTCTAAACCCTTCACTTCATGGCTTCCTCTGGATGATGCCGAGAAACTTTAGACCCTTTTTATCTTGTGGCACCCAGAATCTCACCTCGTGGTCCAGGTGAGGCCACTTTCATTGTGGAGAAGAGTGGGACAATTCCCTCCCTTCACCGTTTGGTGATGCCGCGCCAGGGGTGGACACAGTTGGCCCTCTTGGCTGCCAGAGCTCACTGTCGGCTCATGGTCAACTTGCTGTTGACCCCACATCCCTCCATGAAGGCATTTTAAGTGTCAAATGGTTCTTAACTCCCTCAGTCGGTGAGGGATACACGCGTTTCTGTCCCATCATAGAAGATAACAAGAGCGAATGACCACTGACCTCCCACTCGCAGCTCGATCAACCCATCATGGTTTGTGCCGTTGAAAGAGACCACACAAGTGTACGATCCTTCATCGGAGCTCCTGACGTTCTTCAAGTGCAGTGACATGTTGCCAGCTCTAAATTCACGGCGGAAGAATTCTGCTCTTCCTCGGTATTTCTCATCTTGTTCCTCCTTTTTGGTTCTCCCATCGTATCTGCTCACCGTTATTTCTTGAGGCTCTTCGTGAAACACCCACTGGACAGAGAACTCCTCGGGGATGTTCTCTGCGACCACGTGGCAGGGCAGAATGATCCCTTCTCCAATGACTCCAACGACGGAACTGTGAGGAGAGCGAATGAATTGACCTGTGGGAAGAGAAAAGGCGACGTTTTCTGTTGGCCCGCATCACGTATTCCATGATGCTCCATCAGGCAATCATCAGGAGAACCAATCTCACTGCCAACAGGAGAGGAATCCAAAGTAGAACTAAAGAAAATAGCACGGCAGGATGCTTAGATGAGGAACGTTCGCACCACGTGAAGCTCATGGAGTTCATCCTTCGGTACTTTGGATGCTACCAAACGATATTGTGGCCATAAAGTTGTGGCCGCAGAGAAATGGGTGAACATTCTGCAAAGGGTTAAATACAGGATGTGGGATCTACTCAACAACAACGCAAAGGTGGGGTTCGGTTGTCCAAAGGTTGGTACCTCCTATCGTTTGAAATGTCATTGGGAATCCAAGACATCCCTATGGCGCTGGGAGATGACCCGCAGCGCATCTGCATTCGTGTGAAGGAGAGGCTGGAGAAGACACCACAGCAGTGCCTGGAAGGACACCAGACACTGTGTGCTGGTACCTGGACCATAGAATGATGGAATGGGTTGGGTTGGGTTGGGTTGGGTTGGGTTGGGTTGGGTTGGGCTGGGTTGGGTTGGGTTGGGTTGGGTTGGGTTGGGTTGGGATGGGATGGGTTGGGTTGGGTTGGGTTGGGTTGGGTTGGGTTGGGATGGGATGGGTTGGGTTGGGTTGGGTTGGGTTGGGATGGGTTGGGTTGGGTTGGGTTGGGATGGGTTGGGATGGGTTGGAAGGGACCTCCAAGCCCACCCAGTTTCAACTCCCTGCCAAGGGCTGGGACACCTTCCACTGGATCACGTTGCTCCTAGCCCCATCCAATGTGGCCTTGAACATCTCCAGCGATGGGGGCAGTGACAACTTCTCTGGGTAGATTGAGGCCGTTTCTTCTTGTCCCATTGTTTTTTACGTGGGAGAAGAAACTGTACCACCACCTCCTTTCAGGGAGCTGCAGAGAGGGATGAGGTCTCCCTTCAGCCTTCTCTTCTCCGGGTTAAACAGTCCTAATGACTTGTGCTCCAGATCCTTCATCACGAAGAAGGAATCACTTGTAGGAAGCTAAACCTCAGCAGCTATGAGCCAAATCCAACCCTTGGGGACAATTCTGTTGGCTGCTCCTTGGTATCTGGTGCTGTCTTGACCTGGAGCTTCCCAGCAACCCACCGTTCCTCATCCTGGATGGGTTATATCTCCTGTAGCCCTATCCTATCTTCCAGATCATGTAGATATCTCAGGTACCTTAACGCCCATCAGGCTTAAGGTGGACCCCCTGTGGTCTTTTGGGGGGTTATAATCGGATGGTTTATGCCATTCAAGTCAAAAAATGAATGAAAAATCATAATATCATCGAGGCTGAAAAAGACCTCTAAGCTCATATGGTCCAACCATCAACCCAAACGCTTTGGTGGCCCCGAAGTGCCACCTCTACACATTCTTTGAACCCTTCGAGGTATAGGGACTCCACCACTATAGATGGTCCTCATTATTTTTCACTTTTAAGTCAAACCAAACTGAAAATACACTGTTTTGTTAGAAATATATCCCAAACGGAACCATCTTTACCTGTAACGACGCGCGACCGGCATGGAAAAATGAGCATGTGAAGAGCTGTCAGCCACCAAAAGGAGGAACCCATCAATATCCAGGCTCCTCAATCATCCGCAGGACCAAAAGTGACGCTGCAAGGTTAAATCCTTCAGGGTTTTTTTTCACGCCTTCGATGAAAAATGCGTTGTTGCTGAGATCAAATAGGGGAAAACGTGAGCGAACGGGGAAGTAGTGCACCCTCAGCAAGAAGATCACACTGAGCCGAGTGTTGGAGCTGTCGCACCAGAAGGTTGGGATGTCATCCAGAGGGACCTGGAAAGGTTGGAGGGATGGGAACGTGGACCTCATGAAGTTCAACAAGGTTAAGGGCGAGGTCCTACGCCTGGGTGGGGGCAATAAGCAGTTTCAATGCATGATAAAAGATACGATTGAGAGCCTTGAAGGGAAGGATTTGGGGTGTTAGGGGATAAGGAGCTCCACTTGAGCCGGAAATATGTGCTTGTGATCCAGAAACCAACCGTGTCCTGGGATACATCCAAAGAAATGGGACCGTAGACTACGTAGGGGTTTCTGCCCCTCTACTCTTCTTCCTTGAGACCTCACCTGGAGCCCTGTGTTGAGTTCTGGAATCTCCAACAGAAGCAGGATGTGGATTTGTTGGGAGAGGACCAGAGGAGGCCACGGAGATGGTTCAAGGGGAGCACCTCCTGTATGAAGACGGGCTGAGAGAGTTGGGGATTGTTCAGCCTGGAGAACAGAAGGCTCCAAGGAGACCTTAGAGCAGCTTCCAATAAGGAATGGTGCCTCGGGAAAACTAGGGAAGGGGCTCTTGATCAAGGAGTGCAGGGATAGGGTTGGGGGACAATGGTTTTAAGCTGAAGGAGGAGAGGTGGAGATGAGATCTTGGGAAGAAATGTTTTCCTCTGAGGGTGGGGAGGCTCTGGCCCAGGGTGCCCAGAGCAGTGGTGGCTCTCCCATCCCTGGAGGTGTTCAAGGGCAGGTTGGATGTGGCTTGGAGCAACCTGATCCGGTGGGAAGTGTCCCTGCCCATGGGGGTTGGAATTGGATTAATACAGGGAGATCAATACAGGAAAAATACACCATGGGATGGTTTATGTTAGAAGGAACGTCAAAGCCCATAAAGTTCCGGCCCTCTGCCATGGGAACCTCTCTTTGTTTGGACTGGAAGGGACCTTAAAACCCTTCCATTCCACTCCCTCTGCTCATTCTGCCATGGGCGGGGACACCTCCCACCGGGTCAGGTTTCTCCAAGCCCCATCCAACCTGGCCTTCAACACCTCCAGGGATGGGGCAGCCACCACTTCCCTGGAAAACCTCAGCCAGGGCCTCCCCACCCTTACAGGTCTACCTAAGACCTCATCTCAATCTCCCCTCCTTCCAACCAGGTGCCGGCAGAGAGAGAAGCTTTCCCATCTGAAAACTGGGAAGAACGGCCCAACAGGGTCCTCCTTGTTACTGCAACCAAACCAATCCACGCCGTTTCATCCAAGTATCCCGGTAAACGCAATGGGTTTTCTTCACGGATTTAGGAAAAAAAAAATATAGATTCTTACCTGGGTTGTATGAACTGTAACGCTTCTTTATGGGATACGGCTCCGGTGAACCTTTGTCCTCTTATCTTTATTACCACTGTAGCTTCTGATAGCGTTTTCCACGTCCAATAGAGCGAGAGAGGATGGGGCAACGTGACAAGTCAGCTCCGGCATTCAGGTTGCAAGGCCAAAATACCTTCTGGCTTCTCAATATTCCTAGCTGGAAGAAGGTAGGGATGTTCCTCATCAAGGTAGTGATGTTCCTCATCAAGGTAGGGATGTTCCTCATCAAGGTAGGGATGTTCCTCACCAAGGTAGGGATGTTTCTCATCAAGGTAGGGATGTTCCTCATCAAGGTAGGGATGTTCCTCATCAAGGTAGGGATGTTTCTCATCAAGGTAGGGATGTTCCTCATCAAGGTAGGGATGTTCCTCATCAAGGTAGGGATGTTCCTCATCAAGGTAGGGATGTTTCTCATCAAGGTAGGGATGTTCCTCATCAAGGTAGGGATGTTTCTCATCAAGGTAGGGATGTTCCTCACCAAGGTAGGGATGTTCCTCATCAAGGTAGGGATGTTTCTCATCAAGGTAGGGATGTTCCTCACCAAGGTAGGGATGTTCCTCATCAAGGTAGGGATGTTCCTCATCAAGGTAGGGATGTTCCTCACCAAGGTAGGGATGTTCCTCATCAAGGTAGGGATGTTCCTCATCAAGGTAGGGATGTTCCTCATCAAGGTAGGGATGTTCCTCATCAAGGTAGGGATGTTCCTCATCAAGGTAGGGATGTTCCTCACCAAGGTAGGGATGTTCCTCATCAAGGTAGGGATGTTCCACACCAAGGTAGGGATGTTCCTCATCAAGGTAGGGATGTTCCTCATCAAGGTAGGGATGTTCCTCACCAAGGTAGGGATGTTCCTCACCAAGGTAGGGATGTTCCTCACCAAGGTAGGGATGTTCCTCATCAAGGTAGGGATGTTCCTCATCAAGGTAGGGATGTTCCTCATCAAGGTAGGGACGTTCCTCATCAAGGTAGGGATGTTCCTCACCAAGGTAGGGATGTTCCTCATCATCACAGACTCATAGAATTGTTTGGGTTGGAAAGGACTTCAAAGCCCACCCGGTTCCAGCCCCTTGCCCATAGCAGGGACACATCCCACTGGATCAGGTTGCTCAAAGCCACATCTAACCCGGCTTTGGACACCTTGTGACTTTCTGGAGTATTTTGTTTTCATTGTGGTGTCCTCTATGCAGATCTTCAGCATCTCCTCCGAGCAAGGACAGCACAAAGCCTTTTCCATGTGCCTCCCTCACCTGGACGTGGTCTCCTTGTCTATCAGCACTACCACATCTGCCCACCTGAAGGCCCCCCCTCCATCTCCTCCCTATCCCTGGCCATGGTGGTGGCTGTTGTGTGGTCAGTGGTGCCTCCAGCAGTGAACCCCATCATCTACAACATGAGGTGCCCTCTGCAAACCGGCCAAGTGGGTGCTCTTTCGCTCCCAACAACCCACGTTTCCTTTTGACGATGGTCATTTGGGTTGAAACCCAACTGTTTGGGATATTTACGTTCTACTGAGGTACCATGAGATGTCCAAGAGAAGGTCCATGAAGGTGCGGAGGGGGCTGGAGGACACGTCTTATGAGGAGCGCCTGAGGGACCTGGAGGTGTTTAGACTGGAGAAGAGGAGGCTGAGGGGACACTCTGTCTACAGCTCCCTCAAAGGAGGTGGTAGAGAGATGGATGTTGGTCTCTTCTGTTGAGTAATAGAAGAGGACACGACCTCAAATTGCGTCAGAGTAGGTTCCGATTGGACATTAGGAAAAATTTCTTCTCCGAAAGAGTTCTCCGGCCCTGGAAGAGGTGGTTGAGTCTCCATTCCTGGAGGTATTTAGAAGACGGGCAGATGACGCGCTTGGAGATCTCATTTAGCAGTGGACAGGTACGGCTGGACTCCTTCTCAGAGGTCTTTTCCAACCGAGCGATCTCATGGTTCTACGATGGCACTGACGGCATCACCGGGACAAAAAACCCATACAGAAATGAGGTCCTCCTCATCTCCTTTAAAATCTGGCCGGCCTGTCATGATCCCACCAACAGTGGCTCTGTGGACTAAATTCCTTCCATCCCTTATATTAATTATTAAAGTTTCCAGAAACTTCTATGTATTCAAATATATATTTTTATTATATAACGTCGTTACGCAGGAAAAGGGTTCGAGAGTAGCGAGGGATAAAATACCGACTGTGGGAATGGGTCAATCAGCTCAACACGAGCCAGAGGACACCCAGGTGGCCAAGAAGGCCAACGGCACCTGGGCTTGGATCTGCCATGGTGTGGCCAGCAGGAACAGGGAAAGCACCATCGCTCTGGACTCGAGGAGACCACACCTCGGGTCTCGGGTTCAGTTTTTGGCCCCTCGCTCCAAGAAAGACATTGAGGGGCTGGAGGGCATCTGGAGAAGAGTAACAAGAGGAGAGGAGGCTGAGGGGAGACCTCATCACCCCATGGAGCTACCAGAAAGGAGGTTGCGATGAGGTGGGCATTGGTCTTTTCTCCCAAGGAAGAAGTGATTGGACAGGAGGACATCAGAAATAATTTCTTTAGCAAAAGAGTGGTAAAGCATTGGAAGAGGTTGTCCAGGGCGGTGGTGGAGTCTCCATCCCTGGAGGGGTCCAAAGAAGATGTAGAGATGGTGCTTCAGGGACTTGGGGCTGTTTAGCCTAGAGGAGAGGAGGCTGAAGGGAGACCTCATCACCCCGTGGAGCTACCAGAAAGGAAGTTGTGATGAGGTGGGCGTTGGTCTTTTCTCCCAAGGAAGAAGTGATTGGACAGGAGGACATCAGAAATAATTTCTTTAGCAAAAGAGTGGTAAAGCAGTGGAAGAGGTTGTCCAGGGCAGTGGTGGAGTCTCCATCCCTGGAGGGGTCCAAAGAAGATGTAGAGATGGTGCTTCAGGGACTTGGGGCTGTTTAGCCTAGAGGAGAGGAGGCTGAAGGGAGACCTCATCACCCCATGGAGCTACCAGAAAGGAGGTTGTGATGAGGTGGGCGTTGGTCTTTTCTCCCAAGGAAGAAGTGATTGGACAGGAGGACATCAGAAATAATTTCTTTAGCAAAAGAGTGGTAAAGCAGTGGAAGAGGTTGTCCAGGGCGGTGGTGGAGTCTCCATCCCTGGAAGAGTTCAAAGAAGACGTGGAGATGGTGCTTCAGGACACGGCTTAGCGGGCACAGTGGTGTTGTGTTGATGGTTGGATGAGCTTAGAGGACCTTTCCAACCTTAACTCACCCAAGTGTGTGTGGAAAGATTGGGATCTTCCTGGACATCTCAGCCAAGAACCTGTGGTTTTACAACAGTGGTAAGAAAGCAGCTCTGCTCCCTTTGGCTGTTGCCGACGGCGGCAGCCGGGGTGGGAAACTCATTCCCTTCTTCTCAGCAGGCATTGATGCGGCAGAGCCTGATGACGCTCCTCGACGGACAGAGTGGGTGTTTGATGATGATGGTGATGAGCGGAGGGGTTAAGAAGACGCGGTTCGTGTCTGACTGAACCACAGAGCCTGAGATCGCGCTGTGTCCTTCTCAAACCCCCGCTGAGGGCCACCAAATCAAAGAGATGAAGAGTTCTTTCATATAAGAAGCTCCCACCATCGCTTGCCAACCCTTCTGTGAGCCCATCAGAAAGAAGACCTGGACTTCAGTTGTGGGATAGAGAAGACACTCAGTTCTTGTAAGCCATCACAGGAAGGCGTGGATGCACAACACAGGGAGTTCCCATCACTGAAGATCCCAGTAGGTGTTCACGATGTCTTTGTCTCGCTCTGCGATGGGAAACCTTTCTGATGAACTCCAACCGCCGTTCCCAAGAACGCCTCCCACCGCTCTTTCTAGATGTTCAGCACCCATGGGACCTCCTTCTACACCAGCTAGAAGCAGAAACGCGCCTGACTCGCTGTCGGTGCTGCTTGTGGAGCTGCGGCAAACTGGTGTGAAATCCAACCCTATCCTCCTGCTTTCGTTCGAGGTGTGAGGATCTTCCATTTCTAGAGAGTAGGGTCAGAACTGACCCATGAAGATGAAGGTAGCTGAGCTTTCTACGTCCGTTGGTCAAACTCTTCTGCCAGAGTCAGGCAAAACGCCTTTTCTCTCCTGATTGAGTCACCACTGAAAACAAGAGCCTGGGAACATGAGGTCAACCACGCGGTGAGAGGGAAAGCAGGTAAGACAGCAGGACATGCGGCTACATCCCCAAGAACGTTGTCATTTTATAGTGTCCACGTAGACTCACTCTTCCATGGTTTTCAGAAGAATGTCTTTCTCCTGATCGCTGTTGGGACCTCTCCTGCGAGGACCGCAGACCTCAACGTACCGGCAACACCATCATCATCCCACCAAGCACCAGATGCATGACGTGACACCAGGATCACCAGGATCACCAGGAGAACCCTTGTGTTATCCACAGCTCCCGGCAGATCGTGGTGGCCAAGCGGCCAGAAGTCACCTCTCTCGCTTATCAAACCCCACCACTTCCGCCACACAGAAAACAAACTCTGCTTGGAACAGTCGTGAAAGTTCATCTTTCAGTTCGGATCAAAGAGAAGAAGACCAAAAAAAAAGAGGTGGGATGGCAAGCGTGGAACCAAAGGCGATGAGGACGTTGAGAAGCGCTGGAATTGAAGCTCTACCAAATGCCGTAAACGTGAGACACCGTCGAGGAAATCTGATCTGATCGGAAAGGCGTTCCGAAACAGCAACAATTAATGTTTGATTCAAGGTATCTGCAACCCAACATAACCCCCGTCTACCTCAGTGCGGCATTTTGGTTGGACGTGATGATCTGGAGGGTGTTTTCCCACCTAAATCATTCTATATGCAGATGATTCCACCCGGCGACATCTTCATCCCGCTGTAATAGTCCACAGGCTCAGAGGTCACCCTCACGTAGGAGAGTTGGAACTCGCTGATGGAATTTCTCCGGGCGTAGTGCACGAAAGTGTCTCTTCCGCGGTCAAAGGGCTTGAAAAGCTCGGAGGGCCTCGGTGTTTCGTCCACGTTGATGGGCTCTGGGGAGAGAGGAGGAGCCGTTCGTGACAACTCGGCCGGAGGGATGGGAGAAGAGAACCCCATGAGAAGAGGGACCGGGTGCTTAGTGGAAGCACTGGGAGGAGAGATCCTGCACTGGAAGGAGAGATCCTGGACTCCAGCCTGGAGTCCAAGCATGGCTTCTAGACCAAGGGGGTGACACCTTCCTGGCCGGGCAAGCAAGGACACCTTCATTCCCAAGAGGGTTCCTCCTTGGTGTCCAGGTCTGCACTGGAAGACCTTGGCCAAGGATGCAGCTCAACCCAAGGGACCATCCAGCCCACATCCAGGCGCCGTTGCTGAGCAGAAAGCAACGTTTGGGCCAACTTGTTCCTGAAGGAACCAAGGAGAGTTGCTCCTAACGCCCACACCTTTCCAGAGCTTCAAAGCCCTCCTGGTCTTATTCCAACTCCACAAACTTACCAACGTGCCTTGGATCGCTTCTGCCCCCTGTTCAAAGAAGAAAACCCAAATCAAAGCCAAATCCTCTGTGTTCAGAGGTCCGAAGGTCCACCCTGGGTCCGTGTCCCTTCCACAGTGCGGCACTCCAACCTCCGGGATGTCCATCACGAGCTCCAAGACGCGCCACGGGAAACTGGGAAGCTCGGAGATGAGCTCTCCGACCCCACAGAACTCACTTGAGTGTGTGTCATGGTTCGTTCCCATCTGGAGTTCCTCTCTCCCTCCTCCAGCAGGACCTCACCCGAGGTCCTCATGGGGATGCGGAGGAGGTCACGTTTGGATTCTGCCTTGGTAGGACTGCGGGGTCGATGGAAGACACCGCTCCCAACCGCAGAGAGGATCGTTTGTGAAGAGGCAAAGGGAAGGAAGGCGCCTTGACTTACCTAGTTCGTTTATCAGCGTCCCTGAAAGAGAAACACAGAGTATTATGGGCTTCCCAAGGGCCGCGCGGTTCCACGATGGCAATGCCCTTTCCGTTTCCCACCATAAATCATCTCTTACCACACGCGGACTCCACCAGGTCATCATCTGCAACGAAACAAAAGACGAGGGAAAAAAACCATCTTTGCGTTCCTTTGTTGAGGATTTGGAAAAGGATTTTCCGTGGGGCACTTTTCCTTCCCGGGGATGGAGCTGTGGGGCAGGCGGAGATGCCTCTGCCTTCTCCACGTGTTGGAGGTGAGGGGTGGATTTGGGTGTGCACATATCCTCTACCAAATTTCCTTACGACGTTCTGGGTATGAACAAGAAGATGGGAAAGGAGAGGGCAAGAGCAGTGAAGAGGAGAAGTCTGGGTGGGACGGAGGGTACGTGATGGTGGCTACGTGCGCTTGGGAACACCTAAGCGGGACCTTCTCAATGTGAAAAGACTCATTTTACTGTACCTGTATCCATGGCGGTTTTCCGACAACCTGTACCAGGAAGGAAAAACACCAGAGTCGGCGAGTCGGTCATGGCTTGGCAACCCCTAAAAGAACCCCCCCCAGATCTCCCAGGAGATGGTCAGCTGGTGGGAGATGAGTGATGGTGGGTCTTGACTGAGATACACCTTCAGGATGCTCAGTACTTTGGGTCTACACTGCTGATGGGGTTCTTCTTACATCCCTACCTGACGCCTGCCCTGTGTCTACTCTCCCACACGAAGGCAAGGAGGTGTTGAGTTCCCTACATGACATGGGATGATAGTCTTGGAGGTCCCTTCTCTCCCACACTAAGACAAGGAGATGTTGAGTTCCCTCCATGACATAGGATGATAGTCTTGGAGGTCTCTACTCTCCCACACTAAGACAAAGAGGTGTTGAGTTCCCTACATGACATGGGATGATAGTCTTGGAGGTCCCTTCCCTCCCACACGAAGGCAAGGAGGTGTTGAGTTCCCTACATGACATGGGATGATAGTCTTGGAGGTCCCTTCTCTCCCACACGAAGACAAGGAGGTGTTGAGTTCCCTACATGATATGGGATGATAGTCTTGGAGGTCCCTTCTCTCCCACACGAAGACAAGGAGGTGTTGAGTTCCCTACATGACATGGGATGATAGTCTTGGAGGTCCCTTCTCTCCCACACGAAGACAAGGAGGTGTTGAGTTCCCTACATGACATGGGATGATAGTCTTGGAGGTCCCTTCTCTCCCACACTAAGACAAGGAGATGTTGAGTTCCCTACATGACATGGGATGATAGTCTTGGAGGTCCCTTCTCTCCCACACGAAGACAAGGAGATGTTGAGTTCCCTACATGACATGGGATGATAGTCTTGGAGGTCCCTTCTCTCCCACACGAAGGCAAGGAGGTGTTGAGTTCCCTACATGACATGGGATGATAGTCTTGGAGGTCCCTTCTCTCCCACACGAAGACAAAGAGGTGTTGAGTTCCCTACATGACATGGGATGATAGTCTTGGAGGTCCCTTCTCTCCCACACGAAGGCAAGGAGATGTTGAGCTCCCTACATGACATGGGATGATAGTCTTGGAGGTCCCTTCTCTCCCACACTAAGACAAGGAGGTGTTGAGTTCCCTACATGACATGGGATGATAGTCTTGGAGGTCCCTTCCAACCAAAACCATTTTTTGATTCCATGACACCTTCACGACGCAGGGATTCCTGTAGGACCCAGTATGGTCATTCCTACCATGAAGATGCTCCAGGGTTTCTACCTGGGCTGAAAATGAGCCAGGGAACAAGGGGAAAGCCGCAATGATGGGATTCCCTTTGCGTCTCTTGCCCTCATTCCTATTCTTATCATTAGGATCGAGGGGATCATCACACCCTTGTCCCATCCCTCAAGAAAAGAGAGCTCCGGAAGAGATGGTCCACAGAAGCCATGGATGTCCCAACCCTGGAGATGTTCAAGGCCACGCTGGATAGGGCTTGGAGCAACCTGATCCAGTAGAACGCGACCCTGTCCACAGCAAGAAGTTAGAACGGATGGGCTTTGAGATCCCTTCCAACCCAAACCATTCCACGATTCTATGATATCTCCCCGCCCTTCGCGGTTGTGTCAACGCTCGCAGGCGCCCATTGTGGTGTGGAAGGAGATCCGAGATCTTTTGTCCTGTTCGTTGACCCTTTCTCCTTCACGGGCAGGTTCCCATGGGACAGATAAGAGACCCTCCTCACCTCTATAGACCCGAACGGCGCCCACAGCCGTGGTGACAAGAAACAGAGTGAAGACCGTCCAGAAGGATGGAAACCACGGTGACTGCCGTGGAAAAACAGAACCTTTGGAAACAAAACATCTGAGCTTTACTTGTGTGATATTTCGCCCAAATCTGAGCACCCCCCAAGGAATTCTTGTAGAGATGACTTGAGGAATGGTCACCACCAGACGCCGTCGGGCATCACCTACACTCTCCATGATCTGCAAAACGTGTGGGACAACGGGGACCCCTTTGCATCCCTCACCACCATCGGACCTGCTCAGGGTCCATCGAGCTGGACTTGGTGAGCTATCGTCCTCCCCATCATCAGAAGGGACCTTGAAGGTCTCCTGAGACAACAACCCTGCTGCAAAGCTTTCTGGGGGTGATGAGACTCACTTGAGAGGCGCAGAGTAGTTTTCTTCTCGGTCGGCATCAGGGGGTTGAGGATCCGACAGGTGACTTCTTCCCCTTGCCCTTGCGTGACCGTGACTCGGCTCAGCACGCTGAAGAGTCGGCTGCTGTTCTGCTGCACGGTGGTGTCCGCAGAGAGCTTCTGCTCCTCCTGGGTAACCCATTGGACGGTAGGCTCGGGGAACCAACCCTCTGATCGGCAGGCAAGCTCGAGACCTTGACCTTTGGGGCCCAGGACTTCAAAGACTATTTCACCGCTACCTTAAAGGCAAAACAGTTTGTCAGGAGAAGAAGTGTGTGTGTCCGTGAAAGCTCTACCTTGGATTTGTAGCTCCGGCTTCATCTAGAGTTTGGTCCCTTTGCCTGCCAGTTTCTTCTTGGTCCTTAAACCCCAAAAATGATCTTTCTGAGCCCCCAGATCCTATCTTTTCCAACCTTTCCAAAAGCCACCCTGTGGGATGGATTTGCCTCTCAGCTCCCCACTATTCCCTGGAGCAAACCAGGAGGATCATGCAATGGTTTGGGATGGATTTGCCTCTCAGCTCCTCACTATTCCCTGGAGCAAACCAGGAGGATCATGCAATGGTTTGGGATGGATTTGCCTCTCAGCTCCTCGCTATTCCCTGGAGCAAACCAGGAGGATCATGCAATGGTTTGGGATGGATTTGCCTCTCAGCTCCCCACTATTCCCTGGAGCAAACCAGGAGGATCATGCAATGGTTTGGGATGGATTTGCCTCTCAGCTCCTCGCTATTCCCTGGAGCAAACCAGGAGGATCATGCAATGGTTTGGGATGGATTTGCCTCTCAGCTCCTCGCTATTCCCTGGAGCAAACCAGGAGGATCATGCAATGGTTTGGGATGGATTTGCCTCTCAGCTCCTCGCTATTCCCTGGAGCAAACCAGGAGGATCATGCAATGGTTTGGGATGGATTTGCCTCTCAGCTCCTCACTATTCCCTGGAGCAAACCAGGAGGATCATGCAATGGTTTGGGATGGATTTGCCTCTCAGCTCCTCACTATTCCCTGGAGCAAACCAGGAGGATCATGCAATGGTTTGGGATGGATTTGCCTCTCAGCTCCCCGCTATTCCCTGGAGCAAACCAGGAGGATCATGCAATGGTTTGGGATGGATTTGCCTCTCAGCTCCTCGCTATTCCCTGGAGCAAACCAGGAGGATCATGCAATGGTTTGGGATGGATTTGCCTCTCAGCTCCTCGCTATTCCCTGGAGCAAACCAGGAGGATCATGCAATGGTTTGGGATGGATTTGCCTCTCAGCTCCTCGCTATTCCCTGGAGCAAACCAGGAGGATCATGCAATGGTTTGGGATGGATTTGCCTCTCAGCTCCCCGCTATTCCCTGGAGCAAACCAGGAGGATCATGCAATGGTTTGGGATGGATTTGCCTCTCAGCTCCTCACTATTCCCTGGAGCAAACCAGGAGGATCATGCAATGGTTTGGGATGGATTTGCCTCTCAGCTCCTCACTATTCCCTGGAGCAAACCAGGAGGATCATGCAATGGTTTGGGATGGATTTGCCTCTCAGCTCCTCACTATTCCCTGGAGCAAACCAGGAGGATCATGCAATGGTTTGGGATGGATTTGCCTCTCAGCTCCTCACTATTCCCTGGAGCAAACCAGGAGGATCATGCAATGGTTTGGGATGGATTTGCCTCTCAGCTCCTCACTATTCCCTGGAGCAAACCAGGAGGATCATGCAATGGTTTGGGATGGAAGGCAACTTGAAGCCCATTGAGTTCCAACCCCCCTTGCCATGGTCAGGACACCGGAGAGTCGATCGGATTGCTCAAAGCCTCACCCAACCTGGTCTTGACCATCTCAATTTGTTGATTTAGATCCCCTTCATATGTTCGAGGCTCCTCCACGTTTGAGGTGGTGTAAACCAGAAAACAGCAGAGGGAAGAACACTCCGCTTTTTCCTCTGGCGCTTCCCTACTCCGTGGTGACGCTAAAGGGTGGGCAGAGACGGTCCCTGCATGGGGACTGCACCAAAGCCCCTCCAGGCTCCCCATGTGGGATCATCTAAAGCAGAACCCTGAATCTGAGGTGGATTCCATGGGAGTTTTCCTGCTCAAGAGCAGGAAATGGGCACCATTTTTCTCTCTCCTATCCCCAAAAGCTTGGCTGATCTCCTTCGGATGAAGGGATGCTCTTGGCCACGTGACACGTAACTGCCCCCAAATGCTGCTGCTGCCCAGCGGAGAGGTGAACCGGCGGCGCCCCAACATCTCCTCAGTCCCACCGAGAAGTCAGAAGAGCAAAGACAGAGCCATCATCTCCATCAACCCAACAGCCACGGATACCGAGAACCTGTCCGTCCACCGGGTGGTCCCACCCTCACCCGGGCAGTGTCCCTCCTAAAAGGTTTCCTGAAGCTCTTCAAAGCTCCTTCTTTGCCTAAAACCACAAGAGCAACCTCGGCTCTCGCTGGGCTGGTGGGACAACCCGTTCCCCGCGTTCCCTCCTGGGTGGTGGCACATGGGTTGAACCTTTCTTGGCTCCTTTCTAACTTCTCAAGGACTTAGAATTAAAGCAACATCCTGGCTGGGGTGAGTGGGGAGATGAGGTGCTGGATGACACCATGGGGGCATCACCGTGGGGGAAAGAGAAGTTTTGAATGGTTTTTCCTTCTACAACAACTTCACCCCTTCCCCACCCGGTCCACAAAATGTCCAACCTGCAACGTTGAGGTCAGTGGTTGTAGCAGCGCTCCCATCCCTGGACGTAACGACGCAGCTGTACGTTCCTTCATCTTCTGGTTGGACGTTCTTCAGCGTTAGGGATACGTTCCCAGTGGCAAATCCATCCCTTGGCAACGATGTCCTCCCGAGGTACTTCAAGGTTTGACGGCCTCCAAGCTGCCCTGGCGTGTGGATGACCTCTAAGCGCCCGCCTGTGATTTTCTTCCACTGCACTTGAACGTTCTCCAGCGGCTTCGCGGAAGAGACGCGGCAAGGGAGGATTGCGTCCTGGTTGACGACGCCCACTACGTTCTGGGGAGAGGTGACCTCAAAAGTATCTGTGGAAACAAAAAGTGGAGTGAGAAATCATAGAACTTGGAATCCTTCCTGACTTGGAAGGAACCCACAAGGATCATTGAGTCCAACTGCTGTCCCCGCACAGGACAACCCCAACGTTCACACCGTGTGTCCGACGGCATCGAATCAATCAGAAACGCGTCGGTGGGAAGGACACAGAAGAGGAAATGATTTAGGGTGAGGGTGGTGAGGCACTGACCAAGGTCGTCCAGAGCGGTTGTGGTTGCTCCATCCCTGGAGATGTTCTTGGCCAAGTTGGATGGGGTTTGGAGCACCCTGACCCAATGGGAGGTGTCCCTACCCAAAGCAATGAGGTTGGAACTGGATGGGCTCCTACGTCCCTTCCAATCCAACCCATTCCATGGTCCTGTGATGACCAGGACAAACATTTTTCCCAGTTCCAAAGACCGGAGAACAACTGGAAGTTCCAAACTGATGCTGTTGGTCCCTTCGGTCAATGTACCTTCAGTCAACTCCATCACAACAAAACAATGGGTGAAAAAAAGAAGTTCTTCCGGGGAAATTTAGTTTGGAAAAACCTTAATAATTTGGTGGAAATGGTTAACGTCTTCTTTTCCCTTTAATTTTTTCACGGCAGAGGAGTTCATTTTGGTTCAAAGGTCTCACACGCTCGTTTTCTCCTTTCTCCTTCCCTCTGCGGCCGGACGGGAAGTGGGGAAACTGGAAAAGCCAAAGGGATTGAAGAGAGGAAAACCTGGGCTGGTAGAAGTTGTTCCGGATGGAATTATTTTGGGGAAAAGGAGGAAAAAGAAGACTTTAAAGGCTCTGCAGAGACATCACAACCAGCCTGCCCTGACTTTTCCTTCCTGGTGTCATCAACCATGGAGCGGCTGTGCCAACGCCACCCACCCATGGACACATTGGAGATGCGGATGGAGGTGGTAGAGCTGCATTGGCTCAGGGCTTCTCCATCTCCACCAAGAGACCCAGGCTGGGAAAGGATGGATTCCCCAACAGCGGAGAGTCAGAGCAGCTCCGTTGGGGTCAAAATGAGGAGACCGTGACCCTCAGCTTGAGGTCCAATCGTCTGCAGGCTTTAACCCCTCAGAAACGAGCAGAACAACGTTACCTGAGCAAGGGACGGCTGTGAGGAGAGCCACCATCAACAAAAGTCTTCTTCTCTGCTCCATCTCCGCAGTTGCACGCGTGGGATGATCATGGACCTGACCTGAAACAGGCACAGAAGGGAAGTAGCAAAGGCAGACAATCCCATTCCAAACCCTTCGGATCTCTCTCAAACGTCACTTGCCGTCGGCTCCTCAAGAGTTTAGACCTCAAGAGAACTTCTGCCTTTCCAGGAGACGGAAATCAACCTGGCGGCTTGCAGGGATTATGGGGTTAGAGGGAAAACTTCAACCCAGGTCCCATCGCCGGCTGAAAATCTGACCATAGAGTCAGTAAAGTTGCAGAAGACCTCCAAGGTCATCCAGTCCAACCATCAGCCCGTGTCCACCACGCCTACTAAACCACGCCCTGATACACCACCTCTACACCTTCTTTGAACCCTTCCAGGGTTTGGAGCTTCCCCACTGTCCTGGGCCACCTCTTATAGTGCTTCACTACTCTTTCAGTCAAGAAATTATGTGTGAAGTCCAACCTAAACCTCCTCCGGTGCAACTTGAGACCATTTCTTCTCATCCTCTCACTCATTCCTTGGGATAAAAGAGCAGCACCCACCTCACCACAACCTCTCTGGAGGCACTTGTAGAGAGCAATAAGGTCTCTCCGCCTCCTCTCCTTGAGACTAAACAGCCTCAAGTCCCTCTGGAGCTCCTCATTGGATTTGTTCTCCAGATCCTTCACCACCGTCGTTGCCCTGTGGATGGACATCTTAACACACCACCTTAAATCATCATTCTGAGCCGCACGAGTCCGTCCGTGCTCTGAGGTGGGAGGAGGAAAAAAAAAGAAGGAGGAAGAAGCTGTGTTTTACTCAGTGCCGACCTAAGATCGGAGGATGGGGAAATCGTCCTCTTTGCTTTCCTGAAGATACCACTCCCTGATAACCCTCTGAGCATCTCCGATCGACACCAGGCTCGGAGCAGTTCGTTGACCGAAGAGCGAAAGTGAAAGGAAGAAGGAAATATTAACGATTAACTCGAGGTGTGGCTCTGCCCTGGAGGTCACGCATTGATTTTCCGTAAGGCTGTTGAGGTTTTTGGTCAGGTGACACTGGGCGTGGAGCTGTGTAAACCCCCGAGATTTATGGATATTGTTTGAAGAAATCATCTTGAAACGGGTGTTGATGTCCCTTTGGAGACGGCCGTGGCTTTGAACCGGATTTACACCGGATTTGCCTCTCGGTATCGCTTTCTACAGCAGTTCCACCATAGACTCGTAAGGGATCTCCTGTGTTGGAAGGAGGATCCACAGGGACCATCACGTCCAACTTCTCGCCCTGTATTGGACAACCCCCAAACTCATTGGATGGTGGAATGTCCTGAGGTGGAAGGGACCTCCAAGGATCATCCGGTGTCCAACTCCACACAGGACAAACCCAACATTCAGACATCAGAGAGTGTCCGAAGGCGTTGGTCAACTGCTTCTGCAATATCATCAGGCTCAGCACCATACCTGCTCCTCTGTGGAGATGGTCCAGGTGTCCACCACCCTCTGGGTGAAGAACTTCTACCTAATATCCTACCTAACCCTCTCCTGGTCCATCTTCCTACCATTCCCTCCGGTCCAGACAGAAGAACTCAGTGTCTTCTCCTACAATTGGCTTTTTTTGGGGGGCTGCGAACGCACGTTGTTGGAGCTCCTCATCTTCCACCACCCCACGAAGCACGGGGAAAAAAAAAGCAACGAGCATGGAAAGGACCCACAGAGAGACCCCCAAACGTAGAGAGAACCTGAGAGGGTGATGTTAGAATACAGCAAACCCCACACAAAGTTCTTACCCAGCGGCATCCGAGTGGGTGAGAAGACACAATTCAGACCTTCGACTGCTTCTGGAAAGTTTCCATGAGTTCTTCTCTTGAGTTTTCTCCTTCGCTTTCCATTCCTATAAGGAGTCACACCTTTAAGGTGGGGTCTGGGTGGAGCTTGAGTGGCTTTATTCACGTCATTTCCCACTCCTGATTGGTGGGAGAAGATCTCACGTCGACTCTGAAGGTGTCTCAGTAGCAATTTAACGGTGGGAGAGTTTTGGGGGGTGGTGTGAAGAGGGTGGATTGGGGTGACGGGAGATGGTGTTGATTGCATTATGATGACAACGTCATCCAGAGGGACCTGGAGAAGGTGGAGAAGTGGGTCTGTGTGAACCTCATGAGGTTCAACAAGGTCAAAAGGAGGGTCCTACGTGTGGCTCGGGGCAACCCAACAGTTTCAATACAGGTTCAGGGGTGAAGGGATTGAGAACAGCCCCGAGGAGAAGAACTTGGGGTGCTGAGAAGCTCGACGTGAGCCAAAAAATGTGTGTTCACACATCATTTTCAGCCCAAGTGGAACCCCCCTGAGCACCTCCGTGGTGGCAATGGCCATGTTGGGTCCCGTGGGAATCCCTGTGTGGTGGAGGTGGTGTAGAATCATGGAATGGGTTGGAAGAGACCTCAAAGCTCATCCAGTTCTATCCCTCCCACTCAATCCACAAACACTTGGCCGGGAGGTGACTGTCATGAGCACTCGTGTTTCCACCTGTCTTCTCCTTCCCGACCCCTCTCAACCAGAACAGAGCTCCCAAACTTCCATCTCTCTTCTCCCGGTGATTGAGATGTCCTCACAAACCAGCTCAGAGGCGCAGAAGAGCAAGGGGAGACCTTATCCACCGATCTAAACCCCTAAGGAAGATCATTCCTATCCTCCACGGTGGGATCCATCGGCCTCCGATGGGAAGTCCTGAGAGTCAAAGCTCCAGAAGACCCCTTGAGAAGTCACGAGCACTCGCGTTTCCACCTGTCTTCTCCTTCCCGACCCCTCTCAACCAGAACAGAGCTCCCAAACTTCCATCTCTCTTCTCCCGGTGATTGAGATGTCCTCAAAACCACAATGGGAATGAGGGGGATCCCATCACTGCCGGTTCTCCCGTGGTTCCTGGCTTATTTTCAGCCCAAGTGGAACCCCCTGAGCACCTCCGTGGTGGCAATGGCCATGTTGGGTCCCGTGGGAATCCCTGTGTGGTGGAGGTGGTGTAGAATCATGGAATGGGTTGGAAGAGACCTCAAAGCTCATCCAGTTCTATCCCTCCCACTCAATCCACAAACACTTGGCCGGGAGGTGACTGTCACGAGCACTCACGTTTCCACCTGTCTTCTCCTTCCCGACCCCTCTCAACCAGAACAGAGCTCCCAAACTTCCATCTCTCTTCTCCCGGTGATTGAGATGTCCTCACAAACCAGCCCAGAGGTGCAGAAGAGCAAGGGGAGACCTTATCCACCGATCTAAACCCCTAAGGAAGATCATTCCTATCCTCCACGGTGGGATCCGTCGGCCTCCAATGGGAAGTCCTGAGAGTCAAAGCTCCAGAAGACCCCTTGAGAAGTCACGAGCACTCGCGTTTCCACCTGTCTTCTCCTTCCCGACCCCTCTCAACCGGAACAGAGCTCCCAAACTTCCATCTCTCTTCTCCCGGTGATTGAGATGTGCTCAAAACCACAATGGGAATGAGGGGGATCCCATCACTGCCGGTTCTCCCGTGGTTCCTGGCTTATTTTCAGCCCAAGTGGAACCCCTCTGAGCACCTCCATGGTGGCAATGGCCATGTTGGGTCCCGTGGGAATCCCTGTGTGGTGGAGGTGGTGTAGAATCATGGAATGGGTTGGAAGAGACCTCAAAGCTCATCCAGTTCTATCCCTCCTGCTCAATCAACAAACACTTGGCCGGGAGGTGACTGTCATGAGCACTCGCGTTTCCACCTGTCTTCTCCTTCCCGATCCCTCTCAACCAGAACAGAGCTCCCAAACTTCCATCTCTCTTCTCCCGGTGATTGAGATGTCCTCACAAACCAGCTCAGAGGTGCAGAAGAGCAAGGGGAGACCTTATCCACCGATCCGAACCCCTAAGGAAGATCATTCCTATCCTCCACGGTGGGATCCGTCGGCCTCCGATGGGAAGTCCTGAGAGTCAAAGCTCCAGAAGACCCCTTGAGAAGTCACAAGCACTCGCGTTTCCACCTGTCTTCTCCTTCCCGACCCCTCTCAACCAGAACAGAGCTCCCAAACTTCCATCTCTCTTCTCCCGGTGATTGAGATGTCCTCACAAACCAGCCCAGAGGCGCAGAAGAGCAAGGGGAGACCTTATCCACCGATCTGAACCCCTAAGGAAGATCATTCCTATCCTCCACGGTGGGATCCGTCGGCCTCCGATGGGAAGTCCTGAGAGTCAAAGCTCCAGAAGACCTCTTGAGAAGTCACGAGCACTCGTGTTTCCACCTGTCTTCTCCTTCCCGACCCCTCTCAAGCGGAACAGAGCTCCCAAACTTCCATCTCTCTTCTCCCGGTGATTGAGATGTCCTCACAAACCAGCTCAGAGGTGCAGAAGAGCAAGGGGAGACCTTATCCACCGATCTAAACCCCTAAGGAAGATCATTCCTATCCTCCACGGTGGGATCCGTCGGCCTCCAATGGGAAGTCCTGAGAGTCAAAGCTCCAGAAGACCTCATTGCAGAGGTGTCCATGCGTAATGCACAGGGAAGAGCCTGCTGTATCCAACTTAAATCTTCCCACTTCCAATTTACAGCCATCCCATCACTCCAGGTCCTTGGAAAAAAGTCCCTTCCATGCTTTCCCGGAGCTCCTTTTCCCTACCGGAAGCTGCTCTAAGGTTTCTCCTCAGCCTTCTCCTCTCCAGGCTGAGAAGAGAACCTCAACTCTCTCTCAGCTTGTCCTCCTACAGGAGGTTCTCCAGCTCTTGGATCATCTCCGTGGCCTCCTCTGGACTCGCTCCACCATCTCCACATCCTTTCTGCGCTGAGGACTCCAGAATTGGACACAGAACTTCAGGTGAGGTCCCACCAGAGGAGCAGAAACCCTTCCTTCTCCCTACTGGGGACCCTCTTTGGAACGCAGCCCAGGACACGGTTGGTTTCTGGGCTATGAGAACGCGTTGTCAGGTCCCACGGATCTTCTCTACCACCACCACCACCCCAAGTTCTTCTCTTCAGGGCTTCACCCACTCCATTCTCCACCCATCCTGTGCTTCTGCTTGGGATCGCCCTGACCTGGGGCGCAGGACCTTGCCTTTGGCCATGCTGAACTTCATGAGGTTCACAGTTCCCCACCTCTCCAACTTATCCGGGTCTCTTTGGATGCCATCCCACCCTTCTGCTTTGACAACCCTTCTACTCACTTTGGAGTCATCTGCCAAGGGTTTGGGGGCCTTTGGGGAGAAAAAAAACCACCTTAAAACCGGTTTGGACTTCATTTTTTCGTTGCATTTTTCCTTCGAGGTGAAAAGTTTTCCAAACCCTGCGGGAATTCCTGATGTCACCTCTGCTCTGGGTTGGTTGTTCTCACCACGGAGATGCTCAGGGGGTTCCACATGGGCTGAAAATGATGCAGGGACCATAGGATCCTCCTCGCACCCTTCGCCCTCAGTCCCATTCGCAGCTTTAGCGTCAAGAGAACCACCACCACGTCCCGTTCTTGCTCAAAACCTCCTCTTCTCCACCGTTTTCCAAAGCTCCTTCAAAGCTTGAGAAGATGAAGACCACCGGAAACGCTTCCAGGAGCTCTGGGACCTCAGATGTCCTCTGCGACGTCCAAATTAAGCTCCACCTTTTGGTTACCAGAAAAGAGGAACATGGCAGGAAACACGAGTCGAAAAGGAAACCAAAAGTAAGAAGGGAAACGAGAAGGAGAGGAGAGAAAGAGCAGAAAGAACTTCACTCCTGCTGATGTTCCTTCAGCTTCAGCCTCAAAAATGCTTCTCCTCGGTGGACTTCACCTCCACGCCTGCCCCGCGGAGACAACTTGACCCACAAAGGACAATGGATCCTAAAGAAGGTGAGTCCAGAATCCATAGGGATGGACTAAAGGAAGTCAATTGTGGGATTCTGCCCCTCGGCTCCACCCTGGAAAGACCTCAACTTGGAGCTCTGTGTCCAATTGTGGAGTCCTCAGCACAGGAAGGACGTGGAGCTGGTGGAGCGAGTCCAGAGGAGGCCACGGAGACGATCCGAGGGCTGGAGAACCTCTCATATGAGGATAGACTAAAAGAGTTGAGGTTGTTCAGCGTGGAGAAGGTTGTGGAGAGACCTTAGAGGAGCTTCCAGTGTGGAAAGGAGCTCCAGGAAAGCTGGAGAGGGGCTCTGGGTCAGGAAGGATGGGATGAGGGCAACAGTTTTGGGGTTGAAAGAGGGGAGAATGAGATGAGATCTTAGGAAGAAATGTTCTCCTGGGAGGGTGAGGAGGCTCTGGTCCAGGTTGCCCAGAGCAGTGGTGGCTTCTCCATCCCTGGAGGGGTTCCAGGCCAGGTTGGATGAGGCTTGGAGGAACCTGATCCAGGTTGGATGGAGTTTGGAGCTCCTGAGCCAGCAGAAGGTGTCCCCACCCATGGCAGAAGGTGGGACTGGATGGGTTTTGAGGTCCCTTCCCACCTAAACCACTCCATGGTTCTGAAAGTGGAAGGGTCTGGACTGGAGGAGGACACAAACAGGACTACGTAGACCCCTTTCCACCCATACAACCTCAGAAGAAGTTGGGCTGAAGACCCTTCTACCACGGCACGTTGGGCAGATAGCGTTGTGTAGTGTCCACATCAACCAAGACTTCGAGCTCTTCCCAGTAGAACTCCAAGGTTGGTTGGGTTTAACAGGGACATCATCCTTCTGGAGATCTCCTGGGGTTCCATCACAAGCCAAAGGCATTTGGAACATCCTCTTGGCATCAGCAGCTCGGTTGTCCACCACTCTGATGTTTCCGAGACACAAAGAAAAAGGAGAAATGAGGAAATGGTGTTCTTCCCCAGTGACGTCAAAAGGACGTCGTGGACTCTACGGCCACCTCAGGGTAGAGGAAACTGGAAAGAGGAGGTGATTTCCACCCCGAGGAGGCTGCAAACCTTCTGGGAGATGGTTGCGATCAAGCCCAAGCCACCCAAAACCCATGGGGTGGAACGCCAAGAAGAAGAAACCTCTTTGAAGGTCCTTTTTGGGGTGGGTGAAGAAGGCATCAGGTGCTGCTGAGCGGTTTGGAAGCCCATGGGCGTGCACTCGATGCAGCCATCCTTATCTCGTCTTCTTCTGCTCTCCTCCCCAAGAACCTTCTGAGTCGTGGGAAGGAAATCAACCTCACCTCTTCCTCTTCCTCTTCCCCCAGTTTGGTCTTGGAGAGCCCAACGCTGCCTGTGGAGGAAGGTGGTGAGAAGGAGCTGGTGGGTCAAGGCAGCGCGTTGCCTTCTCCTCCTGAGCTGGTTGGCAGGTAGGTGGTGGATGAGGTCTTTGGAGAGTCACCACCATAGGGGTGGATTTTAAGTGGTCTCCTTAGGAGATATCCAGAGGGACAATGAGTCAAAGCACCAACGGAGAGCCAAAGTTGGGAGTTCCTGGAGAGATCTCCTACATCTGAAAGCCCAGGATGGGTTTTATGGAGGGGCTGAAGGTCCATCTTGAGGTGTCAGGTTGTGGGCAACCCCTGGTCAGTGTCTCCTTTTGACTACGGAGATGTTAGGAAGGTAGGATCCTTCCATGGATCCACGAGCATGGGTTGCTATCTTCTGGGTTCCAGGCATGGTGTGGTTGCTCCTGGCCGAGCAGGAAAGGACATGGAATGTCCAAAAGTGATTTCTGACCTTCTTCATCCTGAGATCATCAGGAAACCCTCCCCACCTCCCAAGGTTGCATATCCCAACCCCAAAGAGATGTCCTTTGCAAAGGTGTCCTCTTCCAGACCAGCTCAGACCAAGTCTTTCTGCTGTCCCACACAGGCGCCGGTGGGACGGAGTTGAAGGCCTGCAGCTCTCCAGGTGAGTGTAGGTGGTTGGAAGAACCCTCCAGGTCCACGTTGTCGCATCGCTTAGGAGTTACATCTCCTGATCCTGAGGTGTCCAAGAAAAGCAGCTCCGATTCTGGAGTTGGTGCTTCCCTCCGAAGTTGAGGAGGCATCAAAGAAAGATCTCAGTTTTCCCAGAGAGGACTTTGGTGGAAGACTCTGTAGTTCCATCAACGAAGTCCACATAGAAGACGGAGAGATGAAACCCAGTTGAGTCACCAGGTGACCGAGAAGTTCTTCCAACCTCTTCTTCCTTTCTCCACCCCCTTTCCATTTCCTATTTCCACCACCAAGGTCAACCTTAAGGTAGGAGAGAGGACAACCCCGTTTGCATCATCAGATGACTGAAAACCAGGTTCTTCCAACCTCTTCTTCCCTTCCGCGCTCCCTTTTCGTTTGATATTTCCATCACCAAAGTCAACGCTGAGGTGGGAGAGATGAGAACCCATGGTTCACCTCCACACCATCACCTCCACCACCTCCTTCCTTCGCTCTCGCAGGTGATTTTTCCCCACCAGCGCTCTTCCTAAACATCTCCTCGGCTCAAGAAGGCGATGAGGTTCTTGCCCGGTGCCTCGTTTTCTCCCGCTTCCCCATCGCCCACATCTTCTTCTGCAAGGATGGAGTGGAGTTGGCGAACCACCCGGTGGGAAAAGGTCAATTCGTCTCCGTGCTCTCTATCCGGTTCTCCTCCAAGAGCAGCGGCGCTTATTCCTGCGGATACCGACGCCGGAGCAGCCTTGGACAGGTCATGGTCTCCAGGTTGAGTATCCCGTGGCACCTGGAGATTGGAGGTGAGTGGAGAAGGGCAGCGGGAGGTGGACCCCTGACCCTTCTGAGGAACTCCAGAAGTGGTTGCTCTTCTTTCCGTGAACTCAAAGGCCCTGCTGTGCTCAGGTGGTTGGGTCTTGGCCATCAAAGTTGGACCTTGACCAGCAAGATTGGGCCTTGACCAGCAAGACCAGTCCAGTGTGGAGATGGTCCTGGTTAACCCCAGGTCTTTGCAGTACCAACACGGTTGGGTCTTGGCCATCAAAGTTGGGTCTTAGCCAATAAAGTTGGGTCTTGGCCATCAAAGTTGGGTCTTGGCCATCAAAGTTGGACCTTGACCATCAAAGTTGGGTCTTGACCAGCAAGATTGGGCCTTGACCAGCAAGACCAGTCCAGTGTGGAGATGGTCCTGGTTAACCCCATGTCCTTACAGACCCAACACGGTTGGGTCTTGGCCATCAAAGTTGGGTCTTGGCCAACACAGTTGGGTCTTGGCCATCAAAGTTGGGTCTTGACCAGCAAGATTGGACCTTGACCAGCAAGACCAGTCCAGTGTGGAGATGGTCCTGGTTAACCCCAGGTCCTTACAGACCCAACACGGTTGGGTCTTGGCCATCAAAGTTGGGTCTTGGCCAACACAGTTGGGTCTTGGCCATCAAAGTTGGGTCTTGACCAGCAAGATTGGACCTTGACCAGCAAGACCAGTCCAGTGTGGAGATGGTCCTGGTTAACCCCAGGTCTTTGCAGTGTCAACACGGTTGGGTCTTGGCCATCAAAGTTGGGTCTTGGCCATCAAAGTTGGGTCTTGGCCATCAAAGTTGGGTCTTGACCAGCAAGACCAGTCCAGTGTGGAGATGGTCCTGGTTAACCCCATGTCCTTACAGACCCAACACGGTTGGGTCTTGACCAATAAAGTTGGACCTTGGCCATCAAAGTTGGGTCTTGGCCATCAAAGTTGGACCTTGGCCATCAAAGTTGGGTCTTGACCAGCAAGACCAGTCCAGTGTGGAGATGGTTCTGGTTAACACCATGTCCTTACAGACCCAACACAGTTGGGTCTTGGCCATCAAAGTTGGGTCTTGGCCATCAAAGTTGGGTCTTGGCCATCAAAGTTGGGTCTTGGCCAATAAAGTTGGACCTTGACCATCAAAGTTGGGTCTTGACCAGCAAGATTGGGCCTTGACCAGCAAGACCAGTCCAGTGTGGAGATGGTCCTGGTTAACTCCAGGTCTTTGCAGTACCAACACGGTTGGGTCTTGGCCAACAAAGTTGGGTCTTGGCCATCAAAGTTGGGTCTTGGCCAACAAAGTTGGGTCTTGGCCAACAAAGTTGGGTCTTGGCCATCAAAGTTGGGTCTTGGCCAACAAAGTTGGGTCTTGGCCAATAAAGTTGGACCTTGACCAGGAAGACCAGTCCAGTGTGGAGATGGTCCTGGTTAACCCCAGGTCTTTGCAGTACCATCAAAGTTGGGTCTTGGCCAATAAAGTTGGGACTTGGCCAACAAAGTTGGGTCTTGACCATCAAAGTTAGGTCTTGGCCATCAAAGTTGGGTCTTGGCCAACAAAGTTGGGTCTTGGCCATCAAAGTTGGGTCTTGGCCATCAAAGTTGGACCTTGGCCACCAAAGTTGGGTCTTGGCCAATAAAGTTGGACCTTGACCAGCAAGATTGGGCCTTGACCAGCAAGACCAGTCCAGTGTGGAGATGGTCCTGGTTAACCCCAGGTCTTTGCAGTACCAACACGGTTGGGTCTTGGCCAATAAAGTTGGGTCTTGGCCATCAAAGTTGGACCTTGGCCATCAAAGTTGGGTCTTGGCCAATAAAGTTGGACCTTGACCAGCAAGATTGGGTCTTGACCAGCAAGACCAGTCCAGTGTGGAGATGGTCCTGGTTAACCCCAGGTCTTTGCAGTACCATCAAAGTTGGGTCTTGGCCATCAAAGTTGGGTCTTGGCCATCAAAGTTAGGTCTTGGCCAACAAAATTGGGTCTTGGCCATCAAAGTTGGGTCTTGGCCATCAAAGTTGGACCTTGACCAGCAAGACCAGTCCAGCGTGGAGATGGTTCTGGTTAACTCCAGGTCCTTACAGTGCCAACACGGTTGGGTCTTTTGACTCAAATTTCTGCACAAAACCTGCAAAAATGGTGCTTTTCACCCCAAATCCTCCCCCAAACTCCCCCAAAAGGCACTTTTGACCCCAAATTTCGGCACAAAACCTGCAAAAAAGGTGCTTTTAACCCCAAATCCTCTCCCAAACTCCCCCAAAACGCACTTTTGACCCCAAATTTCTCCACAATAGCTGCAAAAATGGTGCTTTTAACCCCAAATCCTCTCCCAAACTCCCCCAAAAGGCACTTTTGACCCCAAATTTCTCCACAAAATCTGCAAAAAAGGTGTTTTTTACCCCAAATCCTCTCCCAAACTCCCCCAAAACGCACTTTTGACCCCAAATTTCTCCACAAAATCTGCAAAAAAGGTGCTTTTTACCCCAAATCCTCTCCCAAACTTGACCTACAAAGTTGGGTCTTGGCCATCAAAGTTGGGTCTTGACCAGCGAGACCAGTCCAGTGTGGAGATGGTCCTGGTTAACCCCATGTCCTTACAGACCCAACACGGTTGGGTCTTGGCCAATAGAGTTGGACCTTGACCAGCAAGACCAGTGACCCTTTCTCCACTTCTCTGTTGTCCAGGTGGGAAAGATGACCTGAGGAACAGCACCGTTCCTGCCAGCCTGGAGCCGTCAGATGAAGGTAACCATCCCTGGGTTTCTGGGTAACGTTTGGTCCCCTCGTTCCAGGGTCCTACGGGCGACGCTGTCACCTTCAGGCTCCTCAAAAGGAAAGCTCTCGTACTTTCCATCCCAGTAGACCTTTCCCACAAAGCAGTTGAGATACGCTCTGCAGTTCACCTTCCCGTCACTCCTTGATGGGTGCTCGGAGGAAACCATCTAAGGAAGGGACCGATATCCCAGCCTGGAGGCCCCTTGGTTGACCATCTCCCAAGACCTGGGCTGATGGTCTCCCAAAACCTGGAGATCCCTGGGTTAAACATCTCCCAAGACTTGGAGGTTCCCGGGTTGATCATCTCCCAAGAGCTCGAGGCCACTGGGTCAACCATCTCCCAAGAGCTGAAGGCCCCTGGGTTGACCATCTCCCAAGAGCTGGAGGCCCCTGGGTTGATCATCTCCCAAGACCTGGGCCAACCATGTCCCAAGGGCTGGAAGCCCCTGGGTTGACCATCTCTCAAGAGCTGGAGGTCCCTGGGTTGACCACTTCCTGAGAGCTGGAGGCCCCTGGGTTGACCATCTCCCAAGAGCTGGAGGTCCCTGGGTTGATCATCTCCCAAGACCTGGGCCAACCATGTCCCAAGAGCTCGAGGCCCCTGGGTTGACCATCTCCCAAGATCTGGAGGCCCCTGGGTTGACCACCTCCTCAGAGCTGGAGGCCCCTGGGTTGATCATCTCCCAAGACCTGGGTCAACCATCTCCCAAGGGCTGGAAGCCCCTGGGTTGACCATGTCCCAAGAGCTGGAGGTCCCTGGGTTGACCATCTCTCAAGAGCTGGAGGTCCCTGGGTTGATCATCTCCCAAGACCTGGGTCAACCATCTCCCAAGGGCTGGAAGCCCCTGGGTTGACCATGTCCCAAGAGCTGGAGGTCCCTGGGTTGATCATCTCCCAAGAGCTGAGGCTCCTGGGTTGATGGTCTCCCAAAACCTGGAGGTCCCTGGGTTAACCATCTCCCAACACTTGGAAGTTCCTGAGTCAATCATCTCCCAAGATCTGGAGGTCCCCCGAGTTGACCATCTCCCAACACCTGGAGATTCCCATGTTGAGCACAAGCCACCACGAGCTCTCCTTGTAGAGAAAGGAAAGCAAATATGGGGCTTCATGAGGAGAAGGACGGCCAGAAGACTAAGGGAACCTCCATCTCAATGCTCTGGAGATCCCTTCCTACCAGCACGGAGGTTGGGGAACCTCCAGACCCACCTCCGTGCTGGTAGGAAGGGATCTTCAGAGCATTGAGATGGAGGTTCTCCAACCTCCAGACCTCAAAAATGACCCACACAGAGCTCAGAATGTGGTGGGAACGCTTCAAACCTTGACCTTGAGGAACCTCATAAGCCTTCTCCCCATCTGCTTGCTTTCTCTCAGGGTTGGGCACCTCCCTTACCTTGGCCATCGTCATCTTCTCCTTCCTGGCTCTGGTTTTGGGCCTTCAGCTCCTCCTGGAGATGGGTAAGAGACCCACCAGCCTCGTGAACCGTGTCATTAATTGGGAACTCCCTAAACTCAAGCAGTCGGTGAGATTAGGAGCTGCTAAGTGGACCTTAGGTCACCTGAAAGGGGGGGTTTGGGGCCATCTGAGGGAACTTTAGAAGCCCCTCCATCAAAGCCTGGAGCTACGTGGACCTCCTGGAAGGTCCTCTCTGCAGGGATGGGCCACCAAGATGAGTTGAGCCATCGCTACATCTCGCTTGCAGGAAAACGAGTCCCGCTGGTCAAGCTGAAGAACTTCATGGCCAGGTAGAAGACCATGGATGGCCAGAAGGAAGAGATATCCAGGGTTCCTCGCAGTCGGAATCACCGAATCGTTGAGGTTGGAGAAGACCTCTCAGCCCATCCAATCCAACCATCACCCCAACACCACCGTAGCTACAAAACCATGACCCGAAGTGGCCACCTCTACACGTTCTTGGAAGGCCATCAGGGATGGTGACACCACCACCACTGCCCTGAACAGCTTCTTCCAGGGTTTGACAATGCTTTCCATGAAGGAACGTTCTCCGGGATTCAATCCAAACCTCTCCTGGTGCAACAACGTCCGGGGAGAAGGTGTCCACCACATATCTGACAGCGGTCCAGGAGGTGACTTTGACATAGAAGGTGCTCAGATTGACCAAGAGCGCTGTGTCCTTGGTGGACCTTCATCTCACTTCATCCCCAAAAGGCACTTTTGACCCCAAATTTCGGCACAAAATCTGCAAAAAAGGTGCTTTTTACCCCAAATCCTCTCCCAAACTCCACCAAAAGGCACTTTTGACCCCAAATTTCTGCACCAAATCTGCAAAAAAGGTGGTTTTTACCCCAAATCCTCTCCCAAACTCCACCAAAAGGCACTTTTGACCCCAAATTTCGGCACTAAATCTGCAAAAACGGTGCTTTTAACCCCAAATCCTCTCCCAAACTCCCCCAAAATGCACTTTTGACCCCAAATTTCTGCACAAAATCTGCAAAAATGGTGCTTTTTACCCCAAATCCTCTCCCAAACTCCCCCAAAATGCACTTTTGACCCCAAATTTCGGCACAAAATCTGCAAAAAAAGTGCTTTTTACCCCAAATCCTCTCCCAAACTCCCCCAAAACGCACTTTTGACCCCAAATTTCGGCACAAAATCTGCAAAAATGGTGCTTTTAACCCCAAATCCTCTCCCAAACTCCACCAAAAGGCACTTTTGACCCCAAATTTCTGCACAAAATCTGCAAAAATGGTGCTTTTTACCCCAAATCCTCTCCCAAACTCCCCCAAAAGGCACTTTTGACCCCAAATTTCTGCACAAAATCTGCAAAAATGGTGCTTTTAACCCCAAATCCTCTCCCAAACTCCACCAAAAGGCACTTTTGACCCCAAATTTCTCCACAAAATCTGCAAAAAAGGTGTTTTTTACCCCAAATCCTCTCCCAAACTCCCCCAAAAGGCACTTTTGACCCCAAATTTCCGCACAAAATCTGCAAAAATGGTGCTTTTAACCCCAAATCCCCTCTCAAATTCCCCCTAAAAGGGGAATTGGGGGCCGAGGGGGCGTGGCTTAGCGAGGGGGCGGGGCTTGACTAAACGCCGGGCTGAGAGGGGCGGGGTAGAGTGGGCGTGGTTTGGTGAGGGGCGCGGCTTTGGCCGGAGGGGGCGTGGCTTGGCCTGAGGCCGCGCGGCTTGGCTAGAGGGAGGGGCGCGGCTTGGCTAGAGGGGGCGTGTCTGTGGGCGTGGCTTAGTCAGGGGGCGGGGCTGAGCCCAGCGCGCGCGCGCGAAGATGGCAGCGCTGAGCGGAGACCTCGGACTGGAGAGGGGTGAGGGGGGGGGGCAGCAAAAGAGGGGGGGAAAGGGGGGTACAGGGGGTGGGGGAGGGGATGGGGGGGCTGAGGATGGGGGGAGGGGTGCAAAGGGGGGGGCAAAGAGGCGTGGGAGGGCGATTGGGGGGTGCAAAGGGGGGTTTGGGGGTGCAAAAGGGGGGGAGGGATGGAAAAAGGAGGGGTGCAATGGGGAGGAAGGGGTTAAATGGGGTGGGAGGGGTGCAAAGGGGGGGTTGCAAGGGGGAGGGGGAAATGGGGTGCAAAGGGGGGGCAAAGAGGCGTGGGGGGCGATTGAGGGGTGCAAAGGGGGGATCTGGAGGGTCAGGGTGCAGGGGGGGTGGAAAAGGGGGTGCAAAGAGGGGGTCTGGGGGTGCAAAGGGGGGGAGGGATGGGAAAAGGAGGGGTGCAATGGGGAGGAAGGGGTTAAACGGGGTGGGAGGGGTGCAAAGGGGGGGTGGGGGGAAATGGGGTGCAATGGAGAGGGGGGGCTGGGGCGGCAAAGGGGAGCTATGGGGTGCAGTGGGGTATTCTGGTGCTGGGGGTGGAGTGGGGTGCTATGGGGGCAGTGGGGTCTCTGTGGGTCTCTATGGCTCTCTATGGGTCCCTATAGGACGCAATGAGTCCCTATGGGTCTCTATGTGTCGGTATGGGTCTCTGTGGGTCGTTGTGGGTCTCTATGGGTCCCTATGGCTCTCTGTGGGTCTCTATGGGTCTCTATGGGTCGCTGTGGTTCCCTATGGGTCTCTATGGGTCTCTATAGGTCTCTATGTGTCCCTATGGGTCTCTTTGTCTCTCTATGGCTCTCTGTGGGTCTCTATGGCTCTCTATGGGTCCCTATGGGTCACTATGGGGTCTCTGTGGGTCTCTATGGCTCTCTGTGTCTCTATGGGTCCCTATGTGTTGCTATGGGTCTCTATGGGTCCCTGTGGGTCCCTATGGGTCGCTATGGGTCCCTATGGCTCTCTATGGCTCTCTATGGGTCGCTGTGGGTCCCTATGGGTCCCTATGGGTCTCTATGGGTCGCTATGGCTCTCTATGGGTTGCTGTGGGTCTCTATGGGTCCCTATGGGTCCCTATGGCTCTCTGTGGGTCCCTATGGGTCTCTATGGCTCTCTATGGGTCACTATGGGTCTCTATGGCTCTCTATGGGTCTCTATGGCTCTCTATGGGTCTCTATGGGTCTCTATGGGTCTCTATGGCTCCCTATGGCTCTCTATGGGTCCCTATGGGTCCCTATGGGTCCCTGTGGGTCGCTATGGGTCGCTATGGCTCTCTATGGGTCCCTATGGCTCTCTATGGGTCGCTATGGGTCCCTATGGGTCTCTATGGGTCCCTATGGCTCTCTATGGGTCTCTATGGGTCCCTATGGCTCTCTATGGGTCGCTATGGGTCCCTATGGGTCTCTATGGGTCCCTATGGGTCCCTGTGGCTCTCTGTGGCTCTCTATGGGTCCCTATGGGTTCCTGTGGCTCTCTATGGGTCCCTATGGGTCTCTATGGGTCCCTATGGGTCCCTATGGGTCGCTGTGGCTCTCTATGGGTCGCTGTGGGTCGCTATGGGTCGCTGTGGGTCCCGCAGACGTGGGTCGGGCTCTGGAGCTGTTGGAGCGGTTGCAGCGCAGCGGCGATTTCCCCCCCCAGAAGCTGCAGTCGCTGCAGCGCGTCCTGCAGAGCAAATTCTGCTGCGCCATCCGCGAGGTGAGGCCCCAGTATAAACCAGTGCTCCCAGTATGGACTGGTGCACCCCTCGGGATCCGCTCAGCAGCTCCCGCAGAAGCCCAGGATCCCCCCCCGCCAAGAACCGCCTTCCCCCCCCGGTGCCCCCCAGTATAAACCAGTACCCTCCAGTATCCACCCAGCGTCTCCCATACCCCCCCCAGTATAAACCAGTGCTCCCAGTATAAACCAGTGCCCCCTGGGATCCACCCAGTATAAACCAGGGCTCCCCAGTATCCCCCCAGTGCCCCCCAGTATCCCCCCCAGTGCCTCCCAGTATCCACCAGTGCTCCCAGTATCTCCCATCACCCTCCCAGTATCCCCCCAGTGTCTCCCATAGGCCCCTCCCAGCCTCCCCAGTATAAACCAGTGCCTCCCAGTATCCCCCAGTATCTCCCATAACCCTCCCAGCATCACCCCAGTGTCCCCCAGTATCCCCCCAGTGCCCCCCAGTATCTCCCATAACCCTCCCAGTATCCCCCCAGTGTCCCCCAGTATCCCCCCAGTCTCTCCCGTCACCCTCCCAGTATCCCCCAGTGTCTCCCATAGGCCCCTCCCAGCCTCCCCAGTATAAACCAGTGCCCCCCAGTATCCCCCCAGTGCCTCCCAGTATCCACCAGTGCTCCCAGTGCCCCCCAGTATCTCCCATCACCCTCCCAGTATCCCTCCAGTGTCTCCCATAGGCCCCTCCCAGCCTCCCCAGTATAAACCAGTGCCTCCCAGTATCCACCAGTGCCCCCCAGTATCCCCCCAGTGCCTCCCAGTATCCCCCCAGTACCCCCCATCACCCTCCCAGTATCCCCCCAGTATCTCCCATAACCCTCCCAGTATCCCCTCAGTGTCTCCCATAGGCCCCTCCCAGCCTCCCCAGTATAAACCAGTGCCTCCCAGTATAAACCAGTGCTCCCATACCCCCCCCAGTGCCCCCAGTATCTCCCATTCCCCCCCAGTATCTCCCATCACCCTCCCAGTATCCCCCCAGTGTCTCCCATAGGCCCCTCCCAGCCTCCCCAGTATAAACCAGTGCCCCCCAGTATAACCTCCAGTTCCCCAGGTCTACGAGCAGCTCTACGACACTTTGGCCATCGCGGGGTCCCCCGAGATCCGCGCTCACGCCACGGCCAAGGTACCCACCCCCTGCCCCCCAAGTCCCCCCCATATCCCCCCATATCCCCCCCATATCCCCCCCATATCCCCCATATCCCCCCATATCCCCCCCATATCTCCCCATATCCCCCATATCCCCCCATATCCCCCATATCCCCCATATCCCCCATATCCCCATATCCCCCCATATCCCCCCATATCCCCCCATATCCCCCCATATCCCCCACATCCCCATATCCCCCCATATCCCCCATATCCCCCCATATCCCCCCATATCCCCCATATCCCCCATATCCCCCCATATCCCCCCATATCCCCCATATCCCCCCATATCCCCCCATATCCCCCCATATCCCCCACATCCCCATATCCCCCCATATCCCCCATATCCCCCCATATCCCCCATATCCCCCATATCCCCCATATCCCCCCATATCCCCCATATCCCCCATATCCCCCCATATCCCCATATCCCCCCATATCCCCCCATATCCCCATATCCCCCATATCCCCCATATCCCCCATATCCCCCCATATCCCCCCATATCCCCCATATCCCCCCATATCCCCATATCCCCATATCCCCCATATCCCCCCATATCCCCCCATATCCCCATATCCCCCATATCCCCCATATCCCCCCATATCCCCATATCCCCCATATCCCCCATATCCCCATATCCCCATATCCCCATATCCCCCATATCCCCCCATATCCCCCCCATATCCCCCATATCCCCCATATCCCCATATCCCCCCATATCCCCCATATCCCCCATATCCCCCCATATCCCCCATATCCCCCCATATCCCCCCATATCCCCCATATCCCCCCCATATCCCCCATATCCCCCCATATCCCCCATATCCCCATATCCCCCATATCCCCCATATCCCCCCATATCCCCCCATATCCCCATATCCCCATATCCCCCCATATCCCCCCATATCCCCCATATCCCCCATATCCCCCATATCCCCATATCCCCCATATCCCCCATATCCCCCCATATCCCCCATATCCCCCCATATCCCCCCCATATCCCCCCATATCCCCCATATCCCCCCATATCCCCCATATCCCCCTGTCCCCCCATCTCCCCACATCCCCCACCGTGTCCCCCCCCCCCCCTCCAGGCGACGGTCGCCGCCTTCGCCGCCAGCGAGGGTCACGCTCACCCGCGGGTGGTGGAGCTCCCCAAAACCGAGGAAGGTTTGGGGTTCAACATCATGGGGGGCAAAGAGCAGAACTCGCCCATCTACATCTCCCGCGTCATCCCGGGGGGGGTCGCCGACCGCCACGGGGGGCTCAAGAGGGGGGACCAGCTCCTCAGCGTCAACGGCGTGGTGAGTTTGGGGGGGCTGGAAGGGGTTTGGGGGGGCTGGAAGGGGTTTGGAGGGGGTTACGGTGGGATTTGAGGGGGTTTTAGGGGGTTATTTGGGGTTTGGGGGGGGCTGGAAGGGTTTTGGGGGGGCTGGAGGGGTTTATGGAGGGGGTTTGGGGGGGGTTATTTGGGGTTTGGGGGGATTACAGTGGGATTTGAGGGGGTTTGGGGGGTTATTTGGGGTTTGGGGGGGCTGGAGGGGTTTATGGGGGGGTTTGGGGGGGCTACAGTGGGATTTGAGGGGGTTTTGGGGGGTTATTTGGGGTTTATGGGGGGGCTGGAAGGGTTTGGGGGGGCTGGAGGGGTTTGTGGGGGGTTACAGTGGGAATTGAGGGGGGTTTTAGGGGGTTATTTGGGGTTTTGGGGGGGCTGGAGGGGTTTGTGAAGGGGTTACAGTGGGATTTGAGGGGGTTTAGGGGGGTTATTTGGGGTTTGGGGGGGGCTGGAGGGTTTATTGGGGGGGTTTGGGGGGGTTACAGTGGAATTTGAGGGGGTTTAGGGGGGTATTTGGGGTGTTTGGGGGTGCTGGAGGGGTTTGTGGGGGGGTTACAATGGGAATTGAGGGCGGTTTTGGGGGGTCATTTGGGGTTTGGGGGGGCTGGAGGGGTTTATGGGGGGTGTTTTGGGGGGGCTACAGTGGGATTTGGGGGGGTTAAGGGGGTTATTTGGGGGCTTTTGGGGGGCACAGTGAGATTTGGGGGGGTTATGGGGGTTATTTGGGGGGTTTGGGGGGGCTACAGTGGGATTTGGGGGGGGTTATGGGGGCTTTTGGGGGGCCACAGTGGGATTCGGATGGTTTGGGGGGGGCTGGAGGGGTTTATGGGCATTTGGGGGGGCTACAGTGGGGGTGCAGGGCAGGTTTTGGGGTTCAGTGCATGGGTTTGGGGTACAGTGGATGCAGCGCAGGGTCTGGGGGTGCAGGCGACCAGTGTGAGCTTTTGGGGGTTCAGGTTGAGTTTTAGGGGTTCAGCTCGAGTTTTTGGGGTTCACCACAGACTTTTGGGGTGCAGCGCATGGTTTTGGGGTACAGGGCATGGTTTTGGGGTGCAGGGCAGGTTTTGGGGTGCAGGTGATGCAGCGCAGGGTCTGGAGGTACAGGTGACCAATGTGAGCTTTTGGGGGTTCAGGTTGGCTTTTGGGGTTCCCCACAGACCTTTTGGAGTTCCCCACCGACTTTTGGGGTGCAGCGCATGGTTTTGGGGTGCAGCGCATGGTTTTGGGGTTCAGGGCATGGTTTTGGGGTACAGTGGATGCAGCGCAGAGTCTGGGGGTGCAGGCAACCAGTGTGAGCTTTTGGGGGTTCAGGTTGGCTTTTGGGCTTCACCACCGACCTTTTGGGGTTCCCCACCGACTTTTGGGGTGCAGCGCATGGTTTTGGGGTGCAGGGCAGGTTTTGGGGTACAGGTGATGCAACGCAGGGTCTGGAGGTGCAGGCGACCAATGTGAGCTTTTGGGGGTTCAGGTTGGCTTTTGGGCTTCACCACAGACCTTTTGGGGTTCCCCACCGACTTTTGGGGTTCACCACAGACTTTTGGGGTTCAGTGCATGGTTTTGGGGTGCAGGGGATGCAGCGCAGGGTCTGGGGGTACAGGTGACCAATGTGAGCTTTTGGGGGTTCAGGTTGGCTTTTGGGGTTCCCCACAGACCTTTTGGAGTTCCCCACCGACTTTTGGGGTGCAGCGCATGGTTTTGGGGTGCAGCGCAAGGTTTTGGGGTGCAGCGCATGGTTTTGGGGTGCAGGGCAGGTTTTGGGGTGCAGGTGATGCAGTGCAGGGTCTGCAGTTATAAGTGACCAATGTGAGCTTTTGGGGGTTCAGGTTGGCTTTTGGGGTTCCCCACAGACCTTTTGGAGTTCCCCACCGACTTTTGGGGTGCAGCGCATGGTTTTGGGGTGCAGCGCATGGTTTTGGGGTACAGGGCATGATTTGGGGGTGCTGAGCAGTGTGAGGGCTGCGGTTGCTGGTGACCAGTGTGAGCTTTTGGGGGTTCAGGTTGAGTTTTAGGGGTTCAGCTCGAGTTTTTGGGGTTCACCACGGGGTTTTGGGGTTCCCCACCGACTTTTGGGGTGCAGCGCAAGGTTTTGGGGTACAGGGCATGGTTTTGGGGTGCAGCGGATGCAGCGCAAGCGCTGAGGTTGCATTTGTTCTGATGGCTTTTTGGAGGGCTCGGGTTGGATTTTGGGTGGGTTTTGGGGGGCTTTGGCGGGTTTTGGGGTGCGGTGGTGGATTTTGGGGTGCAGTGGCGGGTTTTGGGGTGCCAGAGCGTGGAGGGGGAGCAGCACGAGCGGGCGGTGGAGCTGCTGAAGGCGGCGCAGGGTTCGGTGAAGCTCGTGGTGCGTTATACGCCGCGAGTGCTCGAAGAGATGGAGGCGCGGTTCGAGAAGCTGCGGAGCGCCCGACGCCGCCAACAGCCCGGCTACGCGTGAGCACCCCGAAACCCTGAACCCCAAAAAATAGGAACCCCAAAACACTGAACCCCGAAAACCCCGAACCCCAAAACACTGAGCCCTGAAAGCTCTGAACACTGAAAGCTCTGAAGCCAAAAGCTCTGAACCACAAAAGGTCTGAACCCCAAAACCCTGAGCCCCGAAAACTCTGAGCCCCAAAACCCTGAACCCCCAAAAGCTGAACCCCAAAAAAAAGGAACCCCAAAAAAAAGGAACCCCAAAAAACCCTGAACCCCGAAAACCCCGAACCCCAAAACACTGAGCCCCGAAAGCTCTGAACCGCAAAAGCTCTGAACCGTGAAAGCTCTGAACCACAAAAGGTCTGAACCCCAAAACCGCTGAACCCCAAAAGCTCTGAGCCCCAAAAGCTCTGAGCCCCAAAACCCTGAGCCCCGAAAGCGCTGAACCCCAAAAAAAAAGGAACCCCAAAACACTGAACCCCGAAAACTCTGAACCCCAAAACACTGAGCCCCAAAAGCTCTGAACCACAAAAGCTCTGAACCGTGAAAGCTCTGAACCACAAAAGGTCTGAACCCTAAAACCTGAACCCCGAAAACTCTGAGCCCCAAATGCTCTGAACCCCAAAACCTTGAGCCCCGAAAGCTCTGAACCTCAAAACTGCTGAACCCCAAAACACTGAACCCCAAAACACTGAGCCCCGAAAGCTCTGAACACTGAAAGCTCTGAAGCCAAAAGCTCTGAACCACAAAAGCTCTGAACCACGAAAGGTCTGAACCCTAAAACCTGAACCCCGAAAACTCTGAACCCCCAAAAAGCTCTGAGCCCCAGAACCCTGAACCCCCAAAAGCTGAACCCCAAAAAAAGGAACCCCAAAACACTGAACCCCGAAAACTCTGAACCCCAAAACACTGAGCCCCGAAAGCTCTGAACCGCGAAAGCTCTGAAGCCAAAAGTTCTGAACCACAAAAGGTCTGAACCCCAAAACCTGAACCCCCAAAAAGCTCTGAGCCCCAAAACCCTGAGCCCCCAAAAGCTGAACCCCAAAAAAAAGGAAGCCCAAAAAACCCGGAACCCCAAAAGCTCTGAACCCCAAAACACTGAGCCCGGAAAGCTCTGAACACTGAAAGCTCTGAAGCCAAAAGCTCTGAACCACAAAAGGTCTGAACCACAAAACCTGAACCCCCAAAACCCTGAACCCCAAAGCTCTGAACCCCAAAACCCTGAGCCCCGAAAGCTCTGAACCCCAAAAGCTCTGAACCCCAAAACCGCTGAACTTCAAAACCGCTGAACCCCAAAACACTGAGCCCCGAAAACTCTGAACCCCAAAACCCTGAACCCCAAAAACCCTGAACCCCAAAAGCTCTGAAATTATCCCCACCCCAACCTGACCCCCCCCAAAACTCCCCCCCCCCTCCAAAACTGCCCCCCCCAACCCCTCTGACCCCCCCCTTTCTCCCCACAGGTCACTGGAATCGAGGGGGTAGAAGCCCCCCCTGACCCCTTTGGACCTCCCGGACACCCCCAAATCCCTCCTCCAGCGTTCCCTCAACCCCTCCCATGGGGTTATTTTTGGGGGGGCCCCCCCTGCGCCCCCCCCTTGTACAGTATTTATTGCCCCCCCCTATTTAAATCCTGGTGCGGTCACGCGTGTTCATACGTGTTCTTATGTGTTTATGGGCTCCTGTGTTCGGGGGGGGGCGTTGCCATGGCAACGGGGATGGAGGGGGTGGATGGTTGCCATGGCAACCTCGGGGGGGGGTCCATCTCCATGGCAACACAAAAAAGGGGGGGGAAGAGGAGGAGGAGGAGGAGGCAGTTCTGTCTCCATGGCAACGCTGATGCTCCGTCCATCGCCATAGCAACGCGAAGGGAGGACCCGTTTCCATGGCAACGAACATGGATTTTGGGGAGGGGGGGTCCCGTCTCCATGGTAACCGACGTGAAGGACATGGATCCGTCTCCATGGTATTGCACAGGAAGGAGAATGGAGCCGTTTCCATGGCAACGGGTGGATGGAGAAGTGGTCCTTCACCATAGTAATGGGTGGGAGGAGGTTCCGTTTCCATGGCAACCAATAGGGATGGGGGGGGAATCTGTCTCCATGGCAACACATAGGGATGGGGGGGGGGATCTGTCTCCATGGCAACACATAGGGATGGAGAGGGAGGGGGGATCTGTCTCCATGGCAACACATAGGGATGGAGGGGGAATCTGTCTCCATGGCAACACATAGGGATGGGGGGGGGGGGGGGAATCTGTCTCCATGGCAACACATAGGGATGGAGGGGGGGGGAATCTGTCTCCATGGCAACACATAGGGATGGGGGGGGATCTGTCTCCATGGCAACGCACATGGATGAAGGGGGGGGGGTGATACTGTCTCCATGGCAACACATAGGGATGGGGGGGAGGGGGGATCTGTCTCCATGGCAACACATAGGGATGGGGGGGGGGATCCGTCTCCATGGCAACACATAGGGTTGGAGGGGGAGGGGGATCTGTCTCCATGGCAACACATAGGGATGGGGGGGGGGATCCGTCTCCATGGCAACACATAGGGATGGAGGGGGGGAATCTGTCTCCATGGCAACACATAGGGATGGGGGGGGGATCTGTCTCCATGGCAACGCACATGGATGAAGGGGGGGGTGATACTGTCTCCATGGCAACACATAGGGATGGGGGGGGGGAATCTGTCTCCATGGCAACACATAGGGATGAAAGGGGGGGGGAATTCCATCTCCCTATGGATTTGGGAAGGGGGGGGGGGGTGATCCTGTCTCCATGGCAACACACATGGATGAAGGGGGCGATCCCATCTCCATGGCAACGCACATGGATGAAAGGGGGGGGGGGGTGTGATCCCGTCTCCATGGCAACCGAGATGGAGACCATGGACCCCTCTCCATAGCAACCCCGCACAGGATGCTCCGCCCGTCGCCATGGCAACGCCCCCCCCTCCTCCTCCTCCTCTCCCCCCTCAATGATGACATCACCCCTCGCTGGCCCCGCCCCCCCACCCCCCCCTAAAAAAAGGGGGGCGGGGCTTTAAACCCCCCCCCCCCTTTCAGCTCAGGGTTTCTCCTCATTGGTCGCTGCTCTTAAAGGGCCCCTTTTTTCTTTTCCGGGGGGGGCCCCTAAAACGCTCGCGGGGGGGGGGCGAGTGGTGGCCACGGGGCTCTCCGGGGTCCCCAAAGGCTTTGGGGGAGGTGGGTAAACCCCCACCCCCCCCAAAATCCTCCCATTCCCCCCCCCCCCCTCGGGGAACGTCTCTCTGCAAAAGGAGCTGCCGCAGCGCCGCTCGCAGCACAGGTAGGAACCAGGCCTGACCCCCCCCACCAGTATCCCCAGTATCCCCAGTGCCCCTCCCAGTATCCCCAGTGCATCCCTCATCCCATCCCATTGCAAACCAGTAACCCCCCCATTCCATCCCAGTGCATCCCCAGTACACCCCCCACCCCCCCATATCCCCACATCCCACCCTGACCTCCTCCCAGACCCCTCCCAGTATCCCCAGTGCCTCCCCAGTGCCTCCCCAGTATCCCCAGTGCCCCCCCCAGTAACCCCAGTGCATCCCCCATCCCACCTCATTGCAAACCAGTAACCCCCCCATCCCATCCCAGTGCACCCCCCCTCACCCCACACCCCCCCATCCCACCCGGACCCCCCCCTCAGACCACTCCCAGTATCCCCAGTGCCTCCCCAGTGCCTCCCCAGTATCCCCAGTACCTCTCCCAGTATCCCCAGTGCATCCCCCATCCCACCCCATTGCAAACCAGTACCCCCCTATTCCATCCCAGTGCACTCCCAGTACACCCCCTATACCCCCCCATCCCACCCTGACCCCTCCTCGGACCCCTCCCAGTATCCCCAGTGCCCCCCCCAGTATCCCCAGTGCCTCCCCAGTGCCCCCCCAGTATCCCCAGTACCTCCCCCAGTATCCCCAGTGCATCCCCCATCCCACCCCATTGCAAACCAGTAACCCCCCATCCCATCCCAGTGCACCCCCAGTACACCTCAGACCCCCCCATCCCACCCGGACCTCCTCCCAGACCCCTCCCAGTATCCACAGTGCCTCCCCAGTATCCCCAGTACCTCTCCCAGTATCCCCAGTGCATCCCCCATCCCACCCCATTGCAAACCAGTAACCTCCCATCCCATCCCAGTGCACCCCCAGTGCACCCCCCCTCACCCCACACCCCCCTATCCCACCCGGACCCCCCCTCAGACCACTCCCAGTATCCCCAGTGCCCTCCCCAGTATCCCCAGTGCCTCTCCCAGTATCCCCAGTACCTCCCCCAGTATCCCCAGTCCATTCCCCACCCCACCCCGTTGAAACCCAGTACCCCCCCATCCCATCCCAGTGCCCCCCCAGTACACCCCAGACCCCCCCATCCCACCCTGACCTCCTCCCAGACCCCTCCCAGTATCCCCAGTGCCTCCCCAGTGCCTCCCCAGTATCCCCAGTACCTCTCCCAGTATCCCCAGTGCATCCCCCATCCCATCCCATTGCAACCCAGTAACCCCCCCAACCCATCCCAGTGCATCCCCAGTACACCCCCACACTTACCCCACACCCCCCCATCCCACCCGGACCCCCCCTCAGACCCCTCCCAGTATCACCAGTGCCCCCCCCAGTATCCCCAGTACCTCCCCCAGTATCCCCAGTGCATCCCCCATCCCACCCCATTGCAACCCAGTACCCCCCCATCCCATCCCAGTGCACTCCCAGTACACCCCCCTTCACCCCACACCCCCCCATCCCACCCGGACCCCCCCCCAGACCCCTTCCAGCATTCCCAGTGTTCCCAGTGCCTCCCCAGTATCCCCAGTGCCTCTCCCAGTATCCCCAGTACCTTCCCCATCCCACCCCATTGCAAACCAGTATCCCCCCATCCCACCCCAGTGCACCCCCCCAACCATCCCAGTACCCCCCCATCCCATCCCAGTAACCCCCTCATCCATCCCAGTAACTCCCATCCATCCCAGTAACCCCTCATCCATCCCAGTGCACCCCCCATCCATCCCAGTAACCCCCTCACCCATCCCAGTAACCCCCCATATCCCCCCATATCCCCCCATTTCCCCCCATATCCCCCCATATCCCCCCCGTATCCCCCCATATCCCCCCATACACCCCCATATCCCCCATATCCCCCCATATCCCCCCACATCCCCCCCATATCCCCCCATATCCCCCCATATCCCCTCCATACACCCCCATATCCGCCATATCCCCCCATATCCCCCCATACACCCCCATATCCCCCATATCCCCCCATATCCCCCCACATCCCCCCCATATCCCCCCATATCCCCCCATATCCCCTCCATACACCCCCATATCCGCCATATCCCCCCATATCCCCCATATCCCCCCATATCCCCCCATATCCCCCATATCCCCCATATCCCCCCATATCCCCCCATATCCCCCCATATCCCCCATATCCCCCCATATCCCCCCATATCCCCCATATCCCCCATATCCCCCCATATCCCCCCATATCCCCCATATCCCCCCATATCCCCCCATATCCCCCCATACACCCCCATATCCCCCCATATCCCCCATATCCCCCCATACACCCCCATATCCCCCCATATCCCCCATATCCCCCCATATCCCCCATATCCCCCCATATCCCCCCATACACCCCCGTATCCCCCATATCCCCCATATCCCCCCATATCCCCCCATATCCCCCATATCCCCCATATCCCCCATATCCCCCATATCCCCCCATATCCCCCATATCCCCCATATCCCCCCATATCCCCTCCATACACCCCCATATCCCCCATATCCCCCATATCCCCCATATCCCCCCCATATCCCCCATATCCCCTCCATACACCCCCATATCCCCCCATATCCCCCCATATCCCCCATATCCCCCCATATCCCCCCATATCCCCCCATATCCCCCCATATCCCCCATATCCCCCCCATATCCCCCCATATCCCCCATATCCCCCATATCCCCCCATATCCCCCCATATCCCCCATATCCCCCCCATATCCCCCATATCCCCCATATCTCCCCCATATCTCCCCCATACACCCCCATATCCCCCCATATCCCCCCATATCCCCCCCATGTCCCCCCCATATCCCCCCATATCCCCCATATCTCCCCCATATCTCCCCCATACACCCCCATATCCCCCCATATCCCCCCATATCCCCCCCATATCCCCCCCATATCCCCCATATCCCCCATATCTCCCCCATATCTCCCCCATACACCCCCATATCCCCCATATCCCCCCATATCCCCCATATCCCCCCATATCCCCCATATCCCCTCCATACACCCCCATATCCCCCCATATCCCCCCATATCCCCCATATCCCCCCATATCCCCCCATATCCCCCCATATCCCCCCATATCCCCCATATCCCCCCCATATCCCCCCATATCCCCCATATCCCCCATATCCCCCCATATCCCCCCATATCCCCCATATCCCCCCCATATCCCCCATATCCCCCATATCTCCCCCATATCTCCCCCATACACCCCCATATCCCCCATATCTCCCCCATATCCCCCCCATGTCCCCCCCATATCGCCCCATATCCCCCCATATCCCCCCACATGGGGCTCCCGAGGGCTCTGCTGCATGCAGGGATGCATGTGCGGTGCATGCGGCGGCGCTGCAGCGGGGATGCATGTCTCCTTCCTGCAGTCCGGTGCATTAGAGGTGCATGCAGGCGCATTAAAGCTGCAGTCAGGGCATGCAGGTGCATGCAGGGCATAGAACCAGGCGCATGCAGATGCATTCAGGCGCATGCAGGTGCATTGAGGTGCATGCAGGTGCATTTGGGGCCCATAGAGGTGCATTTGGGGCCCATGCAGGTGCATTGAGGTGCATGCAGGTGCATTTGGGGCCCATAGAGGCGCATTCAGGTGCATTCAGGGCCCATAGAGGTGCATTTGGGGCCCATGCAGGGTGCATTCAGGTGTATTCAGGGCCCATACAGTTGCATTCAGGCCACATGCAGGTGCATGCAGGCGCATGCAGGAGCATTCAGGGCCCATAGAGGTGCATTTGAGGTGCATGCAGGTGCATTCAGGGTCCATACAGGTGCATTCAGGTGCATGCAGGTGCATTCAGGGTCCATGCAGGTGCATTCAGAGCCCATAGAGGCGCATTCAGGGCCAATGCAAGTGCATTGAGGCGCATTGAGGCGCATTCAGGGTGCATGCAGGGCCCATAGAGGCGCATTGGGGGCGCATTCAGGTGCATTCAGGTGCATTCAGGGCGCATGCAGGTGCATTCAGGGTGCATTCAGGGCCCATAGAGGCACATTGGGGGTGCATGCAGGTGCATTCAGATGCATTCAGGGCCCATAGAGGTGCATTCAGGGCCCATAGAGGCGCATTCAGGTGCATTCAGGGCCCACAGAGGTGCATTCAGGGCCCATAGAGGCGCATTCAGGTGCATTCAGGTGCATTCAGGGCCCATAGAGGTGCATTTGAGGCCCATGCAGGTGCATTGAGGTGCATGCAGGCTCATTCAGGGTGCATTCAGGGCCCATAGAGGCGCATTTGAGGTGCATTCATGCGCATTCAGGGTGCGTGCAGGTGCATTCAGGTGCATTCAGGTGCATTCAGGGCCCATAGAGGTGCATTGGGGGCGCATGCCGGCGCATTCGGGGCGCATTCAGGGCCCATGCAGGTGCATTGAGGCGCATTGAGGCGCATTCAGGGCCCATGCAGGTGCATTGAGGCGCATTGAGGCGCATTCAGGGCCCATGCAGGTGCATTCAGGCACATTCAGGGCCCATAGAGATGCATTCAGGGCCAATGCAAGTGCATTGAGGCGCATTGAGGCGCATTCAGGGTGCATGCAGGGCCCATAGAGGCGCATTGGGGGCGCATGCAGGTGCATTCAGGGTCCATTCAGGTGCATGCAGGTGCATTCAGGGCCCATAGAGGTGCATTCAGGTCCCATGCAAGCGCATGCAGGTGCATTCAGGTGCATTGGGGGCCCATGGAGGTGCATTTGGGGCCCATAGAGGTGCATTGGGGGTGCATGCAGGTGCATTCAGGGCCCATAGAGGTGCATGCAGGTGCATTCGGGGCCCATAGAGGTGCATTGGGGGGTGCATGCAGGTGCATTGAGGTGCATGCAGGTGCATTCAGGTGCATTGAGGTGCATTCAGGGCCCATGGAGGTGCATTCAGGGCCCATAGAGGTGCATGCAGGTGCATTTGGGGCCCATAGAGGTGCATGCAGGCGCATTTGGGGCCCATAGAGGTGCATTGGGGGTGCATTCAGGGCCCATAGAGGTGCATGCAGGTGCATTGGGGGCCCATAGAGGTGCATGCAGGCGCATTTGGGGTCGCGTTTGGGGGCGCCTTGGGGGGCGCAGCGGCGCGGTGGCCTGCAGCCGGGGTGGCCGCCGCAGGCAGGATGATGTGCGAGGTGCTGCCGACCATCAGCGAGGACGCGCGTCGCGGCTCGGGCTGCGGCGACGAGGCGGGGCTGGAGCAGCTGATGGTGCAGATGCTGCGGGAGCGCGAGCGGCTGCTCGAGACGCTGCGGGAGGCGCAGGAGGGGCTGGCGACGGCCCAGCTGCGCCTCCGCGACCTCGCCCACGAGAAGGACGCCCTGCAGCGCCAGCTGGCCACCGCCCTGCCCCAGGTGGGGGGGCGGGGGGCGGGGCTAGGGAGATAAGGGGCGGGGCTAGGGAGATAAGGGGCGTGGCTAGTGACCTAAGGGGCATGGCTAGTGAGCTGGGAGGCATGGTTTGTGAGCCAAGGGGCGTGGCTAGTGAGATAAGGGGCGTGGCTAGTGAGCTAAGGGGCGTGGCTAGTGACCTAAGGGGCATGGCTAGTGAGCTGGGAGGCATGGGTAGTGAGATAAGGGGCGTGGCTAGTGAGATGGGGTGTGGTTTGTGAGCTAAGGGGCGTGGCTAGTGAGATAAGGGGCGTGGCTAGTGAAATAAGGGGCGTGGCTAGTGACCTAAGGGGCACGGCTAGTGAGCTGGGAGGCATGGGTAGTGAGATAAGGGGCGTGGCTAGTGAGATGGGGTGTGGTTTGTGAGCTAAGGGGCGTGGCTAGTGAGATAAGGGGCGTGGCTAGTGAGATAAGGGGTGTGGCTAGTGAGCTGGGAGGCGTGGGTAGTGAGATAAGGGGCGTGGCTAGTGTGCTGGAGGTGTGGTTTGTGAGCCAAGGGGCGTGGCTAGTGAGCTAAGGGGCGTGGCTAGTGACCTAAGGGGCATGGCTAGTGAGCTGGGAGGCGTGGGTAGTGAGATAAGGGGCGTGGCTAGTGTGCTGGGGGTGTGGTTTGTGAGCTAAGGGGCATGGCTAGTGAGATAAGGGGAGTGGCTAGTGAGATAAGGGGAGTGGCTAGTGAGATAAGGGGCATGGCTAGTGAGCTGGGGTGTGGTTTGTGAGGTAAGGGGCGTGGCTAGTGAGATAAGGGGTGTGGCTATTGACCTAAGGGGCGTGGCTAGTGTGCTGGGAGGTGTGGGTAGTGAGATAAGGGGTGTGGCTAGTGACCTAAGGGGCACGGCTAGTGAGCTGGGAGGCGTGGGTAGTGAGATAAGGGGCGTGGCTAGTGTGCTGGGGGTGTGGTTTGTGAGCCAAGGGGCGTGGCTAGTGAGATAAGGGGCGTGGTTAGTGAGATATGGGGCGTGGCTAGTGACCTAAGGGGCATGGCTAGTGAGCTGGGAGGCGTGGGTAGTGAGCTAAGGGGCGTGGCTAGTGTGCTGGGGGTGTGGTTTGTGAGCTAAGGGTCGTGGCTAGTGAGATAAGGGGCGTGGCTAGTGAGATAAGGGGTATGGCTAGTGACCTAAGGGGCATGGCTAGTGAGCTGGGAGGCGTGGGTAGTGAGATAAGGGGCGTGGCTAGTGTGCTGGGGTGTGGTTTGTGAGGTAAGGGGCGTGGCTAGTGAGATAAGGGGTGTGGCTATTGACCTAAGGGGCGTGGCTAGTGTGCTGGGAGGTGTGGGTAGTGAGATAAGGGGCGTGGCTAGTGACCTAAGGGGCATGGCTAGTGAGCTGGGAGGCGTGGGTAGTGAGCTAAGGGGCGTGGCTAGTGTGCTGGGGGTGTGGTTTGTGAGCTAAGGGGCGTGGCTAGTGAAATAAGGGGCGTGGCTAGTGACCTAAGGGGCACGGCTAGTGAGCTGGGAGGCGTAGGGTAGTGAGATAAGGGGCGTGGCTAGTGTGCTGGGGTGTGGTTTGTGAGACAAGGGGCGTGGCTAGTGAAATAAGGGGCGTGGCTAGTGAGGTAAGAGGCGTGGCTAGTGAGCTAGGAGGCGTGGCTAGTGAGATGGGGCGTGGTTAGTGAGCTAAGGTGTGTGGCTAGTGAGCTGGGAGGCGTGGCTAGTGAGATAAGAAGCATGGCTAGTGCGCTAGGGGGCGTGGCTAGTGAGCTAGGAGGCGTGGCTAGTGAGATAAGAAGCATGGCTAGTGCGCTAGGGGCTGTGGCTAGTGAGCTGGGAGGCGTGGCTAGTGAGTTAAGGGTTGTGGCTAGTGCGCTAGGGGCTGTGGCTAGTGAGATAAGCGTGGCTAGTGCGCTAGGGGGCGTGGCTAGTGAGCTAAGGGGCGTGGCTAGTGAGATAAGGGGTGTCTGTAGTGAGCTGGGAGGCGGGGCTAGTGAGCTAAGGGGCGTGGCTAGTGAGCTAGGGGTGTGGTTTGTGAGCTGGGAGGCGTTGCTAGTGAGCTAGGAGGCTTGGCTAGTGAGTTAAGAAGCGTGGCTAGTGTGCTGGGGGTGTGGCTAGTGATCTGAAGGGCGTGGCTAGTGAGCTAAGGGGTGTGGCTAGTGATCTGAGGGGCGTGGCTAGTGAGCTAAGGGGTGTGGCTAGCGAGCTGGGAGGCGTGGCTAGTGAGCTCGGGGCCCTGGCTAGCGCGCTAAGGGGCGTGCTTAGTTCCTGAGGGGCGTGGCTAGCGTCTAAGGGGCGTGGCTATCGCTCGGGGGCATGGTTAGGGAGCTAAGGGGCGTGGCTATGGCGCTAGAGGGCGTGGCTAAGGCGCTAGGGGGCGTGGTTAGGGGCTGGGGCGTGGCTATGTCGCTAGAGGGCGTGGCTAGGGCGATAGGGGGCGTGGCTAGAGCAATAGGGGACCTCTTTATTGTGCTGGGAGTGGGGTTAGCGCATTGGGGAGGGGCGTGGCTATCTCAATAAGGGGCGTGGTTATCGCCCGGGGGGGCGTGTCTATAGTCCTAAGGGGGGCGTGTCTACCCCTCCGGGGGGGCGTGGCTAGCATCCCCTCCCCCGCAGGAGTTTGCGGCGCTGACGAAGGAACTGAACGTGTGTCGGGAGCAGCTGCAGGAGCGCGAGGAGGAGATCGCTGAGCTCAAGGCCGAGCGCAACAACACCCGCGTGAGGAGCACCACCCTCTGTGTCCTCTGTCCCCATGGTCCAGTTCCTCCTGGAGAACATCAAGAGCCCCATGGCCCCATGGCCCCATGGCCCAGTTCCTCCTGGAGAACATCAAGAGCCCCATGTCCCCATGGCCCCATGGCCCAGTTCCTCCTGGAGAACATCAAGACCCCCATGTCCCCATGTCCCCATGGCCCAGTTCCTCCTGGAGAACATCAAGAGCCCCATGGCCCCATGGCCCCATGGCCCAGTTCCTCCTGGAGAACATCAAGACCCCCATGTCCCCATGGCCCCATGGTCCAGTTCCTCCTGGAGAACATCAAGACCCCCATGTCCCCATGTCCCCATGGCCCAGTTCCTCCAGGAGAACATCAAGACCCCCATGTCCCCATGGCCCCATGGCCCAGTTCCTCCTGGAGAACATCAAGACCCCCATGTCCTCATGTCCCCATGGTCCAGTTCCTCCTGGAGAACATCAAGACCCCCATGTCCCCATGTCCCCATGGCCCAGTTCCTCCTGGAGAACATCAAGACCCCCATGTCCCCATGGCCCCATGGTCCAGTTCCTCCTGGAGAACCTCAAGAGCCCCATGTCCCCATGTCCCCATGGTCCAGTTCCTCCTGGAGAACATCAAGACCCCCATGTCCCCATGGCCCCATGGTCCAGTTCCTCCTGGAGAACATCAAGACCCCCATGTCCCCATGTCCCCATGGTCCAGTTCCTCCTGGAGAACCTCAAGACCCCCATGTCCCTATGTCCATGTGTCCCCATATTCCCTGTGATCCCATGTCTGTGTGTCCTCACGTCCCAGTTCCTCCTGGAGAACCTCAAGAGCCCCATGTCCTCATGTCCCCATCACCCCATGGCCCCATGTCGTGTTCCAGCAGCTCCTGGAGAACATCAAGAGCTCCATGTCCCCCTGTCCCCATGTTCCAGTTCCTCCTGGAGAACCTCAAGACCCCCATGTCCTCATGTCCCCAAGTTCCTGTGTCCCCTCTGACCCCATGTTCCCATGTCCCCGTCTTCCAGTTCCTCCTGGAGAACCTCAAGAGCCCCATGTCCCCATATCCTCCATGCCCTCAACCTCCTCCTGGAGCACCTCAAGACCCTGATTGTCCCCATATCCTCCATGTCCTCAACCTCCTCCTGGAGAACCTCAAGTTCTCGCTCCCTCCGGGACCTCCTGGAGAACCTCTGGTCTCCGTCTTCTCCTCAGCTTCTCCTGGAGCACCTGGAGTGTTTGGTGTCCCGCCACGAGCGTTCCCTACGGATGACGGTGGTCAAGCGCCAAGCTCAGTCCCCAGGAGGTGTCTCCTCCGAAGTTGAGGTCCTCAAAGCCCTCAAGTCCCTCTTCGAGCACCATAAAGCCCTCGATGAGAAGGTCAGTGGAGGGCGGGAGAGGTCCCCCGTGGTCTTGAGGGATCTCCAGGGGGTTCCGGAAGTGACTTAGTGGTCCTATGAAGGACCCGGTGAGGTTCAAAGCTATCTCAGGTGGCTTCCAGCATGAGCCAGAGGTGATCTGGTGGCCCTCAAGGAGGTCTTAGAGGTCCCAGAGAAGGTCCTGGTGGGACCTGGTGGTCTCAAGAGAACCTGGTGAGGCTCAAGGCCATCTCAGAGGTCTCAGGGGGAACGTGGTGGCCCTCAGGGAGGTCTCGGAGAAGGTCCTGGTGGGACCTGGTGGTCTCAAGAAGAACCTGGTGAGGCTCAAGGCCATCTCAGAGGGAACGTGGTGGCCCTCAAGGAGGTCTTTGAGGTCCCAGAGAAGGTCCTGGTGGGACCCAGTGGTCTCAAGAAGAACCTGGTGAGGCTCAAGGCCATCTCAGAGGGAACGTGGTGGCCCTCATGGAGGTCTTAGAGGTTTCAGAGAAGGTCCTGGTGGGACCTGGTGGTCTCAAGAAGAACCTGGTGAGGCTCAAGGCCATCTCAGAGGTCTCAGGGGGAACTTGGTGGCCCTCAGGGAGGTCTCGGAGAAGGTCCTGGTGGGACCTTATGGTCTCAAGAAGAACCTGGTGAGGCTCAAGGCCATCTCAGAGGGAACGTGGTGGCCCTCAAGGAGATCTTAGAGGTCCCGGAGAAGGTCCTGGTGGGACCTGGTGGTCTCGAGAAGAACCTGGTGAGGCTCAAGGCCATCTCAGAGGGAACGTGGTGGCCCTCAAGGAGGTCTTAGAGGTTTCAGAGAAGGTCCTGGTGGGACCTGGTGGTCTCAAGAAGAACCTCGGGAGGTCCAAGGGAGGTTCTGAGGTACCTGGAGGCCACCAAAAAGGTCTCCTCGGCGAAGCCCCAGCAGTTTAGGAGAAGCTGAAGGTGTCCTGGAAGGTGACGGAGGTCCATTGGGTCACTCCGGGATGTCCTCAGCAGGTCCGGGAGAGGCTGCGAGTGGCTCTGGAGAGAGTGGCCGTCCTCGAGGAGGAGTTGGAGGTCTCCAACCAGGAGGTGGGTGACACCGTGGGGCAACCGTGGGTTGGACAACGCCATGAGGTGGTGGTCCCATCAATGGGTGTCATCAAATGATGGTCCCATGTCTTGGGGGCCCCATAGATGTGGTGGCCCCATGGATTAAGGTCCCTATGGTTGATGTCCCCATGGGTTGATGTCTCCATTGGCTTTGATGTCCCCATAGATGTGATGTCCCCATGGTTTGGTGGCCCCATGGTTTGATGTCCCCATGGTTTGGTGTCCCCATGGTTTGGTGTCCCCATGGTTTGATGTCCCCATGGGTTGATGTCCCCATTGGCTTTGGTGTCCCCATGGGTTGATGTCCCCATCAGTTGATGTCCCCAATGGCTTTGGTGTCCCCATGGGTTGATGTCCCCATCAGTTGATGTCCCCAATGGCTTTGATGTCCCCAGTGGCTTTGGTGTCCCCATGGGTTGATGTCCCCATGGTTTGATGTCCCCATGGTTTGATGTCCCCATGGTTTGGGGTCCCCATGGTTTGGTGTCCCCATGGGTTGGTGTCCCCATGGGTTGATGTCCCCATGGTTTGATGTCCCCATGGTTTGGGGTCCCCATGGTTTGATGTCCCCATGGTTTGGGGTCCCCATGGTTTGGTGTCCCCATGGGTTGGTGTCCCCATGGTTTGATGTCCCCATGGGTTGATGTCCTCATGGTTTGATGTCCCCATGGTTTGGGGTCCCCATGGTTTGGTGTCCCCATGGCTTTGATGTCCCCATGGTTTGGTGTCCCCATGGTTTGGTGTCCCCATGTTTGATGTCCCCATGGTTTGGTGTCCCCATGGGTTGATGTCCCCATGGTTGATGTCCCCATGGGTTGATGTCCCCATGGTTTGGTGTCCCCATGGTTGATGTCCCCATGGTTGATGTCCCCATGGGTTGGGGTCCCCATGGGTTGATGTCCCCATGGTTGATGTCCCCATGGTTTGGTGTCCCCATGGTTGATGTCCCTATGGTTGATGTCCCCATGGTTTGGTGTCCCCATGGTTGATGTCCCCATGGTTGATGTCCCCATGGTTTGGTGTCCCCATGGTTGATGTCCCTATGGTTGATGTCCCCATGGTTTGATGTCCCCATGGTTGATGTCCCCATGGTTTGATGTCCCCATGGTTTGGTGTCCCCATGGTTGATGTCCCCATGGTTTGATGTCCCCATGGTTTGGTGTCCCCATGGTTGATGTCCCCATGGTTGATGTCCCCATGGTTTCGTGTCCCCATGGTTGATGTCCCCATGGTTGATGTCCCCATGGGTTGGGGTCCCCCCATCCCACCGTCCCCCCTCTCTCTCTCTCTCTCAGTCCGTGTCCCTTCGGGAACAGCTCTCGCGACGACGTTCCGGATTGGACGACACCACCGGAGACACCGCGGTACCTCCGGGGGGGGCACCCAGGGGTCAAAGGTCACGGCGGGGGTCAGGTTTAGGGGTCTCAGGTCGGGTTTTGGGGTCTCAGATTGGGCTCAAAGGTCTCAGGTGGTGTTTTGGGGTCTCAGGTCGAGTTTAGGGGTCTCAACTCAAGTTTAAGGGTCTCAGGTGGGGTTTCGGGGTCTCAGGTCGAGTTTAAGGGTCAGGTTTAAGGGTCTCAGGTCGGGTTTAGGGGTCTCAGGTTGAGTTCAGGGGTCTCAGGTGGGGTTTCGGGGTCTCAGGTGGGGCTCAAAGGTCTCAGGTTGGGTTTAAGGGTCTCAGATTGGGCACAAAGGTCTCAGGTCAGGATTAAAGGTCTCAGGTCGGGCTTAAGGGTCTCAGGTCAGGTTTCGGGGTCTCAGGTTGTGTTTAAGGGTCTCAGGTTGAGTTTAGGGGTCTCAACTCAAGTTTCGGGGTCTCAGGTGGGGTTTCGGGGTCTCAGGTTGCGTTTAAGGGTCTCAGGTAGGGTTTAGGGGTCTCAACTCAAGTTTAAGGGTCTCAGGTTGAGTTTAGGGGTCTCAGGTCAGACTTAGAGGTCTCAGGTCGGGTTTAGGGGTCTCAGGTGGGGTTTTGGGGTCTCAGGTTGGGTTTGGGGGTCTCAGATTGAGTTTAAGGGTCTCAGATCGAGTTTAAGGGTCTCAGGTCGGGTTTAAGGGTCTCAACTCAAGTTTCGGGGTCTCAGGTGGGGTTTAAGGGTCTCAACTCAAGTTTCGGGGTCTCAGGTGGGGTTTCGGAGTCTCAAGACGGGTTTAGGGGTCTCAAGTCAAGTTTAGGGGTCTCAAGTTGAGTTTAAGGGTCTCAGGTCGGGCTTAAAGCTCTCAGATTGGGCTCAAAGGTCTCAGGTGGGGTTTAAGGGTCTCAGGTCGGGTTTGAGGGTCTCAGGTTGAGTTTAGGGGTCTCAGGTCGGGTTTAAGGGGTCTCAGGTCGGGTTTAAGGGTCTCAGGTCGGGTTTGAGGGTCTCAGGTTGAGTTTAGGGGTCTCAGGTCGGGTTTAAGGGGTCTCAGGTCGGGTTTAAGGGTCTCAGGTCAGGCTTAAAGGTCTCAGGTTGGGTTTAAGGGTCTCAGGTTGCGTTTAAGGGTCTCAGGTTTGGTTTGGGGGTCTCAGGTGGGGTTTTGGGGTCTCAGGTGGTGTTTTGGGGTCTCAGGTGGGGTTTCGGGGTCTCAGGTTGGGTTTAAGGGTCTCAGGTCACATTTAGGGGGTCTCAGGTCGGGTTTAGGGGTCTCAGGTTGGGTTTAAGGGTCTCAAGTCAAGTTTAAGGGTCTCAGGTCGGGTTTAGGGGTCTCAGGTCAGACTTAGAGGTCTTAGGTCGAGTTTAGGGGTCCCAGGTCAGGTTTAAGGGTCTCAGGTGGGGTTTAGGGGTCTCAAGTCAGGCTTAAAGGTCTCAGGTTGGGTTTAAGGCTCTCAGATTGGGCTCAAAGGTCTCAGGTCAGGATTAAAGGTCTCAGGTCGGGTTTAAGGGTCTCAGGTCGAGTTTAGGGGTCTCAGGTGGGGTTTTGGGGTCTCAGGTCAGGTTTAAGGGTCTCAGGTTGGGCTCAAAGGTCTCAGGTCGGGGTCAAAGGTCTCAGGTCAGGATTAGGGGTCTCAGGTGGGGTTTCGGGGTCTCAACTCAAGTTTAGGGGTCTCAGGTTGGGTTTCAGGGTCTCAGGTGGGGTTTAGGGGTCTCAGGTTGAATTTAAGGGTCTCAAGTCAAGTTTAGGGGTCTCAAGTTGGATTTAGGGGGCTCAAGTTGAGTTTAAGGGTCTCAGGTCGGGTTTAAGGGTCTCAGGTGGGGTTTAGCGGTCTCAGGTTTGGTTTGGGGGTCTCAGGTGGGGTTTAAGGGTCTCAGGTCAGGTTTAGGGGTCTCAGGTTGGGTTTAAAGGTCTCAAATCAAGTTTTGGGGTCTTAGGTCGGGTTTAAGGGTCTCAGGTGGTGTTTAGGGGTCTCAGGTCGGGCTTAAGGGTCTCAGGTCGGGTTTAGGGGTCTCAGGTCAGGTTTTGGGGTCTCAGGTGGGGTTTTGGGGTCTCAGATCGAGCTTAAAGGTCTCAGGTGGGGTTTAGGGGTCTCAAGTCAGGATTAAAGGTCTCAGGTCGGGTTTAAGGGTCTCAGGTTGAGTTTAGGGGTCTCAGGTTGGGTTTAAGGGTCTCAGGTGGGGTTTCGGGGTCTCAGGTCGGGTTTAGGGGTCTCAACTCAAGTTTAAGGGTCTCAGGTCAGGTTTAGGGGTCTCAACTCAAGTTTAGGGGTCTCAGGTTTGGTTTGGGGGTCTCGGGTGTTGTTTTGGGGTCTCCGGTGTGCCTTTAGGCGGGGTTTTTCCCCCTTTCCCAGGCGGAGCCGCGGGGCCGCGAGGCGGAGTTGGAGGCGTCGCTGAGCCGCCAGCGGGCGGTGGCGTCGCAGCAGAGGGGCCGCGTGGCCGCGCTTTGCCGCCAGTTGGGGCGACTCCAGGACGAAGCGGCCGCCGCGCAGCGCGAGCTCCTCCGCGCCCACCAGAGCGGCGCCAAACTGCAGCGCGACCTGAGGGAGGTGGGGAGGAAATAGGGGGGGAAGTGGGGGGGAAGTGGGGAGGAAATGGGGGGAAATGGGGGGATAGGGGGGGAAATGGGGGGATATGGGGGGATATGGGGGGATATGGGGGGATATGAGGGGGATATGAGGGGGAAATGGGGCGGAAATGGGGAGGAAATGGGGCGGAAATGAGGAGGAAATGGGGAGGAAATGGGGAAAAATGGGGGGAAATGGGGGGAAATGGGGGGAAATGGGGGGATATGGGGGATATGGGGGGATATGGGGGGGTATGGGGGGATATGGGGGGGATATGGGGGGATATGGGGGGGAAATGGGGAGGAAATGGGGCGGAAATGAGGAGGAAATGGGGAGGAAATGGGGAAAAATGGGGGGAAATGGGGGGAAATGGGGGAAAATGGGGGGATATGGGGGATATGGGGGGATATGGGGGGGTATGGGGGTGTATGGGGGGATATGGGGGATATGGGGGGATATGGGGGGATATGAGGGGGATATGGGGGGAAATGGGGGGGAAATGGGGCGGAAATGGGGAGGAAATGGGGCGGAAATGAGGAGGAAATGGGGAGGAAATGGGGAAAAATGGGGGAAATGGGGGGAAATGGGGGAAAAATGGGGGGATATGGGGGGATATGGGGGGATATGGGGGATATGGGGGATATGGGGGATATGGGGGGGATATGGGGGATATGGGGGAAATGGGGGGATATGGGGGAAATGGGGGGATATGGGGGGATATGGGGGATATGGGGGGATATGGGGGGATATGGGGGGATATGGGGGATATGGGGGATGTGGGGGATATGGGGATATGGGGGGATATGGGGGAATTGTGGAGGGAACGTGGGAGAAACATGAGGAGAAAATGGGGGGAACATCTGCATCTCCATCCCCATCATCTCCATCCCCATCATCTCCATCATCTCCATCCCCATCATCTCCATCCCCATCATCCCCATCACCTCCATCTCCATCATCTCCATCCCCATCATCTCCATCATCTCCATCATTCCCATCATCTCCATCATCTCCATCCCCATCATCTCCATCATCTCCATCCCCATCATCTCCATCCCCATCATGCCCATCATCTCCATCCCCATCATCTCCACCTCCATCATCTCCATCATCTCCATCCCCATCACCTCCACCATCTCCATCTCCATCATCTCCATCTCCACCATCCCCATCACCTCCATCCCCATCATCTCCATCATCTCCATCCCCATCATCTCCATCCCCATCATGCCCATCATCTCCATCCCCATCATCTCCACCTCCATCATCTCCATCATCTCCATCCCCATCACCTCCATCACCTCCATCTCCATCATCTCCATCCCCATCACCTCCATCCCCATCATCTCCATCTCCACCATCTCCATCATCTCCATCTCCATCATCTCCATCTCCATCATCTCCATCATCCCCATCATCTCCATCACCTCCATCCCCATCACCTCCATCCCCATCATCTCCATCATCCCCATCACCTCCATCCCCATCATCTCCATCACCTCCATCCCCATCACCTCCATCCCCATCATCTCCATCACCTCCATCTCCATCATCTCCACCTCCATCACCTCCATCACCTCCATCCCCATCATCTCCACCATCTCCATCCCCATCATCTCCATCTCCATCATCACCTCCATCCCCATCATCTCCATCCCCATCATCTCCATCACCTCCATCTCCATCACATCCATCCCCATCACCTCCATCTCCATCATCTCCACCTCCATCATCTCCATCATCTCCATCCCCATCATCTCCACCACCTCCATCCCCACCACCTCCACCTTTCCCCCCCCTCCCATCCATCTCCTCAGGCTTTGGCGCAGAGGGAGGACATGGAAGAACGGATCACCACTCTGGAGAAGCGCTACCTCAGCGCCCAACGAGAGGCCACATCCCTCCACGACGCCAACGACCGCCTGGAGAACGAGTTGGCCAGCAAGGACTCCCTCTACCGCCAGGTAGGACCTCCACCCACCCCAGAACCACCTCCTTCACCTCCATAACCACGTCCTCACCACCATGGCGTTGTCTCCATGTCTTCCAGAGCGAGGAGAAGGGCCGTCAACTCCAGGAATGGTTGGAAGACGCCAAAGCGAAGCTCCAACAGACCCTCCAGAAGGCCGAGACGTTGCCCGAGATCGAGGCCCAACTGGCCCAGAGGGTGGCGGCTCTCACCAAGGTTTGGAGAAGTCCAGGAGGAGTGACTTCTGGAAGGTTCTAGAAGGCCTGAAGGTCTTCATAAGGGAGTTTTGGAGGTTCTTGGGAGGGGTTCTGGGGGGTCTCGGGGTCTTCCTATGGAGGTTCTTGGAGTCTTGAGGGGTTCTGGAGGGGTTCTGGTGGGTCTGAGGGTCTTCATATGGAGGTTCTGAAGGGTTTTGGGGGGTTCTGGAGGGTCTTATGGGGTTTTGGGGGGATCTAAAGGTCTTCATATGGAGGTTCTGAGGTTCTTGGGGGGGTCTGAGGGTCTTCTTATGGGGGTTCTGGAGATCTTGGGGGGTTCTGAAGGGTCCTGAGGGGTTCTGAGGGTCTTATGGGGTTTTGGGGGGTCTGAGGGTCTTCTTATGGAGGTTCTGAGGGTCTTGAGGGGTTCTGAAGGGTCTTGGGGAGTTCTGAAGGATCTTCATATGGAGGTTCTGAAGGCCTTGAGGGGTTCTGAGGGTCTTCATATGGAGGTTCTGAAGGATTTTGGGGGGTTCTGGAGGGTCTTATGGGGTTCTGGGGGGTCTGAGGGTCTTCATATGGAGGTTTTGGAGGTCTTGAGGAGTTCTGAAGGGTCTTATGGGGTTTTGGGGGGTCTGAGGGTCTTCATATGGAGGTTCTGAGGGTCTTGGGAGGGTCTGAGGGTCTTCTTATGGGGGTTCTGGAGGACTTGGGGAGTTCTGAAGGGTCTTGGGGGGTTCTGAAGGGTCTTGAGGGGTTCTGAAGGGTCTTCATATGGAGGTTCTGAAGGGTCTTGGGGCATTCTGAAGGGTCTTATGGGGTTTTGGGGGGTCTGAGGGTCTTCTTATGAGGGTTCTGGAGGTCTTGAAGGGTTCTGAGGGTCTTCACATGGAGGTTCTGGAGGTCTTGAGGAGTTCTGAAGGGTCTTATGGGGTTTTGGGGGGTCTGAGGGTCTTCATATGGAGGTTCTGAGGGTCTTAGGGGGGTCTGAGGGTCTTCTTATGGGGGTTCTGAAGGGTCTTGAGGGGTTCTGGAGGGTCTTCTGAGGTTCTGGTGGGTCTGAGGGTCTTCTTATTTAGGTTCTGGAGGTCTTGGGGGGTTCTGAAGGGTCTTGAGGGGTTCTGAGGGTCTTGAGGGGTTCTGAAGGGTCTTCATATGGAGGTTCTGAAGGGTTTTGGGGGGTTCTGAAGGGTCTTCTGGGGTTCTGGTGGGTCTGAGGGTCTTCATATGGAGGTTCTGAGGGTCTTGGGGGGGTCTGAGGGTCTTCATATGGAGGTTCTGAGGGTCTTGAGGGGTTCTGGGGTCTTCATATGGGGGTTCTGGAGGCTTTTGAGGGGCTCTGGTGTGTTCTGGTGGGTCTGAGGGTCTTCATATGGAGGTTCTGAAGGGTTTTGGGGGGTTCTGGAGGGTCTTATGGGGTTCTGGGGGGTCTGAGGGTCTTCACATGGAGGTTTTGGAGGTCTTGAGGAGTTGTGAAGGGTCTTATGGGGTTTTGGGGGGTCTGAGGGTCCTCATATGGTGGTCCTGGTGGGTTCCTTTTGGTCACCATCCATCCCCACGTCCTCAACCATCTCCACATCCCTTTTGTTTCCCACCTCCCATCTCCGTGTCCCCCCCAAATCGTGTCCCCCCCAATCGTGTCCCCCCCAAATCGTGTCCCCCCCCCCCAAATCGTGTCCCCCCCCCAAGGCCGAGGAACGCCACGGGAACTTTGAGGAACGTCTACGGCAACTTGAGGCCCAACTGCAGGAGAAGAACCAGGAGCTGCAGCGGGTGAGACGGGAACCTCAGTTTTGGGGGGTTCCTTCGGATCTTGGGGGGTTTCCTTGAGATCTTGGGGGGTTCTTTGGGTTCTTGAGGGGTTTCCTTGCGTTCTTGGAGGGTTCCTTCGGATCTTGTGGGGGTTCCATGGGTTCTTGGGGGTTCCTTGAGATCTTTGAGGGGTCCCTTGAGATCTTGGGGGGTTCCTTGAGGTCTTGGGGGGTTCCTGGGGGGGTTCCTTGGGATCTTGGGGGGTTCCTTGAGATCTTGAGGAGGTTCCTTGAGATCTTCATGGGGTTCCTTGAGATCTTGGGGGGTTCCTTGAGATCTTTGAGAGGTCCCTTGAGATCTTGGGGCGTTTCTGGGGGGGTTCCTTGGGATCTTGGGGGGTTCCTTGAGATCTTGAGGGGGTTCCTTGGGGTCTTTGTGTGGTTTCTTCGGATCTTAGGAGGGTTCCTTGGGATCTTTAAGGGGTCCCTTGAGATCTTCATGGGGTTCCTTGGGTTCTTGGGGGGTTCCTTGAGATCTTGGGGGGCTCCTTCTGATCTTGAGGTGGTTCCTTGAGACCTTGAGGGGGTTCCTTGGGTTCTTCGAGGGGTTCTTTGAGTTCTTGGGGGGTTCCTTGAGATCTTGAGGGGGTTCCTTGGGGTCTTCGTGTGGTTTCTTTGGATCTTAGGGGGGTTCCTTGGGATCTTGGGGGGCTCCTTCTGATCTTGAGGGGGTTCCTTGGGTTCTTCAAGGGGTTCTTTGGGATCTTGGGGGGTTCCTTGAGATCTTCATGGGGTTCCTTGGGATCTTGAGGGGTTTCCTTGAGATCTTGGGGGGTTCCTTGAGATCTTAGGGGGTTTCCTTGGGATCTTGGAGGGTTTCTTGGGATCTTGAGGGGTTCCTTGGGATCTTGAGGGGGTTCTTTGAGTTCTTGAGGTGGTTCCTTGAGATCTTGGGGGGTTCCTTGAGATCTTTGAGGGGTCCCTTGATATCTTGGGGGGTTTCTGGGGGGGTTCCTTGGGATCTTGGGGGGTTCCTTGAGATCTTGGAGGGGTTCCTTCCAATCTTGAGGGGGTCCCTTGGGTCCTTTGAGGGGTTCCTTGAGATCTTGAGGGGGTTCCTTGAGATCTTTGTGGGGTTCCTTCGGTTCTTGGAGGGTTCCTTGGGATCTTGGAGGGTTCCTTGAGATCTTGGGGGGCTCCTTCTGATCTTGAGGTGGTTCCTTGAGACCTTGAGGGGGTTCCTTGGGTTCTTCGAGGGGTTCTTTGGGATCTTGGGGGGTTCCTTGAGATCTTCATGGGGTTCCTTGAGATCTTGAGGGGGTTCCTTGGGGTCTTCGTGTGGTTTCTTCGGATCTTAGGAGGGTTCCTTGGGATCTTTGAGGGGTCCCTTGAGATCTTCATGGGGTTCCTTGGGACCTTGAGGGGGTTCCTTGGGTTCTTGGGGGGTTCCTTGAGATCTTTGAGGGATCCCTTGAGATCTTGGGGGGTTCTTTGAGGTCTTGGGGGGTTCCTGGGGGGGTTCCTTGGGATCTTGGGGGGTTCCTTGAGATCTTCATGGGGTTCCTTGAGATCTTGGGGGGTTCCTTGAGATCTTTGAGAGGTCCCTTGAGATCTTGGGGGGTTTCTGGGGGGGTTCCTTGGGATCTTTGAGGGGTCCCTTGAGATCTTCATGGGGTTCCTTGGGACCTTGAGGGGGTTCCTTGGGTTCTTGGGGGGTTCCTTGAGATCCTGGGGGGGTTCCTTGGGGTAAAAAGGGGGATTTTGGGGTGCAGAGGGGTCATTTTCGGGTAAAAGGGGGTATTTTGGGGTGCAGAGAGGGTCATTTTGGGGGATAAAAGGGGGATTTTGGGGTGCAGAAGGGTCATTTTGGGGATAAAAGTGGGGATTTTGGGGTGCAGAGGGGTCATTTCGGGGTAAAAAGTGGGGATTTTGGGGTGCAGAGGGGTCATTTCAGGGTAAAAAGTGGGGATTTTGGGGTGCAGGGGGGTCATTTGGGTGGTAAAAAGTGGGGATTTTGGGGTGCAGAGGGGTCATTTGGGGATAAAAGTGGGGATTTTGGGGTGCAGAGGGGTCATTTGGTGGTAAAAAGTGGGGATTTTGGGGTGCAGGGGGCTCATTGGGTGGTAAAAAGTGGGGATTTTGGGGTGCAGAATGGTCATTTTGGGGTAAAAAGTGGGGATTTTGGGGTGCAGAGGGGTAATTTGGGGATAAAAGTGGGGATTTTGGGGTGCAGGGGGGTTATAATGCACTCAAGGGGGTTCTACTCTTTGGGGTGTTGTTTGGGGGAGGTCCCCTGATATTGGGGTTCCCCCTCTTTTTTTTGGGGTGCCCCCCCCCATCAGGCTCGGCAGAGGGAAAAGATGAACGACGAACACAACAAACGCCTCTCGGAGACGGTCGATCGCCTCCTCTGTGAGTCCAACGAGCGCCTCCAGCTGCACCTCAAGGAGAGGATGGGGGCCCTGGAGGAGAAGGTGGGGGGGCCTGAGGGGATTTGGGGGTGTCCTGAGTGGATTTGGGGGGGTCCTGAGGGGGTTTGAGGGGGTCTTGAAGGGGTTTTGGGGGTCTTGATGGGGTTTTATGGGGTCTTGAGGGGGTTTGAGGGGGTCTTGAGGGGGTTTTGGGGGTCTCGATGGGGTTTTATGGGGTCTTGAGGGGATTTGGGGGGGTCTTGAAGGGATTTGGGGGGTCCTGAAGGGATTTGGGGGGGTCCTGAGGGGATTTGGGGGTGTCCTGAAGAGATTTGGGGGGGTTCTGATGGGGTTTGAGGGGGGTCTTGAGGGGGTTTGAGGGGGGTCTTGAGGGGATTTGGGGGGGTCTTGAGGGGGTTTGAGGGGGTCTTGAAGGGATTTGGGGGGGTCCTAAGGGGATTTGGGGGGGTCCTGATGGGGTTTTGGGGGTCTCGATGGGGTTTTATGGGGTCTTGAGGGGATTTGGGGGGGTCCTGAAGGGATTTGGGGGGGTCCTGAGGGGGTTTGGGGGGGTCTTGAGGGGGTTTTGGGGGTCTTGATGGGGTTTGAGGGGGTCTTGAGGGGGTTTTGGGGGGTCTTGAGGGGATTTGGGGGGGGTCCTGAGTGGATTTGGGGGGGTCCTGAAGGGATTTGGGGGGGTCCTGAGGGGGTTTGAGGGGGTCTTGAGGGGGTTTTGGGGGTCTTGATGGGGTTTGAGGGGGTCTTGAGGGGGTTTTGGGGGGTCTTGAGGGGATTTGGGGGGGTCCTGAGTGGATTTGGGGGGGTCCTGAAGGGATTTGGGGGGGTCCTGAGGGGGTTTGAGGGGGTCTTGAGGGGGTTTTGGGGGGGTCTTGAGGGGGTTTTGGGGGCCTCGATGGGGTTTTATGGGGTCTTGAGGGGATTTGGGGGTGTCCTGAAGGGATTTGGGGGGGTCCTGAGGGGGTTTGGGGGGGTCTTGAGGGGATTTGGGGGGGTCCTGAAGGGATTTGGGGGGGTCCTGAGGGGGTTTGAGGGGGTCTTGAGGGGGTTTTGGGGGTCTTGAGGGGGTTTGAGGGGGTCTTGAGGGGGTTTTGGGGGGTCTTGAGGGGATTTGGGGGGGTCCTGAGTGGATTTGGGGGGGTCCTGAAGGGATTTGGGGGGGTCCTGAGGGGGTTTGAGGGGGTCTTGAGGGGGTTTTGGGGGGGTCTTGAGGGGGTTTTGGGGGCCTCGATGGGGTTTTATGGGGTTTTGAGGGGATTTGGGGGTGTCCTGAAGGGATTTGGGGGGGGTCCTGAGGGGGTTTGGGGGGGTCTTGAGGGGATTTGGGGGTGTCCTGAGTGGATTTGGGGGGGTCCTGAGGGGGTTTGAGGGGGTCTTGAGGGGGTTTTGGGGGGGTCTTGAGGGGGTTTTGGGGGTCTTGATGGGGTTTTATGGGGTCTTGAGGGGATTTGGGGGGGTCTTGAGGGGGTTTTGGGGGTCTTGATGGGGTTTTATGGGGTTTTGAGGGGATTTGGGGGGGTCCTAAGGGGGTTTGGGGTGTCCTGAAGGGATTTGGGGGGTCCTGATGGGATTTGGGGGGGTCCTGAGGGCATTTGGGGGGGTCTTGATGGGGTTTGAGGGGGTCTTGAGGGGGTTTTGGGGGTCTTGATGGGGTTTTATGGGGTCTTGAGGGGATTTGGGGGGGTCCTGAAGGGATTTGGGGGGTCCTAAGGGGGTTTGGGGGGGTCTTGAAGGGATTTGGGGGGGTCCTGAAGGGATTTGGGGGGTCCTGAAGGGAGTGGGGGGTGTCCTGAGGGGGTTTGAGGGGGTCTTGATGGGGTTTTGGGGGTCTTGATGGGGTTTTATGGGGTCTTGAGGGGGTTTGGGGGGGTCCTGAAGGGATTTGGGGGGGTCCTGAGGGGGTTTGAGGGGTCTTGAGGGGGTTTTGGGGGTCTTGATGGGGTTTTATGGGGTCTTGAGGGGGTTTGGGGGGGTCCTGAAGGGATTTGGGGGGGTCCTGAGGGGGTTTGAGGGGGTCTTGAGGGGGTTTGGGGGGGTCCTGAGGGGATTTGGGGGTGTCCTGAGGGGGTTTGAGGGGGTCTTGAGGGAGTTTGGGGGGGTCCTGAAGGGATTTGAGGGGGTCTTGAGGGGGTTTGGGGGGGTCCTGAAGGGATTTGGGGGGGTCCTGAGGGGGTTTGAGGGGGTCTTGAGGGGGTTTGGGGGTGTCCTGAGGGGATTTGGGGTGTCCTGAGGGGGTTTGGGGGGGTCTTGAGGGGGTTTTGGGGGGGTCTTGAGGGGATTTGGGGGTGTCCTAAGTGTTTTGGGGGTGTCCTGAGTGGTTTTGGGGGTGTCCTATTTTGGGGGTGTCCTGAGTATATTTTGGGGGTCTCCAGAAAGGATTTTTGGGGGTGTCCTGAGCGGCTTTTGGGGCTATTTGGGAGTTCAGAAGCGATTTGGGGGTATCCTGAGTGGGTTTGGGGGTATCCTGAGTATATTTTTGGGGTGCCCTGAGTATTTTGGGGTACCCTGAGTATATTTTGGGGGTACCCTGAGTATATTTTTGGGGTGTCCGTCCCCCCCAGAACTCTCTGAGTGAAGAACTCTCCAATATGAAGAAAGTTCAGGACGAACTACTGCTCAACAAAGTAAGAGATGGGGGGTTTTGGGGGGACCCTAAGCGAAAACTTGGGGTGTCCTTTGGGGAGACCCACGGAGGGGTCCCCCAAAATCTGAAGACCCCCCCAAAATTCGTGTCCCCCCAAAAAATAAGGAGCAGCTTTTGGCGGAGATGGAGCGAATGCAGTTGGAACTCGATCAGCTCCGAGGGCGTTCGGGGGGCGCTTATTCCAGGTACCCCCATTAATTGCCCCCCAAATACCCCCTTATTGCCCCCCAATACCCCTTAATTGCCCCCCAATACCCCCTAATTGCCCCCCAAAACCCCTTATTTGCCCCCAATACCCCTTAATTGCCCCAATACCCCCTAATTGCCCCAAATACCCCCTAATTGCCCCCCAATACCCCTTAATTGCCCCAATACCCCCTAATTGCCCCCAGGACCCCTTAATTGCCCCCAAACACCCCCTTATTGCCCCCAAACACCCCTTAATTGCCCCAAACACCCCTTAATTGCCACCCAATACCCCTTAATTGCCCCCTGGACCCCATTAATTGCCCCCCAATACCCCTTAATTGCCCCCAATACCCCCTAATTGCCCCCAGGACCCCTTAATTGCCCCCAAATACCCCCTAATTGCCCCCAGTACCCCATTAATTGCCCCCTGGACCCCCTAATTGCCCCCAAACACCCCCTTATTGCCCCCAAACACCCCCTTATTGCCCCCCAATACCCCCTAATTGCCCCAAATACCCCCTAATTGCCCCCCAATACCCCTTAATTGCCCCAAATACCCCCTAATTGCCCCCAAATACCCCCTAATTGCCCCCCAATACCCCCTAATTACCCCAAACACCCCTTAATTGCCCCAAACACCCCCTAATTGCCCCCAATACCCCCTTATTGCTCCCCAATACCCCCTAATTGCCCCCAATACCCCTTAATTGCCCCAAACACCCCCTTATTGCCCCCCAATACCCCTTAATTGCCCCCCAAATACCCCCTAATTGCCCCCTGGACCCCCTAATTGCCCCCAAATACCCCCCAATTGCCCCCAAATACCCCCTAATTGCCCCCCGGACCCCTTAATTGCCCCCAAACACCCCCTAATTGCCCCCCAAATACCCCTTAATTGCCCCCAAACACCCCTTAATTGCCCCAAATACCCCTTATTTACCCCCAAACACCCCCAATTGCCCCCCAATACCCCTTAATTGCCTCCAAACACCCCTTAATTGCCCCAAAATACCCATTAATTGCCCCTAATACCCCTTAATTGCCCCAAATACCCCTTAATTGCCCCCAAATACCCCCTAATTGCCCCCAAATACCCCTCAATTGCCCCAATACCCCCTAATTGCCCCCCAATACCCCCAATTGCCCCCCAATACCCCCTAATTGCCCCCAATACCCCTTAATTGCCCCAAACACCCCCTTATTTCCCCCAATACCCCTTAATTGCCCCAAATACCCCCTTATTGCCCCCAATACCCCTTAATTGCCCCAAATACCCCCTAATTGCCCCCTGGACCCCTTAATTGCCCCCAAACACCCCCTAATTGCCCCCAGGACCTCCCTAATTGCCCCCCAAATACCCCTTAATTGCCCCCAAATACCCCCTAATTGCCCCAATACCCCCCAATTGCCCCCAATAGCCCCCAATTGCCCCCAATACCCCTTAATTGCCCCAAACACCCCCTTATTGCCCCCAATACCCCTTAATTGCCCCCAAACACCCCCTAATTGCCCCCAAACTCCCCTTATTGCCCCCAATACCCCTTAATTGCCCCCAAACACCCCCTAATTGCCCCCAAACTCCCCTTATTGCCCCCAATACCCCTTAATTGCCCCCAAATACCCCCTAATTGCCCCCTGGACCCCCTAATTTCCCCCAAACACCCCCCAATTGCCCCCCAATACCCCCTAATTGCCCCCAATACCCCTCAATTGCCCCCCAATACCCCTTAATTGCCCCCAAATACCCCTCAATTGCCCCCAATACCCCCTAATTGCCCCCAAATACCCCCTAATTGCCCCCAGTACCCCATTAATTGCCCCCAGTACCCCATTAATTGCCCCCTGGACCCCCTAATTGCCCCCAAACACCCCCTTATTGCCCCCAAACACCCCCTTATTGCCCCCCAATACCCCCTAATTGCCCCCAATACCCCCTAAATGCCCCCGGGACCCCTTAATTTCCCCCAAATACCCCTTAATTGCCCCCTGGACCCCCTAATTGCCCCCCAATACCCCTTAATTGCCCCCTGGACCCCATTAATTGCCCCCCAATACCCCTTAATTGCCCCCAAATACCCCCTAATTGCCCCCCAAATACCCCCTAATTGCCCCCAAATACCCCCTTATTGCCCCCAAATACCCCTTAATTGCCCCCAGGACCCCCTTAATTGCCCCAGAGACCCCCCCCAGTCCCTCCCAGTCCCTCCCAGTCCCTCCCAGTCCCCCTCCCAGTTCCCCTCCCCCATCCCTTTGATCTCACTGTTTTGGGGGGGCCCCTTCCCCCCCCCCCCCCCCCATTCACAGGTCCCTTCCGGGCAGTGCTTTGGAGCTTCGTTACCCCCAAAGTCCTTCTGGGGGGGTCCCCCTCGACCCCTCCCCCCCCCCAACGCCCCCCCGCGAAGGACCCGTAAGGGGCGGTGGACCCCCCCCCAAGAGGTGGGGGGGGGCAAAAAAGGGGGGATTTAGGGGGGCAGAAAGGGGGGATTTGGGGGAAAAGGGGGGATTTGGGGGGCAAAAAGGGGGGATTTGGGGGGGAAAAAAGGGGGATTTGGGGGGTGGGGGGGCAAAAAGGGGGGATTTGGGGGGCAAAAAGGGGGGATTTGGGGAGTGGGGGGGCACAAAGGGGGGATTTGGGGGGAATTGGGGGGCAAAAAGGGGGATTTGGGGGAAAAAAGGGGGGATTTGGGGGGCAAAAAGGGGGATTTGGGGGGGAAAAGGGGGGATTTGGGGGGCAAAAAGGGGGGATTTGGGGGGCAAAAAGGGGGATTTGGGGGGTGGGGGGCCAAAAAGTGGGGATTTGGGGGGCAAAGAGGGGGGATTTGGGGGGCAAAAAGGGGGATTTGGGGGGAAAAAGGGGGGATTTGGGGGAGTTGGGGGCACAAAGGGGGATTTGGGGGCAAAAAGGGGGGATTTGGGGGGCAAAAAGGGGGGATTTGGGGGGAAAAAGGGGGATTTGGGGGGAAAAGGGGGGATTTGGGGGGTGGGGGGGCAAAAAGGGGGGATTTGGGGGAAAAAAGGGGGATTTGGGGTCTCTGCTGGAGGTCCTGAGCTCCATCTCCATCATCTCCATCATCTCCATCACCTTCATCTCCATCTCCATCTCCACCATCTCCATCTCCACATCCATCTCCACTCCATCCATCTCTTCTCCATCACCTCCATCGCCTTCACCACCTCCATCATCTCCATCATCTCCATCACCTTCATCACCTTCATCATCTCCAACTCCATTATCTCCATCTCCATCACCTTCATCATCTCCTCCATCTCCATCATTTCCATCATCTTCATCACCTCCATCTCCATTACCTCCACCACCTTCATCACCTCCATCGTCTTCACCTCCATTATCTCCATCACCTCCACCTCCATCACCTCCATCATCTCCATAATCCCCATCACCTTCATCACCTCCATCATCTCCATCTCCATCATCTCCATAATCCCCATCACCTTCATCACCTCCATCATCTCCATCTCCATCATCTCCACCTCCATCGTCTTCACCTCCATCATCTCCATCACCTCCATCACCTTCATCATCTCCTCCATCTCCATCATTTCCATCACCTTCACCACCTCCATCTCCATTACCTCCATCACCTTCATCACCTCCATCATCTCCAACTCCATCACCTCCATCACCTCCATCACCTCCATCTCCATCACCTTCATCATCTCCTCCATCTCCATCTCCATCTCCATCTTCATCACCTCCATCTCCTCCATCTCCATAATCCCCATCACCTTCACCACCTTCACCATCTCCAACTCCATTATCTCCATCTCCATCATCTCCATCTCTATCTCCATCGTCTCCACCTCCATTATCTCCATCACCTCCACCTCCATCACCTCCATCTCCATCACCTTCATCATCTCCTCCATCTCCATCATTTCCATCATCTCCATCTCCTCCATCTCCACCTCCATTATCTCCATCACCTCCATCTCCATCACCTCCATCTCCATCACCTCCATCTCCATCACCTTCATCATCTCCTCCATCTCCATCTCCATCTCCATCACCTCCATTATCTCCATCACCTCCATCTCTTCCATCTCCATCACCTCCACCTCTTCCATCTCCATCCCTTCCACCTCCACCATCTCCACCATCTCCACCACCACCTCCTCCACCTCCCCCCGTCTCCGTCCCCCCCTTTTTCTGTCCCCCCCTTTTTTCCAGACTCCGGATTGGACTCCATCTTTGGGTCCCCCGGAAGGTTCTGATGAAGAAGAAGAAGAAGAAGAAGAAGAAGGAGTGGGGAAGGGTTCTCCGGACGGACCGACGGACGGACGGACGGACGGACAGACGGACGTTCAGACTTTGGCCTTTATGCTCCAGGAACAGCTCGAGGCCATCAACAAAGAGATCAAGTCAGTTCTTGGGGGGGGGGGTCCCCCCAAAAATAGGGACCCCCCGGAAACAGGGAGCCCCCCAAAAAAAGGACCCCCTAAAAAAAAGGACCTCCTGAAAAAAAAGGACCTCTTAAAAGAAAGGGGACCCTAAAAAACAAAGAGAAACCCCAAAAAAATGGGATTTCCCCAACAAAAATATAGGGATTCCGTCCAAAAAAAGGGTCCCCCGGAAACAGGGACTCCAAAATAAAAGGACCCCCCCTAAAAAAAAGGACCTCCTAAAAGAAAAGGACCTCTCAAAAGAAAGGGAACCCTAAAAAACAAAGGGAACCTCAAAAAAATGGGATTTAACCAACAAAAATATAGGGATTCCGACCAAAAAAAGGGTCCCCCGGAAAAAGGGACTCGAAAAGAAAAGGACCCCCCCTAAAAAAAAGGGCCCCCTAAAAGAAAAGGACCTCTCAAAAGAAAGGGAACCCTAAAAAACAAAGAGAAACCCCCAAAAAATGGGATTTCCCCAACAAAAATATAGGGATTCCGTCCAAAAAAAGGGTCCCCCGGAAACAGGGACTCCAAAATAAAAGGACCCCCCCCCAAAAAAAGGATCCCCTAAAAGAAAAGGACCTCTTAAAAGAAAGGGAACCCTAAAAAACAAAGGGAACCCCAAAAAAATGGGATTTAACCCACAAAAATATAGGGATTCTGACCAAAAAAAGGGTCCCCCGGAAACAGGGACTCCAAAAGAAAAGGACCCCCCCTAAAAAAAAGGGCCCCTTAAAAGAAAAGGACCTCTCAAAAGAAAGGGAACCCTAAAAAACAAAGGGAACCCCAAAAAAATGGGATTTAACCCACAAAAATATAGGGATTCTGACCAAAAAAAGGGTCCCCCGGAAACAGGGACTCCAAAATAAAAGGACCCCCCCTAAAAAAAAGGGCCCCTTAAAAGAAAAGGACCTCTCAAAAGAAAGGGAACCCTAAAAAACAAAGGGAACCTCAAAAAAATGGGATTTAAACCACAAAAATATAGGGATTCCGTCCTAAAAAGGGGTCCCCCGGAAACAGGGACTCCAAAATAAAAGGACCCCCCCCAAAAAAAAGGACCTCCTAAAAGAAAAGGACCTCCTAAAAGAAAGGGAATCCCAAAAAACAAAGGGAACCCCAAAAAAATGGGATTTAACCCCAAAAAATATAGGGATTCCGACCAAAAAAAGGGTCCCCCGGAAACAGGGACTCCAAAATAAAAGGACCCCCCTAAAAAAAAGGGCCCCCTAAAAGAAAAGGACCTCTTAAAAGAAAGGGAACCCTAAAAAACAAAGGGAACCCCAAAAAAAAGGGATTTAACCCACAAAAATATAGGGATTCCGTCCTAAAAAGGGGTCCCCCGGAAACAGGGACTCCAAAATAAAAGGACCCCCCCCAAAAAAAGGATCCCCTAAAAGAAAAGGACCTCTCAAAAGAAAGGGAACCCTAAAAAAAAAGGGAACCCCAAAAACAGGGACCCCCCCCAAAAAAAGGGACCCCCAAATAAGGGACCTCCAAAAATAAATGGGGGGGAGGAATTTTTGGGGTGCACTGAGGCTCTGGGGGGGGGCAAAGGGGGGGTGGGGGGGATTTGGGGGTCCATGGGAGGGGGGTAAAGGGGGTATTGGGGGTATTTTGGGGTTCACTGAGGCTCTGGGGGGGGTCCATGGGGGTATTTTGGGGTACACTGAGGCTTTGGGGGGGTCCATGGGGGGGTTGGGGGTATTTTGGGGTTCACTGAGGCTTTGGGGGGGTCCATAGGGGGGGACACAAGTGGTATTTTGGGGCCCGGGGGGGGACAAAGGGGGGGTTGGGGTGGATTTTGGGGGTCCATGGGGGGGTTGGGGGGTATTTTGGGGTACACTGAGGCTCAAGGGGGGGTTGGGGGTATTTTGGGGTACACTGAGGCTCTGGGGGGGGGACACAAGTGGTATTTTGGGGTCCATAGGGGGAAAAAGGGGGGGTTGGGGTGGATTTTGGGGGTCCATGGGGGTGGATTGGGGGGTATTTTGGGGTCCACTGAGGCTCTGGGGGGGGATTGGGGTTATTTTGGGGTACACTGAGGCTCTGGGGGGGGACACAAGTGGTATTTTGGGGTCCATGGGGGGTTAAAGGGGGGGTTGGGGGGGATTTTGGGGGTCCATGGGGTGGATTGGGGGTTATTTTGGGGTGCACTGAGGCTCAAGGGGGGGTTGGGGTTATTTTGGGGTACACTGAGGCTCTGGGGGGGGGGGACACAAGTGGTATTTTGGGGTCCGGGGGGGGATAAAGGGGGGGTTGGGGTGGATTTTGGGGGTCCATGGGAGGGGGGTTGGGGGGTATTTTGGGGTGCACTGAGGCTCAAGGGGGGATTGGGGTTATTTTGGGGTACACTGACGCTTTGGGGGGGTCCATGGGGGAGGGGACAGAAGTGGTATTTTGGGGTCCATAGGGGGAAAAAGGGGGGGTTGGGGATGAGTTGGGGGTCCTTGGGGGGGGTTGGGGGGTATTTTGGGGTGCACTGAGGCTCAGGGGGGGGTTGGGGTTATTTTGGGGTACACTGACCCCCCCTCTTTCTTTTTGCCCCCCCCCCTTTTCCAGACTGATCCAAGAGGAGAAGGAGAGTACAGAGCTTCGAGCGGAGGAACTGCAGAGCCGCGTTGGGGGGGGGGGAGGGGAAAAGACCCCCCCGGGAAGATACTCGAGGGGGGGGGGAGGGGGAGGAGGAGGGGGAGGGGCTTCTTTAGCCCCGCCCCTCACCAGCCCCTCCCCCCCAAGCAGCGGACGCTCCACCCCCCGCCCCGCCCCCCCCAGCCCCGCCCGAGAGGTGAGAAAACACCCCCCCCCCCAAAAAACACCCATAAAGGGGGGGGGGACCCCAAAATTCCATAGGGACACCCCCAAAGCTATAAGGACACCCCCAAATCCATAGGGACCCCCAAATCTATAAGGACACCCCCAAATCCATAGGGACCCCCAAATGTATAGGGAACCCCCAAATCTATAGGGACCCCCCTAAATCCATAGGGACCCCCCTAAATGCATAGGGACCCCCAAAGCTATAAGGACACCCCCAAAATCTATAGGGACCCCCAAATGTATAAGGACCCCCCTAAATCCATAGGGACCCCCCTAAATGCATAGGGACACCCCTAAATCTATAGGGACGCCCCAAAACTATAAGGACACCCCCAAATCTATAGGGACCCCCAAATCTATAGGGACACCCCTAAATCTATAAGGACCCCCCCCAAATCCATAAGGACACCCCTAAATCCATAAGGACCCCCCCAAATCCATAAGGGCACCCCCAAATCCATAAGGACCCCCCCCTAAATCCATAAGGACACCCCTAAATCCATAAGGACCCCCCCAAATCGCCCCCAAATCCATAAGGACACCCCCAAATCCATAAGGGCACCTCCAAATCCATAAGGACCCCCGCCAAATCCATAAGGGCACCCCCAAATCCATAAGGACCCCCCCCAAAATCCATCAGGACCCCCCCAAATCCATAAGGGCACCCCCAAATCCATAAGGACCCCCCCAAATTGCCCCCAAAATCCATAAGGACCCCCCCAAATCTATAAGGACCCCCCCTAAATCCATAAGGACCCCCCCAAAATCCATAAGGACACCCCTAAATCCATAAGGACACCCCCAAATCCATAAGGACCCCCCCAAAATCCATAAGGACCCCCCCAAATCCATAAGGGCACCCCCAAATCCATAAGGACACCCCCTAAATCCATAAGGAACCCCCCTAAACCCATAAGGACACCCCCAAATCTATAAGGACCCCCCCTAAATCCATAAGGACCCCCCCAAAATCCATAAGGACCCCCCCAAATCCATAAGGGCACCCCAAAATCCATAAGGACTCTCTCCCCCCCCCCCAGAACCACATCCCTAAAGAGGAGCCTCGGGGTGGGGGGGGGGGAGGGGAAGAGAAAGGTCCCAGTTTTGGGGACCCCCCCCGACAACCCCCCCTCCCCCGGGCGGAAAGGGGGGGTCCCAGCGCCCCCCCCACCTCGGAAGAGCCTCGGGGGGGGTGAGTTTTGGGGTGCGGGGGGGGGGGCTTTGGGGTCATTTTGGGGTGCGGGGGGGCTTTGGGGGGTCTTTGGGGTCATTTTGGGGTCCGGGGGGGTGATTTGGGGGGCTTTGGGATCATTTTGGGGTACGGGGGGGCTTTGGGGGGGGCTTTGGGGTACTTTGGGGGGTCTTTGGGGTCATTTTGGGGTACGGGGGGGGGCTTTGGGGGGGTCTTTGGGGTCATTTTGGGGTCCGGGGGGGGCTTTCGGGGGTCCCTGAGGTCATTCTGGGGGCGTCTTTGGGGTCATTTTGGGGTACGGGAGTGCTTTGGGGGGTCCCTGTGGTCATTTTGGGGGGGTCTTTGGGGTCATTTTGGGGTACGGGGGGGCTTTGAGGGGGTCTTTGGGGTCATTTTGGGGTACGGGAGTGCTTTGGGGGGTCCCTGTGGTCATTTTGGGGGGGTCTTTGGGGTCATTTTGGGGTACGGGGAGAGCTTTGGGGGGTCTTTGGGGTCATTTTGGGGTGCGGGGGGGCTTTGGGGGGGTCTCTGTGGTCATTTTGGGGTTCGGGGGGGCTTTGGGGGGTCTTTGGGGTCATTTTGGGGGCGTCTTTGGGGTCATTTTGGGGTTCGGGGGGGCTTTGGGGGGGTCTTTGGGGTCATTTTGGGGTGCGGGGGGGGCTTTCGGGGGTCCCTGAGGTCATTTTGGGGGCGTCTTTGGGGTCATTTTGGGGTGCGGGGGGGCTTTGGGGGGTTTTGGGGTCATTTTGGGGGGGGTCTTTGGGGTCATTTTGGGGTTCGGGGGGGGCTTTGAGGGGGTCTTTGGGGTCATATTGGAGGGGTCCTTTTTTTCTGGGGTCCCCCCCCCTTTTTTTTTTCAGGGTGAACCCCGAAAATGCCCCCCCGGACCCTAAAACTCCCCCCAAGAAAAAGAGCATCAAATCCTCCATCGGACGCCTCTTCGGAAAGAAGGAAAAGGGGCGTCTGGGGACCCCCCCGAGAGACGCCCCCCCCCTCGGTAAGGACCCCCCCCCCCAAAATCTGACCCCCCCGTACCCCAAAAAATGGATGGAGGGGACCCCCCCTTATTGCCCCCCCCAAAAAAACCCCAAATTAAGTGCCCCCCCCAAAATAAAACCCCCAAATTAAGTGCCCCCCCCCCAATAAATGGCCTCTGGGGACCCCCCCGTATTGCCCCCCCCAAAAAAACCCCCAAATTAAGTGCCCCCCCCAAAAAAATGGGTTCTGGGGACCCCCCCCCCAAAATAACCCCCCAAATTAAGTGCCCCCCAAAAAAATGGGCTCTCGGGACCCCCCCCTTATTGCCCCCCCAAAACCCCCCCCAAATTAAGTGCCCCCCCCAAAAAATGGCCCCTGGGGACCCCTCTTTGTTGCACCCCCCCCAGAAAGAGACCCCAAATTAAGTGCCCCCCCCCAAAAATGGCCCATAGGGACCCCCCCCTTATTGCCCCCCCAAAATTAAGTGCCCCCCCCCAAAAAAAACCTCCAAATTAAGTGCCCCCCCCCAAGAAAAAAATTAAAAGGGGGGGGTCTGGATGCCTCCTTTCCACCCCCCCCCCCAATTTTTGGGGTCCCCCCTCACTCTGTGCCCCCCCCCCCCCGAGGTGGGACCCCCTCGGATGATTTGTGCCCCCCCGAAACTCTGGGACTGACGAAGCTCTCGGGGGGAGAGAAGGATCGAAGGAGCAAAAGAAAGTGAGGGGGGGGACACTTATTTTGGGGGGGGGGGGGAAAGGATTTGGGGGTTCGGGGGGGGGGAAGATTGAGGGGGTTTGGGGGGGTTTTAGGGGGGATTTGGGGGGTTCTGGGGGGGCTTTTTGGGGGTCTGGGGGGCTTTTAGGGGTCCTGGGGGGGCTTTTGGGGTTCTGGGGGGGCTTTTAGGTGGTCTGGGGGGGCTTTTGGGGGTCTGGGGGGGCTTTGGGGGCAGATTTTGGGGGGTCTGGGGGGGCTTTTGGGGGTCTGGGGGGGCTTTTAGGGCAGATTTTGGGGTCCATGGGGGCTTTTAGGGCAGATTTGGGGGTTCGGGGGGGCTGTTTGGGGTCTGGGGGGGCTTTTAGGGCAGATTTTGGGGGTTCCGGGGGGGCTTTTGGGGGTCTGGGGGGCTTTTAGGGCAGATTTTGGGGGTTCGGGGGGGCTTTTTGGGGTCTGGGGGGGCTTTTGGGGCAATTTTGGGGGTACTGGGGGGGCTTTTTGGGGGTCTGGGGGGGCTTTTAGGGCAGATTTGGGGGTTCGGGGGGGCTTTTAGGGGTCTGGGGGGGCTTTTTGGGGTCTGGGGGGGCTTTTAGGGCAGATTTTGGGGTTCGGGGGGGCTTTTTGGGGTCTGGGGGGGCTTTTAGGGCAGATTTTGGGGGTCTGGGGGGGCTTTTGGTGCAGATTTTGGGGTTCGGGGGGGTCTTTTTTGGGGTCTGGGGGGGCTTTTAGGGCAGATTTTGGGGTTCGGGGGGGCTTTTAGGGGTCTGGGGGGGCTTTTGAGGCAGTTTTGGGGGTTCGGGGGGCTTTTAGGGCAGATTTTGGGGTTCGGGGGGGCTTTTGGGGGCAGATTTTGGGGTCTGGGGGGGCTTTTAGGGCAGATTTTGGGGTTCGGGGGGCTTTTAGGGCAGATTTTGGGGTTCGGGGGGGCTTTTTGGGATCTGGGGGGGCTTTTAGGGCTGATTTTGGGGTTCGGGGGGGCTTTTTGGGGTCTGGGGGGGCTTTTAGGGCAGATTTTGGGGTTCGGGGGGGGCTTTTTGGGGTCTGGGGGGGCTTTTAGGGCAGATTTGGGGGTTCGGGGGGGCTTTTTGGGGTCTGGGGGGGCTTTTAGGGCAGATTTTGGGGTTCGGGGGGGCTTTTTGGGGTCTGGGGGGGTCATTTTTGGGGGTTCGGGGGGGCTTTTTTTGGGGGGGGGGTCCTAATGCCCCCCCCCCATTTTTTCCCCTTCCCTTTTGCTATAGGAGAAGGATGAATAGACTTTAAGGGGGGGGGGCTGTTTAGAGGGTGGATTTTGGGGTTCCAGGAGGAGTTTTGGGGTTCGGGAGGGGTACGGGGGGGTCGAGGGGAGTCTGAAGTTTTTTTTGGGGGGGGTCTTAGTGCCACCCCCCCCCCCAAATTTTAACACCGCCCCCCCAAAAATCAAGGCATGAACTGCTGGAAGAGGCGTGCAGGCAGGGACTGCCCTTCGCTGCCTGGGATGGACCCACAGTGGTGTCATGGCTGGAGGTGAGGGGGGACCCCAATATTTTGGGGGGGGGGGGACACCCCCCAATATCTTGAGGGGGGACCCCAATATTGTAGGGGCGGGCGGAAAGGGTTTGGGAGGGGGGGAAAAAGGGGGTTTGGGGGGGGTAAAAGGGGACCACAGGGAAAAGGGTGGGGGGTAGAAAGGGACCCCAATATCTTTGGGAGGGGCAAAAGGGGACCCCAATATCTTGAGGAGCAAAAGGGGGGGGCAGAAGGGGACCCCAATATCTTGGGGGGGGCAAAAAGGGGGGTAAAAGGGGACCCCAATATCTTGGGAGGGGCACAAAAGGGTCTGGGAGGGGGGAGAAAGGGGGTTTGGGGGGGATAGAAGGGGACCCCAATATCTTAGGGGGGGGGAAAGGGGGAGTAGAAGGGGTTGGGGGGACAGAAGGGGTCCCCAATATCTTTTGGGGGGAGCAAAGGGGGGGGTAAAAGGGGTTGGGGGGCAGAAGGGGACCCCAATATCTTGGGGGGACCCAGGGGTCTATGGGGCTTCCCAGGGTCCTAGTGCCCTCCCCTTTATAGTAAGGGTAATGCTTTTGGGAGCCCCCCAGGGTCCTAGTGCCCCCCCTTCTCCATACTGGTTTTCCTCTCTCCATACTGGGAGGTTACTGGGATGGGGTCTGAGTACCCCCTCACCCCTACTGGCTTCCTCCTATCCATACTGGGAGGTACTGGGATGGGGTCTATAGGGGTTCCCTGGGTCCTAGTGCCCCTCTCTCCATACTGGCTGCCCCCAATCCATACTGGGAGATACTGGGATGGGGTCTATAGGGCTTCCCAGGGGTTACTGGGTTGGGGTCGCAGGGTCCTAGTGCCCTCCCTCTTCATACTAAAGGTCATCCTGGATTAAGGCCGCAGGGTCCTAGTGCCCTCCCTCTTCATACTAAGGCTGCTGCTTTTAGGAGCCCCCAGGGTCCTAGTGCCCCCCCTTCTCCATACTGGTTTTCCTCTCTCCATACTGGGAGGTTACTTGGATGGGGTCTGAGTACCCCCCACCCCTACTGCCTTCCTCTTGTCCATACTGGGAGATACTGGGATGGGGTCTATAGGGCTTCCCAGGGGTTACTGGGTTGGGGTCGCATGGTCCTAGTGCCCTCCCTCTTCATACTAAGAGTAATCCTGGATTCAGGCCGCAGGGTCCTAGTGCCCTCCCTCTTCATACTAAGGGTGATCCTGGAGTCAGGCCGCAGGGTCCTAGTGCCCTCCCTCTTCATACTAAGGGTGATCCTGGAGTCAGGCCGCAGGGTCCTAGTGCCCTCCCTCTTCATACTAAGGGTCACCCTGGAGTCAGGCCGCAGGGTCCTAGTGCTCTCCCTCTTCATACTAAGGCTGCTGCTTTTAGGAGCCCCCAGGGTCCTAGTGCCCCCCCTTCTCCATACTGGTTTTCCTCTCTCCATACTGGGAGGTTACTGGGATGGGGTCTGAGTACCCCCCACCCCTACTGCCTTCCTCTTGTCCATACTGGGAGATACTGGGATGGGGTCTATAGGGCTTCCCAGGGGTTACTGGGTTGGGGTCGCATGGTCCTAGTGCCCTCCCTCTTCATACTAAGAGTAATCCTGGATTCAGGCCGCAGGGTCCTAGTGCCCTCCCTCTTCATACTAAGGGTGATCCTGGAGTCAGGCCGCAGGGTCCTAGTGCCCTCCCTCTTCATACTAAGGGTCACCCTGGAGTCAGGCCGCAGGGTCCTAGTGCCCTCCCTCTTCATACTAAGGCTGCTGCTTTTAGGAGCCCCCAGGGTCCTAGTGCCCCCCCTCTTTCCCCATACTGGTTTTCCCTCTCTCCATACTGGGAGGTTACTGGGATGGGATCCGCGTGTCCCCCACCCCATTTTTTCCCCCCCTTTCTAAGCTGTGGGTCGGGATGCCGGCGTGGTACGTGGCGGCGTGTCGTGCGAACGTGCGAAGCGGAGCCATCATGGCAAACCTTTCGGATACCGAAATCCAAAGGGAATTGGGAATCTCCAATCCTTTGCATCGGCTCAAGCTCCGTCTCGCCATCCAGGAGATGGTATCGCTCACCAGTCCTTCGGCTCCCGCCTCCTCTCGCACGGTCAGAGCGCTACGGCCTCGCACGAGGGGTTTGCACGAGGATTTGCACGAGGGTTCGCACGAGGGAGTGGGAAAAGATGGTCCGAAGGGGAATAAAAGCTCAGATGAGGGTCACTCAAAGCCTTCTGTGAGGGTTTGGGGAGAGGGATGTGAGATAAAGGCCTCACACGAGGGGTTTGCACGAGGATTTGCACGAGGGTTCGCACGAGGGAGTGGATAAAGATGGTCTGAAGGGGAATAAAAGCTCAGATGAGGGTCACTCAAAGCCTTCTGTGAGGGTTTGGGGAGGGGGATGTGACATAAAGGCCTTGCACGAGGGGTTTGCACGAGGGTTTGCACGAGGGTTCGCACGAGGGAGTGGATAAAGATGGTCCAAAGGGGGATAAAAGCTCATATGAGGGTCACTCAAAGCCTTCCGTGAGGGTTTGGGGAGGGGGATGTGACATAAAGGCCTCGCACAAGGGTTTGCACGAGGATTTGCACGAGGGTTCGCACGAGGGAGTGGATAAAGATGGTCCGAAGGGGCATAAAAGCTCAGATGAGGGTCACTCAAAGCCTTCCGTGAGGGTTTGGAGAGAGGGATGTGACATAAAGGCCTCATACGAGGGTTTGCACGAGGATTTGCACAAGGGTTCGCACGAGGGAGTGGATAAAGATGGTCCGAAGGGGAATAAAAGCTCATATGAGGGTCACTCAAAGCCTTCTATGAGGGTTTGGGGAGAGGGATGTGAGATAAAGGCCTCGCACGAGGGTTTGCACGAGGGTTTGCACGAGGGTTCGCACGAGGGAGTGGATAAAGATGGTCCAAAGGGGGATAAAAGCTCAGATGAGGGTCACTCAAAGCCTTCTATGAGGGTTTGGGGAGAGGGATGTGACATAAAGGCCTCATACGAGGGTTTGCACGAGGGTTTGCACGAGGATTTACACACTCGCTGAGCCTCGTGCCCCCCCCCTCAGTCCACGGGTAACGTGTGGATGACGCACGAGGAGATGGAGTCGCTCACGGCCGCCACGAAACCGGTGAGTTGCGGCCCTCGTGCAACGCACGAGGATTTTGGGGGGGGGGATGGGTTTAAGGAGGGGGATTTGGGCCCCTCTGACGCCTCTCGTCCCTCTCCAGGAGACAAAGGAGATCAGCTGGGAGCAGGTACCGGCTCGCACGAGGGCTTTGCACGAGGGCTTTGCACGAGGATGGGGCTTTGCACGAGGATTGGGCTTTGCACGAGGACGCGGCTTTGCACAATGATGTGGCTTTGCACGAGGATGAGGCTTTGCACGAGGATTTGCGCTTTGCACGAGGATTTGGGCTTTGCACGAGGATTGGTCTTTGCACGAGGATGAGGCTTTGCACGAGGATGTGGCTTTGCACGAGGATTTGGGCTTTGCACGAGGGTCCTGGAAGGGTAAAAGGCGGTCTGAAAGGGTCCTGGAAGGGTAAAAGGAGGGGTTTGGGGGGTCCTGAATGGGTAAAGGGGGTTTGAAAGGTCCTGAAAGGGTAAAGGGGGGGGGGTTTGAAGGGTCCTGGAAGGGCAAAGGGGGGTCCTGAGGGGGTCCTGGAAGGGTAAAGGGGGGGGTGAAGGGTCCTGGAAGGGTAAAGGAGGGGGTTGGGGGGTCCTGAAAGGGTAAAGGGGGGGATTGGAGGGTCCTGAAAGGGTAAAGGGGGCTTTGAGGGGGTCCTGGAAGGGTAAAGGGGGGGGTTTGAAAGGTCCTGGAAAGGTAAAGGGGGGTTGAAAGGTCCTGAAAGGGCAAAGGGGGCCCTGAGGGGGATCCTGTAAGGGTAAAGGGGGGGCTCTGAGGGGTCCTGGAAGGGTAAAGGGGGGGCTTTGAGGGGGTCCTGGAAGGGTAAAGAGGGGGTTTGAAAGGTCCTGTAAGGGTAAAGGGGGGGTTTTGGGGGGTCCTGGAAGGGTAAAAAGGGGGGGTTTGGGGGTCCTGGAAGGGTAAAGGGGCTTTGAAAGGTCATGAAAGGGTAAAACGGGGGCGAGGGGGGGAGGTTGTGGGGTCCTGTAAGGGTAAAGGGGGGTTTGAGGGGGGTCCTGTAAGGGTAAAGGGGGGTTTGAGGGGGGTCCTGGAAGGGTAAAGGGGGTTTGGGGGGTTCTGGAAGGGTAAAGGGGGAGTTTGAGGGCTCCTAAAAGGGAGTAAAGGGGGAGCTGAAGGGTCCTGGAAGGGTAAAGGAGGGGTTTGGGGTTTCCTGGAAGGGTAAAGAGGGTTTGAAAGGTCCTTTAAGGGTAAAGGGGGCCCTGAAGGGGTTCTGGAAGGATAAAAAGGGGGGTTTTGGAGGTCCTGGAAGGGTAAAGGGGTGGGTTTAAAGGTCCTGGAAAGGTAAAGAGGGTTTGAAAGGTCCTTTAAGGGTAAAGAGGGGCTTTGAGGGGGTCCTGGAAGGGGATAAAGGGGGGGGTTCAGCCTCAGGTCCTGTAAGGGTAAAGGGGGGATTGGGGGGTCCTGTAAGGGTAAAGGGGGGGTTTGGGGGTTCCTGTGAGGGTAAAGGGGGGCCGTTATCCCCCTCAGCTGCTGTCGTACGGGGCGATGAACCACGAGTGGGTGGGGAACGAGTGGCTGCCGAGCCTCGGGCTGCCGCAGTACCGCAGCTTCTTCATGGAGTCCCTCGTGGACGCGAGGATGCTCGACCACCTCAGCAAAAAGGAGCTGCGGGGGCAGCTGAAGATGGTGGATTCCTTCCACAGGTCTGGGACTGGGGGGGACTGGGAGGGACTGGGAGGGACTGGGAGGGGATTGGGAGGGGATTGGGAGGGACTGGGAGAGGGAAAGAGGGGATTAGGAGGGACTGGGAGGGGATTGGGAGGGACTGGGAGGGACTGGGAGAGGGAAAGAGGGGATTAGGAGGGACTGGGAGGGGATTGGGAGGGACTGGGAGGGACTGGGAGAGGGAAAGAGGGGATTAGGAGGGACTGGGAGGGGATTGGGAGGGGATTGGGGGGGACTGGGAGGGGATTGGGAGGGACTGGGAGGGGATTGGGAGGGACTGGGAGGGACTGGGAGGGTATTGGGAGGGACTGGGAGGGACTGGGAGGGGATTAAGGGGGACTGGGAGGGAGTGGGAGGGGATTTGGGGGGACTGGGAGGGACTGGGAGGGGATTAAGGGGAACTGGGAGGGACTGGGAGGGGATTAGGGGGGACTGGGAGGGACTGGGAGAGGATTGGGAGGGGGAAAGAGGGGATTGGGAGGGACTGGGAGGGGATTGGGAGGGACTGGGAGGGGATTGGGAGGGACTGGGAGGGACTGGGAGGGGATTGGGAGGGACTGGGAGGGATTGGGAGGGGGAAAGAGGGGATTGGGAGGGACTGGGAGGGGATTGGGAGGGACTGGGAGGGACTGGGAGAGGGAAAGAGGGGATTAGGAGGGACTGGGAGGGGATTGGGAGGGACTGGGAGGGACTGGGAGAGGGAAAGAGGGGATTAGGAGGGACTGGGAGGGGATTGGGAGGGGATTAGGGGGGACTGGGAGGGACTGGGAGGGATTGGGAGGGACTGGGAGGGACTGGGCGGGACTGGGAGGGGACTGGGAGGGGATTGGGAGGGACTGGGAGGGACTGGGAGAGGGAAAGAGGGGATTAGGAGGGACTGGGATGGGATTGGGAGGGACTGGGAGGGACTGGGAGAGGGAAAGAGGGGATTAGGAGGGACTGGGAGGGGATTGGGAGGGACTGGGAGGGACTGGGAGAGGGAAAGAGGGGATTAGGAGGGACTGGGAGGGGATTGGGAGGGGATTAGGGGGGACTGGGAGGGACTGGGAGGGATTGGGAGGGACTGGGAGGGACTGGGCGGGACTGGGAGGGGATTGGGAGGGACTGGGAGGGGATTGGGAGGGACTGGGAGGGGATTAGGGGGGACTGGGAGAGACTGGGAGGGACTGGGAGGGGATTTGGGGGGACTGGGAGGGACTGGGAAGGGATTGGGAGGGACTGAGAGGGGATTAGGGGGGACTGGGAGGGACTGGGAGGGAGTGGGAGGGGGAAAGAGGGGATTGGGAGGGACTGGGAGGGGATTAAGGGGGACTGGGAGGGACTGGGAGGGACTGGGAGGGGATTGGGAGGGACTGGGAGGGGGAAAGAGGGGATTGGGAGGGACTGGGAGGGACTGGGAGGGGGAAAGAGGAGTTTGGGAGCGATTGGGAGGGACTGAGAGCGGATTAAGAGGGACTGGGAGGGACTGGGAGGGACTGGGAGAGGATTGGGAGGGGATTAGAGGGGATTGGGAGGGATTGGGAGGGGACTGGGAGGGGATTGGGAGGGGATTAAGGGGGACTGGGAGGGGGTTGGGAGGGACTGGGAGGGGATTAGGGGGAACTGGGAGGGGACTGGGAGGGACTGGGAGGGGATTGGGAGGGACTGGGAGGGGATTGGGAGGGGATTGGGGGGGAGTGGGAGGGGATTGAGGGGGACTGGGAGGGACTGGGAGGGACTGGGACGGGATTTGGGGGGACTGGGAGGGGCTGGGAGGGACTGGGACGGGATTTGGGGGGACTGGGAGGGACTGGGGGGGACTGGGAGGGGATTGGGAGGGACTGGAAGGGACTGGGAGGGGATTAGGGGGGATTGGGAGGGACTGGGAGGGAGTGGGAGGGGGAAAGAGGGGATTGGGAGGGACTGGGAGGGACTGGGAGGGGATTGGGAGGGACTGGGAGGGACTGGGAGGGGGAAAGAGGGGATTGGGAGGGACTGGGAGGGGATTAGGGGGGGACTGGGAGGGACTGGGAGGGGATTGGAGGGGATTGGGAGGGACTGGGAGGGGATTAGGGGGGACTGGGAGGGACTGGGAGGGACTGGGAGGGCCTGGGAGGGGATTAGGGGGGACCGGGAGGGGATTAGGAGGGACTGGGAGGGACTGGGAGGGGCTGGGAGGGGATTAGGGGGGACCGGGAGGGGATTAGGAGGGACTGGGAGGGGATTAGGGGGGACTGGGAGGGGGTTGGGAGGGACTGGGAGGGGGTTGGGAGGGGACTGGGAGGGACTGGGAGGGGATTGGGAGGGACTGGGAGGGGGAAAGAGGGGATTGGGAGGGACTGAGAGCGGATTAAGAGGGACTGGGAGAGGATTGGGAGGGGATTAGAGGGGATTGGGAGGGACTGGGAGGGGATTGGGAGGGACTGGGAGGGACTGGGAGGGGATTGGAGGGGATTGGGAGGGACTGGGAGGGGATTAGGGGGGACTGGGAGGGGATTGGGAGGGACTGGGAGGGACTGGGAGGGACTGGGAGGGGATTTGGGTGGACTGGGAGGGACTGGGAGAGGGAAAGAGGGGATTAGGAGGGACTGGGAGGGGGGAAGAGGGGACTGGGAGGGGATTAAGGGGGACTGGGAGGGACTGGGAGGGGATTTGGGGGGACTGGGAGGGACTGGGAGGGGTTGGGAGGGGTTGGGAGGGGATTGGGAGGGGCTGGGAGGGGATTGGGAGGGGATTAAGGGGGACTGGGAGGGACTGGGAGGGGGTTGGGAGGGACTGGGAGGGGATTGGGAGGGACTGGGAGGGACCGGGGGGGACTGGGAGGGGATTAAGGGGGACTGGGAGGGACTGGGAGGGACTGGGGGGGGACTGGGAGGGGATTGGGAGGGACTGGGAGGGAACTGGGAGGGAGTGGGAGGGGGAAAGAGGGGAATGGGAGGGACTGGGAGAGGATTGGGAGGGACTGGGAAAGGATTGGGAGGGACTGGGAGGGACTGGGAGGGGGGAAGAGGGGATTGGGAGGGACTGGGAGAGGATTGGGAGGGACTGGGAGGGGATTGGGAGGGATTGGGAGGGATTGGGAGGGACTGGGAGGGACTGGGGGGGACTGGGAGGGGATTAAGGGGGACTGGGAGGGACTGGGAGGGAATTAGGGGGGACTGGGAGGGGTTCCCATAGACTTGGGATGGGGGAATGGGAGTTCCCGGGGATCAGCGACCCCCAAGTGACCCCCAAGTGACCTCCAAGTGACCTCCAAGTGCCCCCCAAGTGACTGTAGAACCCCATATTGAGACCCCACGGTGGCCTCAGTCCCCCAAGTGACCCCCAAGTGACCCCCAAGTGACCCCCAAGTGACCCCCAAGTGCCCCCCAGGGTGAGTCTCCACTATGGGATCCTCTGCCTCAAACGCCTCAACTACGACCGCAAAGAGCTCGAACGGCGCCGGGAAGAGAGTCTGGAGCAGAGCAGGGGTACGGGGGCGCTATGGGGCGCTATGGGGCGCTATGGGGCGCTATGGGTCTCTATGGGGCGCTATGGGGCAGCGCTGTCCCTCCAGAGGTGGTGCTGATGATGTGGGTTCTATGGGGTTCAATGGGGTTCTATGGGTCTCTATGATTCTCTATGGGGCTCTATGGGGCTCTATGGGGCTCTATGGGTCTCTATGGGTGTCTCTCTACGGGGCGCTATGGGTCTCTTTGGGCTCTCTTGGGCTCTCTGGGTCTCTATGGTCTCTATGGGTCTCTATAGGTCTCTATGGGTCTCTATGGGGCGCTATGGGGCAGCGCTCTCCCCCAGAGGTAGTGCAGATAACGTGGGTGCTCTTGGGTTCAATGGGTCTCTATGAGTCTCTATGGGTCTCTATGGGCTCTATGGGTCTCTATGAGTCTCTATGGGTCTCTATGGGTCTCTATGGGCTCTCTTGGGCTCTCTGGGTCTCTACGGGGTCTCTATGGGCTCTATGGGTCTCTATGGGGCTCTATGGGTCTCTCTCTATGGGTCTCTATGGGTTCTCTATGGACTCTATGGGTCTCTATGGTTCTCTATGGGCTCTCTGGGTCTCTCTCTCTGGGTCTCTATGGGGTCTCTATGGGCTCTATGGGGCTCTATGGGTCTCTATGGGTTCTCTATGGGTCTCTATGGGTCTCTATGGGTCACTATGGGTTCTCTATGGGTCTCTATGGGTCTCTCTGGGTCTCTATGGGTCTCTATGGACTCTATGGGTCTCTATGGTTCTCTATGGGGCTCTATGGGGCTCTATGGGGCTCTATGGGGCGCTATGGGGCAGCGCTGTCCCCCCATATGTGGTGCTGATGATATGGGTACTATTGGGTGCTATGGGTTTCAATGGGGCTCTATGGGTCTCAATGATTCTCTATGGTTCTCTATGGTTCTCTATGGGTCTCTATGGGCTCTCTTGGGCTCTCTGGGTCTCTATGGGGTCTCTATGGGGTCTATGGGTCTCTATGGGTCTCTCTCTATGGGTCTCTATGGGTTCTCTATGGGTCTCTATGGGTTCTCTATGGGGTCTCTCTGGGTCTCTATGGGTCTCTGTGGGTCACTATGGGTTCTCTATGGGTCTCTATGGGTCTCTATGGGTCTCTATGGGGGAGCGCTGTCCCCCCAGATGTGGTGCTGATGATATGGGTACTATTGGGTGCTATGCGTTTCAATGGGGCTCTATGGGTCTCAATGATTCTCTATGGGTCTCTATGGGTCTCTATCGGATCTATGGGGCTCTCTGGGTCTCTATGGGGCGCTATGGGGCGCTATGGGGCAGCGCTGTCCCCCCAGACGTGGTGGTGTGGTCCAACGAGCGGGTGACGGCGTGGGTGCAGAGCGTGGGGCTGAAGGAGTTCGCCCGGAACCTGGGCGAGAGCGGCGTCCACGGAGCCCTCCTCGCCCTCGACGACACCTTCGACTGGGCCGACCTCGCCCTCCTGCTCCAGATCCCCACCCAGAACACCCAGGCGAGCACTGGGAGGCACTGGGAGGCACTGGGAGGGAGATTGGGGGCAACTGGGAAGGACTGGGAGGCACTGGGAGGCACTGGGAGGGGATTGGGAGGCACTGGGAGGGACTGGGAGGGGATTGGGGGCAACTGGGAAGGACTGGGAGGGGATTGGGGGGAATTGGGAAGGACTGGGAGGCACTGGGAGGCACTGGGAGGGGATTGGGGGGAACTGGGAAGGACTGGGAGGCACTGGGAGGGAGATTGGGGGCAACTGGGAAGGACTGGGAGGGGATTGGGAGGCACTGGGAGGGAGAATGGGGGAGGTGGAAAGGACTGGGAGGGGATTGGGGGCAACTGGGAAGGACTGGGAGGCACTGGGAGGCACTAGGAGGGAGAATGGGGGAACTGGGAGGGACTGGGAGGCACTGGGAGGGAGATTGGGGGGAACTGGGAAGGAATGGGAGGGGATTGGGGGGAACTGGGAAGGACTGGGAGGGGATTGGGGGGAACTGGGAAGGACTGGGAGGGGATTGGGAGGCACTGGGAGGGAGAATGGGGGAACTGGGAAGGATTGGGAGGGGATTGGGAGGCACTGGGAGGGAGAATGGGGGAACTGGAAAGGACTGGGAGGCACTGGGAGGGGATTGGGAGGCACTGGGAGGGAGATTAGGGGCAACTGGGAAGGACTGGGAGGGGATTGGGGGGAACTGGGAAGGACTGGGAGGCACTGGGAGGCACTGGGAGGGAGATTGGGGGAACTGGGAGGGACTGGGAGGCACTGGGAGGGAGATTGGGGGCAACTGGGAAGGACTGGGAGGGGATTGGGGGGAACTGGGAAGGACTGGGAGGGGATTGGGAGGCACTGGGAGGGAGAATGGGGGAACTGGGAAGGATTGGGAGGGGATTGGGAGGCACTGGGAGGGAGAATGGGGGAACTGGAAAGGACTGGGAGGGGATTGGGAGGCACTGGGAGGGAGATTAGGGGCAACTGGGAAGGACTGGGAGGGGATTGGGGGGAACTGGGAAGGACTGGGAGGCACTGGGAGGCACTGGGAGGGAGATTGGGGGAACTGGGAGGGACTGGGAGGCACTGGGAGGGAGATTGGGGGCAACTGGGAAGGACTGGGAGGGGATTGGGGGGTACTGGGAAGGACTGGGAGGCACTGGGAGGGAGATTGGGGGCAACTGGGAAGGACTGGGAGGGGATTGGTGGCAACTGGGAGCCATGAGTGGACTGTGGGACAACTGGGAGGGAACTGGGATGGGGAACTGGGAGCCGACCAGTGGGTAACTGGTGTGAACTGGTTTGTACTGGGCAGGCGCGGCAGCTGCTGGAGAAGGAGTTCAGTGCTTTGATCACTGCCGGAACCGAACGGCGCCTCGACGAGGTGGGACTGGGACCCGCCCAGTGCCTCCCAGTAACCCCCAGTAACCTCTCCAGTACCCACCAGTGCCCCCCCCAGTGCCTCCCAGTGCCCTCCAGTGCACCCCAGTGCCCCTACAGTAACCCCCAGTGCTTCCCAGTGCCTCCCAGTACCCCCCAGTGCCTCCCAGTAATCCCCAGTGACCCCCCAGTGCCTCCCAGTAACCTCCAGTACGCCCCAGTACCTCCCAGTGACCCCCAGTGCCTCCCAGTAACCCCCAGTGCCCCCGCAGTACTCCCCAGTACCTCGCAGTGCCCCCCTACTACCTCCCCAGTCACCCCCAGTGCCCCCCAGTGCTCCCCCAGTACATCCCAGTAACCCCCAAGTGCCTCCCAGTACCGCCCAGTACCACCCAGTGCCCGCCCAGTGCCTCCCAGTAACCCCCAGTACCCCCTCAGTACCCCCCAGTGCCCCCCCAGTGCCTCCCAGTACCCCCCAGTGGACCCCGGTACCCCCCAGTGCCTCTCAGAAACCCCCCAGTTCCCCCCAGTCCCCTCCCAGTACCACCCAGTGCCTCCCCAATTCCCTCCCAGTTGCCCACATTCCCCTCCCAATCCCCTCCCAGTCCCTCCCAGTCCCCCCCAGTCCGCCCCATTCCCCTCACAGTCCCCCCCAGTCCCTCCCAGTCCCCCCTAATCCCCTCCCAGTCCCTCCCAGTCCCCCTAATCCCCTCCCAGTCCCCTCCCAGTCCCTCCCAGTCTGCCCCATTCCCCTCCCATTCCCCTCCCAGTCCCCCCCCATTCCCCCCCCAGTCCCTCCCAGTCCACCCCATTCCCCTCCCAATCCCCTCCCAATCCCCTCCCAGTCCCTCCCAGTCCCTCCCAGTCCCCCCTAATCCCCTCCCAGTCCCCCCCCATTCCCTCCCAGTCCCCTCCCAATCCCCTCCCAATCCCCTCCCAGTCCCTCCCAGTCCCTCCCAGTCCCTCCCAGTCCCCCCTAATCCCCTCCCAGTCCCCCCCAGTCCCTCCCAGTCCACCCCATTCCCCTCCCATTCCCCTCCCAATCCCCCTCAGTCCCTCCCAGTCCCTCCCAGTCCACCCCATTCCCCTCCCATTCCCCTCCCAGTCCCCCCCCAGTCTCCTCCCAGTCCCTCCCATTCCCCTCCCAGTCCCTCCCAGTCCCCTCCCAGTGCCCCCCCCCCATTCAGGATGGGGGTCCCCCCCTCTCCCCCCCCCCCCCGGCCCCCCCCCGCGCCTTCAGCCGTTCCCCTTCGTGGCGGAAACTGTTCCGGGAGAAGGAGTTGAGGGGGGGCGGAGCGGACACAGCGGAGGTACTGCCCCCCCCGTGTCGGGGGGGTCCCCCAACATTGCCCCTGCGTAGAGTACAGCCCGACGGTGAGGATGGATCGGGGGGGGGGGCGGGAATGGGGATTGGGAATGGGAATTTGGGGGGGAATGGGGGGAAATGGGGGGGAATGGGGGACTGGGGTGAATGGGGATGAATGGGGATGAATGGAGTGAATGGGGATGAATGGGGGAATGGGGGAATGGAGTGAATGGGGGTGAATGGGGTGAATGGGGGGAAATGGGGTGAATGGGGGGAATGGGGGAAATGGGGGGGAATGGGGGGAATGGGGGGAAGGGGGGAATGGAGGGGAAGGGGGGGAATGGGGGAATGGGGGTGAATGGGGGAATGGGGGGGAATGAGGGAATGGGGGGAATTGGGGGAATGGGGGGGAATGGGGGGAAATGGGGGAGAATGGGGGAATGGGGGGGAATGGGGGAGAATGGGGGAATGGGGGGGAATGGGGGGGAATGGGGGAAATGGGGCGAATGGGGGGGAATGGGGGAGAATGGGGGAATGGGGGGAATGGGGAAATGGGGGGAATGGGGGAATGGGGGAATGGGGGGAATGGGGTGAAATGGGGGAGAATGGGGGAATGGGGGTGAATGGGGAAATGGGGGGAATGGGGGGATTGGGGGGGAATGGGGGGGAATGGGGGGAATGAGGGGAATGGGGGGGAATGGGGGGAATGGGGGGAATGAGGGAATGGGGGGAATGAGGGAATGGGGGGAAATGGAGCGAATGGAGGGGAATGGGGGGAATGGGGAGAAATGGGGGGGAATGGAGTGAATGGGGGGAATAGGGGGAAATAGGGGGGAATGAGGGGGAAGGGGGGAATGGGGGGAATGGGGGAATGGGGGAATGGGGGGAATGGGGGGGATTGGGGGGAATGGGGGGGAATGGGGGAATGAGAGTGAATGGAGTGAATGGGGGAATGGGGGGAAATGGGGGGAATGGGGGAATGGGGGGAATGGGGGGGATTGGGGGGAATGGGGGAAGGGGGGAATGGGGGGAATGGGGTGAAATGGGGGAGAATGGGGGAATGGGGGGGAATGGGAGGGAATGGGGGGGAATGGGGGGGAATGGAGGGGAATGGGGGGGAATGGGGGGAATGGGGGAATGGGGGGGAATGGGAGGGAATGGGGGGAATGGGGGGGAATGGGGGGGACATCTATGGGGGGGTCTCGGGGGGTCCTGACCCTGTGTCCCCCCCCCCCCTCCCCAGGGAATTCACTGCCCCCCCCACAAAGGGGGGAGGGGGTCTCGGTGCGGACGTACTCGTGCTAATGGTGAGGGGGGGGAAATGGGGGGGAAATGAGGGGGAAATGGGGGAAATGGGGGGAAATATGGGGGAAATGGGGGGAAATGGGGGAGAAATGGGGGGAAATGAGGGGAAATGGGGAGGAAATGGGGGGAAATGAGGGGAAATGGGGGGAAATGGGGGAGAAATGGGGGAAATGGGGGGAAATGGGGAAATGGGGAGGAAATGGGGGGAAATGAGGGGAAATGGGGGGAAATGGGGGAGAAATGGGGGAAATGGGGGGAAATAGGGGGGAAATAATGGGGGGAAATGGGGGAGAAATGGGGAGGAAATGGGGGGAAATGAGGGGAAATGGGGAGGAAATGGGGGGAAATGAGGGGAAATGGGGGGAAATGGGGGAGAAATGGGGGAAATGGGGGGAAATAGGGGGGAAATAATGGGGGGAAATGGGGGAGAAATGGGGAGGAAATGGGGGGAAATGGGGGGGAAATGGGGGGAAAATGGGGGGAAATGGGGGTGAAATGGGGGGAAATGGCAGAGAAATGGGGGGAAATGGGGGGAAATGGGGGAGAAATGGGGAAAATGGGGGGAAATGGGGGGGAAATGGCAGAAAAATGGGGGGAAATGCGGGAAATGGAGGAGAAATGGGGGGGTCCTGAAGGAAAAGGGGGGGTCCCCCCTATTTTTTTCCCCTCCTCAAACCCCCTCCCCCCCCATTTCCAGGTGCCCCTGAAGTGATGGACAAAGCCTGAAAGTGGGGGGGGCGCAAAAAGTGTCGTCCCCCCCAAAAAAATGTACCCCCCCATCTGTTTTTGGGGGGGATTTTGCTGCTAAAAGAGGGGGTGGGGGGTGTGTTTGGGGGTGTCCCCCCCCCCCCAATGCCTTGTGTGCCCCCCCCCCCCCACTGCCGCCCCCCCTCCTTTTTGGGGGGGCTTTGCATGAAACCAATTAAAATTGGGGGAAAAAACAGCAGAAAATGTGGAGTTTTGTGGGGAGAAAAATAAAAGGGGGGGGGGAACAAACCACCCCCCCCCGCCCAGGAGGGGCCCCCCGAGAACCTCAGGGACCCCCCAAATTCACCCCATTGACCCAACGGGACCCCCAGATTCAGCCCCAAATTCAGCACAAATTCAGCCCCAAATTCACCCCAAATTTATCCCCAAATTCACCCCCAAATTTATCCCAAATTCATCCCAAATTCACCCCAAACTCCCCCCAATTCACCCCCAAATTCATCCCCAAATTCCCCCCAAACTCATCCCAAATTCACCCCCAAATTCACCCCCAAATTCATCCCCAAATCCAACCCCAAATTCACCCCAAAATTGACTCAAAATTTATCCCCAAATTCACCCCCAAATTCTCCCCCAAATTCTCCCCCAAATTTATCCCCATATTCCCCCCCAAATTCACTCCCAAATTCCCCCCAAAATTGACCCCAAATTTATCCCCAAATTCGCCCCCAAATTCCCCCCAATTCACCCCCAAATTCACCACCAAATTCACCCCAAATTCACCCCCAAATTCACCCCCAAATTCACCCCAAAATTGACCCAATATTTATCCCCAAATTCACCCCCAAATTTATCCCCAACTTCCCCCCAAATTCTCCCCAAATATCCCCAAAATTCCCCCCAAATTCACCCCAAAATTGACCCCAAAATTGACCCCCAAATTCACCCCAAAATTGACCCCAAAATTGACCCCAAATTCCCCCCCAAATTCCCCCCAAAATTCATCCCGAAATTCACCCCCAAATTCCCCCAAAATTGACCCCCAAATTCTCCCCCAAATTCACCCAAAATTCACCCCAAAATTGACCCAAAATTTATCCCCAAATTCACCCCAAATTCACCCACAAATTGCCCCAAAATTCACCCCAAAATTGACCCAATATTTATCCCCAAATTCACCCCCAAATATCCCCAAAATTCACCCCCAAATTCACCTCAAAATTGACCCAAAATTCCCCCCAAAATTGACCCCAAATTTATCCCCAAATTCGCCCCCAAATTCCCCCCAATTCACCCCCAAATTCACCCCCAAATTCATCCCAAATTCACCCCCAAATTGACCCAAATTCACCCCAAAATTCCCCCCCAAATCCCCTCAAATTCACCCCAAAAAAACCACCACCACTATTTCAATTCTTTTTCTTTTCGGGGTCCCCCCCAAAATTTTTTGGGGGTACAGAAATACCAACAAAAAAAGGGGGGGGGGAGGACCCCCCCAAAACCCCGAACCCCCAAAATCCACTCAGGGCTCCGATTCTTCGAAGAAACCGATGAGGGTCCTGGAAAGAAAGGGGTTAAATTTGGGGGTTCAGGGGGGGACCCCCAAATTTATTGGGGGGCGGTTCAAAAGGGGTTTTTTTGGGGGGGACCCCAAAAAAATTTGGGGGGGGGGCACTTACTGGAACAAAGCGCCGGAGATTTCATCCATGAGACTCCCTGGAAGGAGACCCCAAAAATGGGGGTTCAGGGGGGGACACCCCAAAAATGGGGTGAGGGGGGGAATGGGGGACCCCAAAAATGGGGTTTCGGGGGGGGACACCCCAAAAATGGGGGTCAGGGGGGAATGGGGGACCCAAAACATGGGAATAGGGGACCCTAAAAATGGGTTTCAGGGGGGGACACCCCAAAAATGGGGGTGATGGGGGAATGGGGGACCCCAAAAATGGGGTTTCAGGGGGGGACACCCCAAAAATGGGGGTGAGAGGGGGAAAGGGGGACCCTAAAAATGGGGTTCAGGGGGGTCCCCGAGGTTTGGGGGTGTCCTGAGGGACTTTGGGGGGGGCTTTGGGGGGTCTTTGGGGTTTGGGGGTGTCCGGAGGGGTTTTGGGGGTGTCCTGGGGGGGGTGAGTTTGGCGGTCCCTGAGGTTTGGGGGGGTCTGAAGGGGATGGGGATGGTTTTGGGGGGGTCCTGAGGGGGCTTTTGGGGGGGCTTTGGGGTTTTTGGGGTGTCCGGAGGGGTTTTGGGGTGTCCTGGGGTGGTTTTGGGGGTGTCCAGAGGGGTTTTGGGGTGTCCTGGGGGGGCAGTTTAGGGGTTCAGGGGGGGTCCCTGATTTTTTGGGGGGACCCTGAGGTTTGGGGGAGTCCTGAGGGGCTTTTGGGGGGGGGGTTGGGGGTCTTTGCGGTTTGGGGGTGTCCGGGGTGGGCGGTTTAGGGGTTCGGGGGGGGTCCCTGATTTTTGGGGTGTCCCTAAGGTTTTGGGGGGGGGTCCTGAGGGGCTTTGGGTGGGGGTTTGGGGGGGGTCTTTAGGGGTTGGATGGGTCGGGGAAGTTTTGGGGGGGTCCTGGGGGGGTTTTGGGGTGTCCTGGGGGGGGGAGTGGATTTTGGGGTGTCGGGGGGGTGGATTTTGGGGTGTCGGGGGGGGTCTCACCAGGCTGACAGACTGTATCGCAGAGGGGACAGAGAGAGCAGAACTGACAGCCCTGAGGGGGGGACACAGACACACAGAGAGGGGGTCCCCCCATTTTTTGGGGAGGGGGGGTCCCCCCATTTTGGAGGGGTCCCCTAGAATGAAAAGGGGGGGTCCCCTTTTTACCTGACAGGGGGGGCAGGAGGAGGGGTCCCCCTCAGTACACGGACAGAGAGAGCAAAGGGAGCAGCGCTGGAAAAAGGGGGGGGCAAAAAGGGGGTGAGGGGGGGGTATAAAGTGGGGGTACAGGGGGGTTTGGGGGTCCCAAAGGGGGGGGACAAGGGGGTTTGGGGGTCCCTGTTCTCAAGTGGGGGGGGCAGGGGGTGAGGGGAGGGCAGAAAGTGGGGTGTACAGGGGGGTTTGGGGGTCCCTGTCCTTAAGGGGGGGGGAAAAGGGGGTGAGGGGGGGGTATAAAGTGGGGGTACAGGGGGGTTTGGGGGTCCCAAAGGGGGGGGGACAAGAGGGTTTGGGGGTCCCTGTCCTTAAGGGGGGGGGGGGAAAGGGGGTGGGGGGCAGAAAAGGGGGGGTACAGGGGGGTTTGGGGGTCCAAAAGAGGGGGGACAAGGGGGGTTTGCGGGTCCCTGTCCTCAAAGGGGGGCAAAAGGGGGTGGGGGGGGCACAAAGAGGGGGTACAGGGGGGTTTGGGGGTCCCAAAGTGGGGGTACAGGGGGGTTTGGGGGTCCCAAAGGGGGGTACAAGGAGGGGTTGGGGGTCCCTGTCCTTAAGGGGGGGGGAAAGGGGGTGAGGGGGGGCATAAAGTGGGGGTACAGAGGGGTTTGGGGGTCCCTGTCCTTAAGGGGGGGAAAAGATGGTGAGGGGGCAGAAAAGGGGGGGTACAGGGGGGTTTGGGGGTCCCAAAGTGGGGGTACAGGAGGGTTTGGGGATCCCAAAGTGGGGGTACAGGGGGGTTTGGGGGTCCCTATCCTTAAGGGGGGCACAAAGGGGGTGAAAGGGGGGCACAAAGTGGGGGTACAGGGGGGTTTGGGGTTCCCAAAGTGGGGGTACAGGGGGGTTCGGGGGTCTCTGTCCTCAAGGGGGTGCACAAAGTGGGGTGTACAGGGGGGTTTGGGGTTCCCAAAGTGGGGGTACAGGGGGGTTTAGGGGTCCCTATCCTCATGGGGGGGGGGATCCCCAAGAGTTTTGGGGGGGTCCCCGTGTCCTCCCCCCCACACACACCTCGCAAAAGGCGCAATAACGGCAGATGGAACCGGGCCGGTACCGCCCTTCGGCCTCATCCTCCTCTTCCTCCTCCTCTTCCTCCTCATTCCCTGAAATTTTGGGGGGAGAGGGGGGGGGTCACCCCAAAACCCTTTAACCCCCTCCCTTTTAGCCCCCCCCCTTTTAGGCCCCCCCCCAACCTTCCTCCTCAGAGCTGTTTCCATCCTCATCATCATCTTCATCATTATCATCATCTCCATCCTCTTCCTCCTCCTCCTCTTTGGGGGGGTCGCGGTTGCCATGGTGACGGGGAGGCCCTTGGTTGCCATGGTAACGCCCTTGGTCACCATAGAAACCGGGGGGGTCACCTCCGAGTTCACCTTCGATGTGACCTTCCTCCTCCTCCTCCTCCTCCTCCTCCTCTTCTTTGTTACCATGGCAACCGCGGTCGCCATAGTGATGCACGAGCTCCTCGTTGCTATGGGGATGAAACGGGGGGTCCTGGTTGCCATGGAGACGAAGAGGGGGGTCCTCGTTGCTATGGGGATGAAGACGGGGGTCCTCGTTGCTATGGAGACGAAGAGGGGGGTCCTCGTTGCTCTGGGGGTCCTCGTTGCTACGGAGATGGAATGGGGGGTCCTGGTTGCCATGGTGACGCAGATGGGGGTCCTCGTTGCTATGGGGATGAAGTGGGGGGTCGTGGTACCCAAGGTGGGGGTCCCGGTTACCATAGCGACCCCCTCCTTGCCCTGTTTCTCCTCCTTTGCCCCCTCCCCTCTGGTTGCCATGGCAACCGGGATGCTCTCCGTTGCTATGGGGACCCCCGGCAAAGTCGGGGGGCTCCCCAAAACCAACCCCCCCCAACACCACCAGGAACCCCAAAAGGAGACACCGCGAGGCCATTGCGGTGCTGAGAGCGACGGCCACAGCTGATTCCCCCCCCCTTCCCCCCCCCCCTTCTCTGCCCCCCATCTATGGGGCAGCCCCGCCCCCCCCCACACCCCATAAATAGACCCAAAGGATGGGGGGGGGGGGGGGAGGTCAAGGGGGGACCCAAACACCTGCCCATCCCTCCCCCCCTTAAAAAATCCCTTTCCATCCCATAATATACCTCTGCCCCACACTTATGGGGCAGCCCCATAAGTTGAGGGGGGGGGGGGGTCGGATTAGACTCCCCCCCCATAAGGAGACTCTAAAATCCCCCCTTAGAACCCCATTTCCATCCCATAATACCCCTCTGCCCCACACTTATGGGGCAGCCCCGTTCCATCCCATAATATCTCTCTGCCCCACACTTATGGGGCAGCCCCATAAGTCGAGTGTGGGGGGGGTCTAAATAGGCTCCCCCCCCCATAATTAGACACTAATTAGTCCCTAAACCCCATCAAAAGACCCTAAAATCCCCCCTTACATCCCATAATATCCCTCTGCCCCACACTTATGGGGCAGCCCCATAAGTGGGAGGGGTCTAAATAGGCTCCGCCCCTAAATAGACACTAATTAGTCCCTAAACCCCATCAAAACACCCTAAAACCCCCCTTTAGAACCCCAATTCCACCCCATAATACCCCTCTGCCCCACACTTATGGGGCAGCCCCATAAGTGGGTGGGGTCTAAATAGGCTCCTCCCCCATAATTAGACTCCGCCCCCCATAATTAGACACTAATTAGTCCCTAAACCCCATCAAAAGACCCTAAAATCCCCCCTTACATCCCATAATACCCCTCTGCCCCACACTTATGGGGCAGCCCCGTTCCATCCCATAATACCCCGCTGCCCCACACTTATGGGGCAGCCCCATAAGTTGAGGGGGAGGGGATAAAAAGGAACCCCCCCTTTAATTCCCCCCTTTTATTTCTATGGTTATAAATAAATGCATTGGAATTAATGGGGGGGGGGGGGTGGCGCGGGGGCTGCTGGGATTGGGGGAGGGAGGGGGGAGTGTCCTTGGAGGGAGGAGGGAGGGAGGAGGGAGGGAGGGGTCCCTCCCCCCCCCACCCCCCCAAACGGGGAGGGGAGGGGGGAGATAAAGGGGAGGAGAGGCTTCTGCCCCATAGAGAGCCATGGGGGGCGCGGAGGTGAGGGGGGGGGAGAGGGTGTGGGGCGGATGTGGGGCGGATGTGGGGCAGAGGGGACCTTGGGACCCCTAATGTGGGGCGGTTGTGGGGCTGAGGGGCTCTTATCCTCTGCTGTGGGGCACTTATGGGGCAGTTATGGGGCACTTATGGGTCTCTTATGGGGCAGAGGGGCTCCAATCCTCCGCTATGGGGCAGTTATGGGGCAGTTATGGGGCAGAGGGGCTCCAATCCTCTGCTATGGGGCAGTTATGGGGCAGGAGAGGCATTGGGACCGCCAATGTGAGGCAGATGTGGGGCAGATGTGGGGCAGAGGGGTATTGGGACCCCTAATGTGGGGCAGTTATGGGGCTGAGGGGCTCTAATCATCTGCTATGGGGCAGCTGTGGGGCAGTTATGGGGCAGAGGGGACATAGGGAACCCCAATGTGGGGCAGATGTGGGGCAGGAGGGGTATTGGGAGCCCTAATGTGGGGTAGTTATGGGGTTGAGGGGCTCTTATCCTCTGCTATGGGGCAGTTATGGGGCAGTTATGGGGCAGAGGGTCTCCAATCCTCCGCTATGGGGCAGTTATGGGGCAGTTATGGGGCAGAGGGACTCCCAATCCTCCACTATGGGGCAGTTATGGGGCACTTATGGGGCAGAGGGTCTCCAATCCTCCACTATGGGGCAGTTATGGGGCAGTTATGGGGCTGAGGGGCTCCAATCCTCCACTATGGGGCAGTTATGGGGCTGAGGGGCATTGGGACCGCCAATGTGGGGCAGATGTGGGGCAGGAGGGGTATTGGGAGCCCTAATGTGGGGCAGTTATGGGGCAGAGGGGCTCCAATCCTCTGCTATGGGGCAGTTATGGGGCAGTTATGGGGCAGAGGGGGCATTGGGACCCCTAATGTGGGGCAGTTATGGGGCTGAGGGGCTCCAATCCTCTGCTGTGGGGCACTTATGGGGCAGTTATGGGGCAGTTATGGGGCTGAGGGGCTCCAATCCTCTGCTATGGGGCACTTATGGGGCAGTTATGGGGCAGAGGGGACATAGGGAACCCCAGTGTGGGGCAGATGTGGGGCAGGAGGGGTATTGGGAGCCCTAATGTGGGGCAGTTATGGGACTGAGGGGCTCTTATCCTCTGCTATGGGGCAGTTATGGGGCAGGGGGGGCATTGGGACCGCCAATATGGGGCAGATGTGGGGCAGGAGGGGTATTGGGACCCCTAATGTGGGGCAGTTATGGGGCTGAGGGTGCATTGGGAACTCCAATGTGGGCAGCTGTGGGGCAGTTATGGGGCAGAGGGGCTCCAATCCTCTGCTATGGGGCAGCTGTGGGGCAGTTATGGGGCAGAGGGGCTCCGATCCTCTGCTATGGGGCAGTTATGGGGCTGAGGGGCTCCAATCCTCTGCTATGGGGCAGTTATGGGGCTGAGGGGCATTGGGACCGCCAATGTGGGGCAGTTATGGGGCAGATGTGGGGGAGGAGGGGTATTGGGACCCCCAATGTGGGGCGGTTATGGGGCTGAGGGGCTCTAATCCTCCGCTATGGGGCAGTTGTGGGGCAGTTATGGGGCAGAGGGGCATTGGGACATCCAATGTGGGGCAGATGTGGGGCAGAGGGGACATTGGGACCCCCAATGTGGGGCGGTTATGGGGCAGAGGGGTTGCAATCCTCCACTATGCGGCACTTATGGGGCAGTTATGGGGCAGAGGGGCTCCAATCCTCTGCTATGGGGCAGCTGTGGGGCACTTATGGGGCAGAGGGGCTCCAATCCTCTGCTATGGGGCAGTTGTGGGGCAGTTATGGGGCAGAGGGGCATTGGGATGTCCAATGTGGGGCAGATGTGGGGCAGATGTGGGGCAGGAGGGGTATTGGGAGCCCTAATGTGGGGCAGTTATGGGGCTGAGGGGCTCTAATCCTCCGCTGTGGGGCAGTTATGGGGCAGAGGGGACATAGGGACCCACAATGTGGGGCAGCTGTGGGGCAGCTGTGGGGCAGGAGGGGTATTGGGACCCACAATGTGGGGCGGTTATGGGGCTGAGGGGCTCCAATCCTCTACTATGGGGCAGTTATGGGGCTGAGGGGCATTGGGACCGCCAATGTGGGGCAGATGTGGGGCAGAGGGGTATTGGGACCCCTAATGTGGGGCAGTTATGGGGCTGAGGGGCTCTAATCCTCCGCTATGGGGCAGTTATGGGGCAGGGGGGGCATTGGGACTCCCAATGTGGGGCAGATGTGGGGCAGGGGGGACATAGGAGACATAGGGACCCCCAATGTGGGGCAGCTGTGGGGCAGTTATGGGGCAGAGGGGACATAGGGAACCCCAGTGTGGGGCAGATGTGGGGCAGGAGGGGTATTGGGAGCCCTAATGTGGGGCAGTTATGGGGCTGAGGGGCTCCAATCCTCCGCTATGGGGCAGTTATGGGGCAGAGGGAGCATTGGAACCGCCAATGTGGGGCAGATGTGGGGCAGATGTGGGGCAGAGGGGTATTGGGACCCACAATGTGGGGCAGTTATGGGGCTGAGGGGCTCTAATCCTCTGCTATGGGGCAGTTATGGGGCAGGGGGGACATAGGGAACCCCAATGTGGGGCAGATGTGGGGCTTATGTGGGGCAGGGGGGACATAGGAGACATAGGGACCCCCAATGTGGGGCAGCTGTGGGGCAGTTATGGGGCAGAGGGGACATAGGGAACCCCAGTGTGGGGCAGATGTGGGGCAGGAGGGGTATTGGGACCCCTTAATGTGGGGCAGTTATGGGGCTGAGGGGCTCCAATCCTCCGCTATGGGGCAGCTGTGGGGCACTTATGGGGCAGAGGGGCTCCAATCCTCCGCTATGGGGCAGCTGTGGGGCACTTATGGGGCAGAGGGGCTCCAATCCTCTGCTATGGGGCAGTTGTGGGGCACTTATGGGGCAGAGGGGCTCCAGTCCTCTGCTATGGGGCAGCTGTGGGGCAGTTATGGGGCAGTTATGGGGCAGAGGAGCTCCCAATCCTCCACTATGGGGCACTTATGGGGCACTTATGGGGCACTTATGGGGCAGAGGAGCTCCAATCCTCCGCTATGGGGCAGTTATGGGGCAGTTATGGGGCAGAGGAGCTCCAATCCTCCCTTATGGGTCACTTATGGGTCACTTATGGGTCACTTATGGGTCACTTATGGGGCAATTATGGGGCAATTATGGGGCAGTTGTGGGTCAGAGGAGCTCCAATCCTCCACTATGGGGCAATTATGGGGCAGTTATGGGGCAGAGGGTCCCCAATCCTCCGCTATGGGGCACTTATGGGGCACTTATGGGTCACTTATGGGGCAGCGATTCTCTCGCACCCCCCTCCGCTATGGGGCAGCCCTCGAGCTCTGCCCCACACCCCCTCAGGTGGTGCTGCTGATGGCCCTTTTGGGGACCCCCCCGGCGGTTCTGGGGCGCCCCACAGCCCCGGGGACCCCCCTGGCACTTATGGGGCGCCCCATATGTCGCCCCATTAATGTGACGGTGGCACTCGAGAAGGACGAATGTCCCCAATGTGTGACAGTGACTGTGACAGCGTGCGAGGGGCTCTGCCGGAGCCGAGTAGGGACTGGGGGGGACTGGGAGGGACTGGGAGGGGACTGGGAGGGGATTAGGTGGGACTGGGAGGGGATTAGGGGGGACTGGGAGGCACTGGGAGGGACTGGGAGGGGATTAGGGGGGACTGGGAGGGGATTAGGGGGGACTGGGAGGGACTGGGAGGGACTGGGAGGGAATTGGGGGGGACTGGGAGGGGACTGGGAAGGACTGGGAGGGGACTGGGAGGGACTGGGAGGGACTGGGAGGGGATTAGGGGGGACTGGGAGGGGATTGGGGGGGACTGGGAGGGGACTGGGAGGGACTGGGAGGGGACTGGGAGGGACTGGGAGGGGATTAGGGGGGACTGGGAGGGGATTGGGGGGGACTGGGAAGGACTGGGAAGGACTGGGAGGGAATTGAGGGGCACTGGGAGGGACTGGGAGGGCAACTGCGGTCTCTCTATGGTTTTTTGGGGCTACTTTGGGGCTATTTTGGGGCTGTTTGGGCTCTCTCTATGGTTTTTGTTGGGGACTGTTTGGGGTTCTCTATGGTTTTTGGGGACTGTTTGGGGTCTCTCTATGGTTTTTGGGTCTGTTTGGGGTTCTCTATGGTTTTTTGGGGGACTGTTTGGGGTCTCTATGGTTTTTTTGGGTCTGTTTGGGGTCTCTCTATGGTTTTTTGGGTCTGTTTGGGGTTCTCTATGGTTTTTGGGGCTCTTTTGGGGCTCTCAATGGGTTTTGGGTCTCTTTTGGGGTCTCTATGGTTTTTTTTGGTCTCTTTTGGGGTCTCTCTATGTTTTTTTGGTCTATTTTGGGGTTCTCTAAGGTCTTTTTGGGCTCTTTTGGGGCTATTTTGGGTCTTCGGATGTTTTTTGGGGGCTCTTTTGGGACTATTTTGGGTCTCTCTATATTTTTGGGGGCTCTTTTGGGGCTCTCAATGTTTTTTTGGGCTCTCTTGGGGCAATTTTTGGTCTCTTTTGGGGCTCTCTGTGGTCTTTTAGTCTATTTTGGGGCTATTTTGGTCTCTTTTGGGGTTCTCTATGTTTTTTTTGGTCTATTTTGGGGTTCTCTATGGTCTTTTGGGGCTCTTTTGGGGCTCTCTATGTTTTTTGCTCTGTTTTGGGGCTCTCTATGGGCTTTTGGGGCTCTTTTGGGGCTCTTTTGGGGCTCTCAATGGTTTTTTTGGCTCTTTTGGGGCTCTTTTGGGGCTCTTTTGGGGCTCTTTTGGGGCTCTCAATGGGTTTTTGGTCTATTTTGGGGCAATTTTTGGTCTATTTTGGTATTCTCTATGTTTTTTTTTGCTCTATTTTGGGGCTCTCTATGGTCATTTTGGGGCTATTTTGGGTCTCTCTATGTTTTTTGGGGCTCTTTTGGTGCAATTTTTGGTCTCTTTTGGTGTTCTCTACATTTTTTTCCATCTATTTTGGGGCAATTTTGGGTCTCTTTTGGGGCTCTCTATGGTTTTTGGTCCATTTTGGGGCTCTCTGTGGTCTTTTCGGGCTATTTTGGGGCTATTTTGGGTCTCTGGATGGTTTTGGGGGGCTCTTTTGGGGCTCTTTTGGGGCTCTCAATGGTTGTTTTGGTCTCTTTTGGGGCTCCCTATGGTCTTTTGGTCTATTTTGGGGCTATTTTGGTCTCTTTTGGGGTTCTCTATGGTTTATTTTGGTCTCTTTTGGGGCTCTCTATGTTTTTTGCTCTATTTTGGGGCTCTCTATGGGCTTTTGGGGCTCTTTTGGGGCTCTCAATGTTTTTTTTGTCTATTTTGGGGCAATTTTTGGTCTATTTTGGGGCTCTCTATGGTTTTTTTGGTCTCTTTTGGGGCTCTCAATGGGTTTTTGGTCTATTTTGGGGCAATTTTGGGTCTCTTTTGGGGTTCTCTATGTTTTTTCATCTATTTTGGGGCAATTTTTGGTCTCTTTTGGTATTCTCTATGTTTTTTTTGCTCTATTTTGGGGCTCTCTATGGTCATTTTGGGGCTATTTTGGGTCTCTCTATGTTTTTTGGGGCTCTTTTGGTGCAATTTTTGGTCTCTTTTGGTGTTCTCTATATTTTTTTCATCTATTTTGGGGCAATTTTGGGTCTCTTTTGGGGCTCTCTATGGTTTTTTGGTCCATTTTGGGGCTCTCTGTGGTCTTTTCGGGCTATTTTGGGGCTATTTTGGGTCTCTGGATGGTTTTGAGGGGCTCTTTTGGGGCTCTCAATGGTTGTTTTGGTCTCTTTTGGGGCTCTCTGTGGTCTTTTCGGGCTATTTTGGGTCTATTTTGGTCTCTTTTGGGGTTCTCTATGTTTTTTTTGGTCTCTTTTGGGGTTCTCTATGGTTTTTTTGCTCTATTTTGGGGCTCTCTATGGGCTTTTGGGGCTCTTTTTGGTCTCTTTTGGGGCTCTCAATGGTTTTTTGGTCTATTTTGGGGCAATTTTGGTCTCTTTTGGGGTTCTCTATGGTTTTTTTGGTCTATTTTGGGGCAATTTTGGGTCTCTTTTGGGTCTCTCTATTTTTTTTCGTCTATTTTGGGGCAATTTTGGGTCTCTCTTTACGTTCTCTCTATTTTTTGGGGTCTCTTTTGGGGTTCTCTCTATTTTTCGCTCCATTTTTGCTCCCATTTCCGTCTCTTTTGATCTTCTCTCTTTTTTTCCCTTCCATTCTTGGGGGGTTCTCCATTCACTTTATTTTGGGGGTGACGTCCCCCCCTATTTCCCCCCCTCCCCCTCAGGCTCCGGTGTATCGGGGGGCCCTGGGGACCCCTCCGCAGTCGGCGTGCGTCTTCGCGGGGACGCGTTACGACCGATGGGTTCTTCCCGGGTGTCCCTCCGGCATCGATCCCACCGTCGCCGTTCCGGTGGCCCTCGGTTGTCGTTGCGGGCGGTGTCCGATGGCGGACGCCGATTGTATCGTCCAAGGTCTCGGACCCACCTTCTGCGGCGCCCCAGGAGGATTCGGGGTGTAATAAAAGACCCCCCCTAAAACCTCACGAGGATTCGTTTGGAAGTTATGGAATGGGAGAAACCTCAACTTTGAAGAGTCCGAAATTGGGGACCCCCCCTCCCCCCCAAAAAACAACCCTTGAGGAACCTCAACTTGGAGACCTCCAACCTCAAAGACCCCCAATCTCGAAGACCCCCAACTTGGGGACCCCCAAACCTTGAGGAACCTCAACTTGGAGCCCTCCAACCTCAAAGACCCCCAATCTCAAAGACCCCCAATCTCAAAGACCCCCAACTTGGGGACCCCCCAAACCTTGAGGAACCTCAACTTGAGGAACCTCAACCTTGAAGAACTCATCCTTGAAGGCTCCAAACTTGGGGACCCCCCCAAAGTCCCCCTATGGGGACCCCCAAACCTTAAGGAACCTCAACTTGGAGCCCTCCAACGCCAAAGACTCCCAATCTCGAAGACCCCCAACTTGGGGACCCCTCAAACCTTGAGGAACCTCAGCTTGGAGACCTTCAACCTCAAAGACCCCCAATCTCAAAGACCCCCAACTTGGGGACCCCCCCAAAGTCCCCCCTATGGGGACCCCCAAACCTTAAGGAACCTCAATCTTGGGGACCTCCAATCTCAAAGAACCCCAATCTCAAAGACCCCCAACTTGGGGACCCCCAAACCTTGAGGAACCTCAACTTGGAGACCTCCAATCTTGAAGACCCCAATCTTGGGGACCCCCCAAAGTCCCCCCTATAGGGACCCCCAAACCTTAAGGAACCTCAACTTGGAGCCCTTCAACCTCAAAGACCCCCAATCTCAAAGACCCCCAACTTGGGGACCCCCCAAACGTTGAGGAACCTCAACCTTGAAGAGCTCATCCTTGAAGGCTCCAAACTTGGGGACCCCCCCAAAAGTCCCCCCTATAGGGACCCCAAACCTTAAGGAACCTCAACTTGGAGCCCTCCAATCTCAAAGACCCCCAATCTCGAAGACCCCCAACTTGGGGACCCCCCAAACCTTGAGGAACCTCAACTTGGAGACCCCCAACCTCAAAGACCCCCAATCTCGAAGACCCCCAACTTGGGGACCCCCCCAAAGTCCCCCTATGGGGACCCCCAAACCTTAAGGAACCTCAATCTTGGGGACCTCCAATCTCAAAGAACCCCAATCTCAAAGACCCCCAACTTGGGGACCCCCAAACCTTGAGGAACCTCAACTTGGAGACCTCCAATCTTGAAGACCCCAATCTTGGGGACCCCCCAAAATCCCCCCTATGGGGACCCCAAAGCTTAAGGAACCTCAACTTGGAGCCCTTCAACCTCAAAGACCCCCAATCTCAAAGACCCCCAATCTTGGGGACCCCCCAAACCTTAAGGAACCTCAACTTGGAGACCTCCAACCCCAAAGACCCCCAATCTCGAAGACCCCCAACTTGGGGACCCCTCAAACCTTGAGGAACCTCAACCTTGAAGAGCTCATCCTTGAAGGCTCCAAACTTGGGGACCCCCCAAAAGTTCCCCCTATGGGGACCCCCAAACCTTAAGGAACTTCAACTTGGAGCCCTCCAATCTCAAAGACCCCCAATCTCAAAGACCCCCAATCTTGGGGACCCCCCAAAAGTCCCCCCTATGGGGACCCCCAAACCTTAAGGAACCTCAACTTGGAGACCTTCAATCTCGAAGACCCCCAATCTCGAAGACCCCCAATCTTGGGGACCCCTCAAACCTTGAGGAACCTCAACTTGAGGAACCTCAACCTTGAAGAGCTCATCCTTGAAGGCTCCAAACTTGGGGACCCCCCCAAAAGTCCCCCCTATGGAGACCCCAAACCTTGAGGAACCTCAATCTTGGGGACCCCCAATTCTTGGGGACCCCCAATCTCAAAGACCCCCAATCTTGGGGACCCCCCCAAATCCCCCCTATGGGGACCCTAAAACTTGAGGAACCTCAACTTAGAGCCCCTCAATCTTAGGGACCCCCCAAACCCCCTCCTATGGGGACCCCAAACCCCCTTTGACCCAATTGGGGGGGGGGGAACACCTCAAACCCACGTGACACCTGGAAACAACTCCACCCTGCGAGGAGCAGGGAGGAGGCGTGGCTTGCATAGATAATGAAGGGGCGGGGCTCGTCCCAGGCAATGGAAATGAAGGAGAGGGTCGGTGGGGGCGCGGGCTTTAAACCACGCCCCCTTTTCGGGTTCAGCCAATGGCAGCGCGGTATGCAAATGAAGGAGCGGGCGAGGGGGTAAGGCGGCGCTCGCGCAGCTTTAAGCCACGCCCCTTTCCCCGGCGCAACCAATAGCAGCGCGATATGCAAATGAAGACGGGGAGGGGGGCGGTGCGGCGAGCGGGGCTTTAAGCCACGCCCCTTTCCCGGCGCAGCGAATAGCAGCGCGATATGCAAATGAAGACGGAGACGGGGGGGTGCGGTGCGTGAGTCTCTAAGCCACGCCCCTTTCCAAACGCAACCAATGGCAGCGCGGTATGCAAATGAAGGCGGAGACGGGAGGGGGGCGGTGGAGCGGCGCGCAGCTTTAAGCCACGCCCCCTTTCCCGGCTCTGCCAATGAGGGCAGAGGACGGGAAGATCTCGCGAGACTTGGAGGGGAGGGATCTCGCGAGAGTTGGCGCGGGCGGCGGCGGGATGGGAGCGCCGAGGTGAGAGGAGAAAGGGGGGGGGGAAGGGAAACACACCGGGAAACGGCCCCAAAGGGGCCCTTTTGGGCTGAGAGGGGGGGGGGGAATGGTTTGGGTCCGCCCCCCCATTGTCCCGCCCCCGCGTGACGTCGTCGAGGGGCATTTGGGGGGGTAATAGTGGGGAGTGGGGGGGGTTGGGGGGATCTGGGGGGGCTTTTGGGGTCCGAGGGGGGTAATTGGGGGGGCACTGGGGGGGTATCTTGGGGTTATGGAGGATCTGGGGGGGCTTTTGGGGTCCGGGGGGGACAAATATTGGGGTGTGTTGGGGTTATGGAGGATCTGGGGGGGCTTTTGGGGGTCCGGGGGGGGCAAATGGGGGCGTGTGTTGGGGTTATGGGGCATCTGGGGGGGCTTTTGGGCTCCGGGAGGGGTAATTAGGGGGGCATTGGGGGGGTATCTTGGGGTTATAGTGGATCTGGGGGGGCTTTTGGGGTCCGGGGGGGGCAAATAAGGGGGTGAGTTGGGGTTATGGAGGATCTGGGGGGGCTTTTGGGGGTCCGGGGGGGGCAAATAAGGGGGTGTATTGGGGTTATGGGAGATCTGGGGGGGATTTTGGGGTCCGGGGGGGGCAAATAAGGGGGTGAGTTGGGGTTATGGTGGATCTGGGGGGGCTTTTGGGGGTCCGGAGGGGGCAAATAAGGGGGTGTGTTGGGGTTATGGAGGATCTGGAGGGGCTTTTGGGGGTCCGGGGGGGGCAAATAAGGGGGTGTGTTGGGGTTATGGAGGATCTGGGGGGGCTTTTGGGGTCCGGGGGGGGGCAAATGAGGGGGTGTATTGGGGTTATGGAGGATCTGGGGGGGCTTTTGGGGTCCGGGGGGGGCAAATAAGGGGGTGTGTTGGAGTTATGGGGGATCTGGGGGGGCTTTTGGGGTCCGGGGGGGGGCAAATGAGGGGGTGTATTGGGGTTATGGAGGATCTGGGGGGGATTTTGGGGGTCCGGGGGGGGCAAATGGGGGGTGTGTTGGGGTTATGGAGGATCTGGGGGGGCTTTTGGGGGTCTGGGGGGGTGGGACTGATTCTCCTATTGCCCCCCCTCCCCATTTTTTTTTGCCCCCCCCCCCCATTTTTTTGCCCCCCAAAAGATGCCCCGTCACTGCTCTGCCGCCGGCTGCTGCACCCGCGACACCCGCGAGACCCGGAACCGAGGGATCTCCTTCCACCGGTGGGTGACCCCCTCCCCTTAACGATGATTACGTCCTAATTAACCCCCTCCCTTAATGATTTGAGTCCAATTAACTCCCCCCTTCGCGATGGTTTGGACCGAAGTACTCCCCCTCCTTTAATGGTTTGGACCAAATTCCCCCCCTTTTAGCAATGGTTTGATCCAAATTAACCCCCTCTTAATGATTTGAATCCCAATTAACTCCCCCTTTAGCGATGGTTTGATCCAAATTAACCCCCTCTTAATGATTTGAATCCCAATTAACTCCCCCTTTAGCGATGGTTTGATCCAAATTAACCCCCTCCTTAATGATTTGAATCCCAATTAACTCCCCCTTAACGATGGTTTGATCCAAATTAACCCCATCTTAATGATTTGAATCCAATTAGCTCCCTCCTTAATGATGGTTTGATCCTAATTAACCCCCCATTAATGATTTGAATCCAATTAACTCCCTCCTTAATGATGGTTTGATCCTAATTAACCCCCCATTAATGATTTGAATCCAATTAACTCCCTCCTTAATGATGGTTTGATCCTAATTAACCCCCCATTAATGATTTGAATCCAATTAACTCCCCCCTTAACGATGGTTTGATCCTAATTAACCCCTTAACTTTGAACCAACTCCCCCCATTGTTTAACCCCTTCCCCCCTATTTTCCCTAATGGTTCAGTCCATCCCCATTACCACTCCTTATCAGGACCGTTCCATTTCCAGCGGAAGGAGGGGGGGTCACCCTTTAACCTCCCACAAAACAACTTTTTGGGGGGCTTTAAAGCTGCCGTTTCGACGCTGATATGTGTGTGTGTACCCCCTTTTTTATTCTCCAGTCTCCCCAAAAAGGATAACCCCCGGCGGGCGCTGTGGTTGGAAAACAGCCGCCGCCGCGATGCCACCGGTGAGGGTCGCTGGGATCCGGCTTCCAAATACATTTACTTCTGTTCCCAACACTTCGAAAAGAGCTGCTTTGAAATCGTCGGCTTCAGGTACTTCGTTAACCCTAACGAGGTGCTTAACGAGGCACTTAACGAGGCACTTAATGAGGCGCTTTTACCCCTCTTCCTCTAAACCCTTTCTCCTAATTAACACCGTTCCCCCCCCATTTTGATTTCAAATGGACTCTTCCAGCGCAATGGGGTCTATTCCCCCCTCCGGAGTTGAAATGGTTCGCTCCAAACCCCTTCTCCTGCCTCAGTTTCCCCCTAAGGACCCTCCAAGACGTTTTAGGGACCCCTCCTAAAGGTCTTGGGGGGCCCACAAGGCCTTTAGAGACCCCCCCTCTATTTTCCCCCATAGCTTTAGGGCACCCCAAAGGATCTTGGGGACCCCCTTAGGGACCCCTCATTGGGTTTTGGGGCCCCCCAAGAGACCTCGGGGACCCCACAGTGGATTTTGGGGTCCCCCAAGTCATTTTGGGACCCCTTTAGGGACCCCCCGGTGGGTTTTGGGGCCCCCAAAAGACCTTGGGGACCCCCCAGTGGCTTTTGGGGACCCCTAAGAGACCTTAGGGACCCCCTTAGGGACCCCCCAGTGGATTTTGGGGTCCCCTAAGAGACCTCGAGGACCCCCTGGTGGGTTTTGGGGTCCCCTCTGACCCCCCTTTTTTCCCGGCAGTGGTTATCATCGACTGAAAGAAGGCGCTGTCCCCACCGTCTTCGAGTCCAACACCCCAAAACCTCCCCGAACCCCAAAAGTGAAGCCTTCACCCCCCGAAAGGGACCCCCCAAAACCCCTTCGGACCACCAAGAGGTGGAGGTGAGTCCAAAAGGGGGTTTGGAGAGAGATGGAGATGGTTTGGAGGACCTCAAGAGGTCGAGAAGGACCTTTAGGAGATGGAGATGTGGGGCTGGAGGACCTCAACGTGTCAAGAGGGACCTTTAGGAGATGGAAATGTGGGGCTGGAGGACCTCAACAGGTCAAGAGGGACCTTTGGGAGATGGAGATGTGGGGCTGGAGGACGTCAACGTGTCAAGAGGGACCTTTAGGAGGTGGAGATGTGGGTCTGGAGGACCTCAACAGGTCGAGAAGGAACCTTTGGGAGGTGGAGATGTGGGTCTGGAGGACCTCAACGTGTCAAGAGGGACCTTTAGGAGATGGAAATGTGGGGCTGGAGGACCTCAAGAGGTTGTGAGGGACCTTTAGGAGATGGAAATGTGGGGCTGGAGGACCTCAACGGGTCAAGAGGGACCTTTAGGAGATGGAAATGTGGGGCTGGAGGACCTCAAGAGGTTGTGAGGGACCTTTAGGAGATGGAGATGTGGGGCTGGAGGTCGAGAAGGACCTTTAGGAGATGGAGATGTGGGTCCGGAGAACCTCAGGAGATTCCCACATGGAGAACATCTCCAACCAAGAGCCGTTGGGGTTAATTTGGACCTCTTCAAGTCCAGTTTTGATGGATCTCCTGAAGCTTTTGGAGATGACCACGAGGTAGAACCCATCTTTAAGCTCTGACCCAACGCTTCGACGCCGTCTTTTCACCCTTTTTTTTCCCCTACGCCGCCATCTTTTCACCCTTTCTCTCCACAGATGTGACCCTTCTCCTTCTTCTTCCTCTTCTTCTTCTTCATCATCATCTTCTCCACCGGATCCTTCTTTCCCATCCGACGTCTCGTGTTTCCCTCAAGAAAGCGAAGAAGCCGATAACCACGGCGGAATTCCGGCTCTTCCGAGTCCTTCGGTGGCACTTTTAGTGGCCACAGGTGACCAAGAAACCACAGCGACACCGGCGCTTCCGGATGGAATTCCGAAGTCTTCTTCTCGACCTCTTTCTCCGTCGCTTTTTATGCTCCGTCTTCCGCCTCGGATCGGATCCTACATCCAAAACGAACACAGTTATCAGGTGGGAAGCGCTTTGCTTTGGAAGCGCCGTGCGGAAGCGGCGTTGGACGCCCTCGATAAAGCTCAACGCCAACTCCAAGCGTGTAAACGACGGGAACAACGCCTCCGGATCCGTATCGGAGAGCTCCAACGAGAACGACGGGGACACCTGGAAGCTCGGCGGACGCCGAAGGAAACGTCGGAAAAGGTGGTGGAGCTCCGAACGCTTCAAGAGAGCGGCGAGTGAATTCCTGGTGGCATCTCCAAGGCTTCTGGAAGCTCCTTCTTAGCTCTTTCTCTTCGCGTCGCTCTTCGGATTCCAACTTCCGATTGTGGCTCGGGTGGAAATCTGGAATGAGGGGATCGAAACGAGATGGGATCCATCAGGATGGGATCCACCAGGATGGAAACGGTTGAGTTTGGAGCCACCGGAATGGAAGATATTGAGTTTGGAGCCATCAGAATGGAAACCATTGAGTTTGGAGCCATCAGAATAGAAGATATTGAGTTGGAAACCATTGAGTTTGGAGCCACCAGGATGGAACATATTGAGTTTGGAGCCATCAGAATGGAAGATATTGAGATGGAAGACATTGAGTTTGGAGCCACCGGAATGGAAACCATTGAGTTTGGAGCCACCAGGATGGAAGACGTTGAGTTTGGAGCCACCGGAATGAAAACCATTGAGTTTGGAGCCACCGGAATGGAAACCATTGAGTTTGGAGCCACTGGAATGGAAACCATTGAGTTTGGAGCCACCGGAATAGAAGACGTTGAGTTTGGAGCCATCAGAATGGAAGACGTTGAGTTGGAAACCATTGACTTTGGAGCCACCATGATGGAAACCATTGAGTTTGGAGCCACCAGAATGGAAGACATTGACTTTGGAGCCACCACAATGGAAGACGTTGAGTTTGGAGCCACCGTTTTGGTCTCTCGAAGTCTTCTTCTCCCGTTTTCGGTTCCCATCGGAAACGTTTGTAAATAAAAGGTTTTGCCTTTTTTTTTTTTTTTTTTTTTTTTTTAATGGAAAAACTCAACGATTCGGTGGTTTTTTGGGGCCCTTTGAGGGGCGATGGAACCCCTTTAGATCCGGGGGGGAAGGGGTTAATTAGGGTTAATTGGGATGCATTGGGGTCTATTGAAGTCTATTGGAATCTATTGGGGTCCATTGAGGTCTATTGGAGTCTATTGGGGTCTATTGGGGTCTATTGAGGTCTATTGGAGTCTATTGGGGTCCATTGAGGTCCATTGAGGTCCATTGGGGTCCATTGAGGTCCATTGGGAGTCTATTGAGGTCTATTGAGGTCTATTGAGGTCTGTTGGGGTCTATTGGAGTCTATTGAGGTCTATTGGGGTCTATTGGAGTCTATTGGAGTCTATTGGGGTCTATTGGGGTCTATTGGGGTCTATTGGAGTCTATTGGAGTCTATTGAGGTCTATTGGGGTCTATTGGAGTCTATTGGAGTCTATTGGGGTCTGTTGGGGTCTATTGGGGTCTATTGGGGTCTTTTGGAGTCTATTGAGGTCTATTGGGGTCTTTTGGAGTCTATTGGGGTCTGTTGGGGTCTATTGGAGTCTATTGAGGTCTATTGGGGTCTATTGGGGTCTATTGGGAGTCTATTGGGGGTCTATTGGGGTCTGTTGGAGTCTGTTGGAGTCTGTTGGGGTCTATTGGGGTCTATTGAGGTCTATTGGGGTCTATTGGGGTCTATTGGGGTCTATTGAGGTCCATTGGGGTCTATTGGAGTCTATTGAGATCTGTTGGGGTCTATTGGGGTCTATTGGGGTCATTTGGGGTCTACTGTCCCCTCTGTCCCCCTCTGTCCCTGCCAGTCCCTCCCAGTTCCCTCCCAGTCTCCTGCCAGTCCATCCCAATCCCTCCCAGTTGCGTCCCAGTCCATCCCAGTCCCTTCCCGTCCATCCCAGTTGTCTCCCAGTTGCCTCCCAATCTCTCCCAGTCCCTCCCAGTTGCCTCCCAGTCCCTCTCAATCCCTCTCAAGAAAAGAAGAAGAGGAGAAGAAGAAGGGGAGAAGAAGAAGAAGGGGAGAAGAAGAAGGGGAGAAGAAGAAGAAGGGGAGAAGAAGAAGAAGGGGAGAAGAAGAAGAAGGGGAGAAGAAGAAGAAGGGGAGAAGAAGAAGAAGGGGAGAAGAAGAAGAAGGGGAGAAGAAGAAGAAGGGGAGAAGAAGAAGAAGGGGAGAAGAAGAAGAAGGGGAGAAGAAGAAGAAGGGGAGAAGAAGAAGAAGGGGAGAAGAAGAAGGGGAGAAGAAGAAGGGGAGAAGAAGAAGGGGAGAAGAAGAAGGGGAGATGAAGAAGGGGAGAAGAAGAAGAAAAGGATGGGGATGTTGGAGCGGATGGAGATGTTGGAGTGGACGGAGAGGTGATCGTTGGATGGCGCTCTCGGGTTGGATGGAGACGTTGGGCCACGGGCAGATCCCCGCTGGCGCTCCCGCTTGGCCTCCACCCCCATCCCTTCCCCCGCCCCGAGTGACCGGAAGCTCCAAAGAGCACGAGGACGACGGAGGAGGACCAACCACCATGGACGGCAGCCAAGTAAACAACCCCACCCCTCATCCCCGGGGACGCCGGGGCAAGGTCCGCTTTGGGGTGGACCTTGTCTTGTGGCGGCGGCGGCGATGCCGGGCTGGGGAGCCGTGACGGCGGCCGTGGTGGCCGCTTTGGTCCTCCTGGTGGTCCCGGCCACTCGTTTGGTCCCTTACCTCTGGCCTGACCTCATGGCCTTCGTGGCGTTGACGAGATCTTCGTTGCGGTGTCGTCGTCGGCTCAACCGCCGCCCGCCCGTTACCCTCCTTGAGGTCTTCCGAGGCCACGCGCGGCGCCACCCGCGGCGCCGTTGCCTCCTCTTCCAAGACGAAGTGTGGACCTACGGCGACGTGGAACGGAGGAGCAACCAAGCGGCCAAGGTCTTCCGGGAGCACCTGGGGCTTCGGCCGGGTCAAAGCGTGGCCGTCTTCTTGACCAACGAGCCCGCCTACGTCTGGACCTGGTTGGCCTTGGCCAAGTTGGGCTGCGCCATGGCCTGCGTCAACTGCCACCTGCGGGGACGCGCCCTGCGCCGCGCCGTGGCCACGGCCGGCGCCCGCCTGCTGCTCAGCACGCGCGGTGAGGGGCCTTGCGGGGGGTCCTTGGGGGACTTTTAGGGTCATTATGTCCCTTTTGGGGTTCGTTGGGTCACTTTTGGGGTTCATTATGTCCCTTTTGGGGGTCCTTGGGTGACTTTTAGGGGGTGTTGGGTGACCTTTGGGGTTCGTTGGGTCCCTTTAGGGGGTCCTTGGGTGCCTTTTGGGTTCATAATGTCCCTTTTGGGGTTCATTGGGTCCCTTTTGGGGTGCAATGGGGGCCTTTTGGGGTTCATTGGGGGCCTTTTAGGGGGTGTTGGGTGACCTTTTGGGGTTCGTTGGGTCCCTTTAGGGGGTCCTTGGGTGCCTTTTGGGTTCATAATGTCCCTTTTGGGGTTCATTGGGTCCCTTTTGGGGTGGAATGGGTCCCTTTTAGGGTGCAATGGGTCCCTTTAGGGGTCCTTGGGTGCCTTTTAGGGTCATTATGTCCCTTTTGGGGTGCAATGGGTCCCTTTAGGGGGTCCTTGGGTGCCTTTTGGGGTTCATTATGTCCCTTTTGGGTTCATTATGTCCCTTTTGAGGTGGAATGGGTCCCTTTTGGGGTGCAATGGGTCCCTTTTGGGGTTCATTGGGTCCCTTTAGGGATTCATTATGTCCCTTTTGGGTTCATTATGTCCCTTTTCGGGTGCAATGGGCGCCTTTTGGGGTTCATTGGGGGCCTTTTGGGGTTCATTGGGTGCCTTTTAGGGTGTGTTGGGTGCCCTTTGGGGTTCATTATGTCCCTTTTGGGGTGCAATGGGTCCCTTTAGGGGGTCCTTGGGTGCCTTTTGGGGTTCATCGGGTCCCTTTTGGGGTTCATTATGTCCCTTTTGGGGTGGAATGGGTCCCTTTTGGGGTTCATTGGGGGCCTTTTGGGGTTCCTTGGGGGCCTTTTAGGGTGTGTTGAGTGCCCTTTGGGGTTCATAATGTCCCTTTTGGGGTTCATTATGTCCCTTTTGGGGTTCATTATGTCCCTTTTGGGTTCATTATGTCCCTTTTCGGGTGCAATGGGCGCCTTTTGGGGTTCATTGGGGGCCTTTTGGGGTTCATTGGGTGCCTTTTAGGGTGTGTTGGGTGCCCTTTGGGGTTCATTATGTCCCTTTTGGGGTGCAATGGGTCCCTTTAGGGGTTCATCGGGTCCCTTTTGGGGTTCATTATGTCCCTTTTGGGGTGGAATGGGTCCCTTTTGGGGTTCATTGGGGGCCTTTTGGGGTTCCTTGGGGGCCTTTTAGGGTGTGTTGAGTGCCCTTTGGGGTTCATTATGTCCCTTTTGGGGTTCATTATGTCCCTTTTGGGGTTCATTGGGGCACTTTTGGGGTGCAATGGGTCCCTTTTGGGATCATTATGTCCCTTTCGGGGTGCAATGGGTCCCTTTTGGGGTTCATTGGGGCACTTTTGGGGTGCGTTTGGGTCTCTTTTGGGGTTCTTGGTGCCTCCACCCATGACTTTTGGGGTTCCCATTGGGTTGAGGAGCCCTTTTGGGTCTCTTTTGGGTCTCTTTTGGGGTTCCCATTGGGTTGAGGAGCCCTTTTGGGTCTCTTTTGGGTCTCTTTTGGGGTTCTCATTGGGTTGAGGAGCACTTTTGGGGCTCTTTTGGGTCTCTTTTGGGGTTCCCGTTGGGTTGAGGAGCCCTTTTGGGTCTCTTTTGGGTCTCTTTTGGGGTTCCCGTTGGGTTGAGGAGCACTTTTGGGTCTCTTTGGGTCTCTTTTGGGTCTCTTTTGTGGTTCCCATTGGGTTGAGGAGCACTTTTGGGTCTCTTTTGGGTCTCTTTTGGGGTTCTTGGTGCCTCCACCCATGACTTTTGGGGTTCCCGTTGGGTTGAGGAGCACTTTTGGGTCTCTTTTGGGTCTCTTTTGGGGTTCCCATTGGGTTGAGGAGCACTTTTGGGTCTCTTTTGGGTCTCTTTTGGGGTTCTCATTGGGTTGAGGAGCACTTTTGGGTCTCTTTTGGGTCTCTTTTGGGGTTCTCATTGGCTTGAGGAGCACTTTTGGGTCTCTTTTGGGTCTCTTTTGGGGTTCTCATTGGGTTGAGGAGCACTTTTGGGTCTCTTTTGGGTCTCTTTTGGGGTTCTCATTGGGTTGAGGAGCACTTTTGGGTCTCTTTTGGGTCTCTTTTGGGGTTCCCGTTGGGTTGAGGAGCACTTTTGGGTCTCTTTTGGGTCTCTTTTGGGGTTCCCGTTGTGTTGAGGAGCACTTTTGGGTCTCTTTTGGGTCTCTTTTGGGGTTCCCATTGGGTTGAGGAACCCATTGAGGACCTTTTTGACCCCATTGGGTTCTCCCGGTGGAGAACGATCCATCGGAACGATGCTCTTCTCTCAGAGCTCCACGCGGTGGTGGAGGAGGTTCTCCCGTCCCTCCGGAGCGACGGTGTCCGTGTCTTCTACCTGAGCTCGGAGTCGCCCACTCCGGGCGTGGCGGCGCTTCTTCCCACCATCCAGGTGGCATCTGATGAACCTCCACCTTCCCACCACCGCGACGGCGTCACCGCCGACTCCAAAGCCGTCTACATCTTCACCTCCGGCACTACCGGTGAGAAGGAAGGGGTTGGAGAACGTTCTCTCCGTGGAGAACGGAGACTTTGGAAGAGGGTTTGGGTGGTGACGGAGAAGGAGACAAAGGAGGTTGGAGGTCTTTGTGGAGGTCTTTCTCCAACGGTGATGACTACGGGTCCACCCGGACCACCGTTCTTCCTGGTTGTGTCCATGTTGGGTGTCTCCAAGGATGGAGATCCACCACGGCTTTGGATCTGTCCTTGTTGGAACATCCCTCATCCAACCCTGAAGCCCAAGGAGGTCCCACATGAGTGCATCTGGATGAGGTTCTTCAGGTTCCTCAGACCTGGAGGACTCCAGGGATGGAGACTCATTGAGTCTCTGTGTCCATCCTTGTTGGGATGGGGTGGGACGTCCCTTCTCCAACTCAATGGGGTGGAACCTCCTTCTTCCATCTCAATGGAATGGGACCTCCTTCTTCCAACCCAATGGAGTGGGACCTCCTTCCTCCAACCCTGAACCCAACGGAGGTCCCACACAGCTCCATCTGGATGAGGTTCCTCAGACCTGGAGGACCCCAGGGATGGAGACTCATTGAGCCTCTGGATCCATCCTTGTTGGGATGGGGTGGGACGTCCCTTCTCCAACTCAATGGGGTGGAAACTCCTTCTTCCAACCCAACGGAGTGGGACCTCCTTCGTCCATCTCAATGGAATGGGACCTCCTTCCTCCATCCCAGAACCCAACGGAGGTCCCACACAGCTCCATCTGGATGAGGTTCCTCAGACCTGGAGGACCCCAGGGATGGATCCATTCTTGTTGGGATGGGGTGGGACATCCCTTCTCCAACCCAACGGAGTTGGACCTCCTTCTTCCAACCCTGAACCCAACGGAGGTCCCACACAGCTCCATCTGGATGAGGTTCCTCAGACCTGGAGGACACCAGGGATGGAGACTCATTGAGCCTCTGGGTCCATCCTTGTTGGGATGGGGTGGGACGTCCCTTCTCCAACTCAATGGTGTAGAACCTCCTTCTTCCAACTCAATGGAAACTCCTTCTTCCTCCAACCCAATGGAGTTGGACCTCCTTCTTCCAACCCAGTGGAGTTGGACCTCCTTCTTCCAACCCTGAACCCAACGGAGGTCCCACACAGCTCCATCTGGATGAGGTTCCTCAGACCCGGAGGACCCCAGGGATGGATCCATCCTTGTTGGGATGGGGTTGGAACCTCCTCTTCCGAGGAGGACCTCCAAGGAGAGGACCTTTGGCTCCCGTAGGGCTCCCGAAGGCGGCGCTGATCACGGAGCTGAAGCTGCTCTTGGTGGCCAACATGGGGCGTCTCTGCGGTTTGAGGTCGGACGATGTGGTCTACACGACGCTTCCGCTCTACCACTCGGCCGCTCTCCTCGTTGGCCTCGGAGGGTGTCTGGAGGTCGGTACGTAACCACCGGGAACAGCCCCGGAGGGGACACGGAGGGAGGGGGGGAGGGAGGGAGGGAGATTTTGGGGTTCCCGTTGGGTTGAGGAGACCTTTTGGGGCTCATTTGGTCTCTTTTGGGGTGCATTTGGGTCTCTTTTGGGGTTCTTGGTGCCTCCACCCATGACTTTTGGGGTTCCCGTTGGGTTGAGGAGCACTTTTGGGGCTCGTTGGGTCTCTTTTGGGGTTCCCGTTGGGTTGAGGAGCACTTTTGGGTCTCTTTTGGGTCTCTTTTGGGGTTCCCGTTGGGTTGAGGAGCCCTTTTGGGGCTCATTTGGTCTCTTTTGGGGTGCATTTGGGTCTCTTTTGGGGTTCTTGGTGCCTCCACCCATGGCTTTTGGGGTTCCCGTTGGGTTGAGGAGCCCTTTTGGGGCTCATTTGGTCTCTTTTGGGTCTCTTTGGGGTCTCTTTTGGGGTTCTTGGTGCCTCCACCTATGACTTTTGGGGTTCCCATTGGGTTGAGGAGCACTTTTGGGGTGCATTTGGGTCTCTTTTGGGGTTCCTGGTGCCTCCACCCATGACTTTTGGGGTTCCCGTTGGGTTGAGGAGCACTTTTGGGGCTCATTTGGTCTCTTTTGGTCTCTCCATTTGGGTCTCTTTTGGGGTTCTTGGTGCCTCCACCCATGACTTTTGGGGTTCCCGTTGGGTTGAGGAGACCTTTTGGGGCTCATTTGGTCTCTTTTGGGTCTCTTTTGGGCCTCTTTTGGGGTTCTTGGTGCCTCCACCCATGACTTTTGGGGTTCCCGTTGGGTTGAGGAGCACTTTTGGGTCTCTTTTGGGTCTCTTTTGGGGTTCCCATTGGGTTGAGGAGCACTTTTGGGTCTCTTTTGGGTCTCTTTTGGGGTTCCCATTGGGTTGAGGAGCCCTTTTGGGTCTCTTTTGGGTCTCTTTTGGGTCTCTTTTGGGGTTCTTGGTGCCTCCACCCATGACTTTTGGGGTTCCCGTTGGGTTGAGGAGCACTTTTGGGGCTCGTTGGGTCTCTTTTGGGTCTCTTTTGGGGTTCTTGGTGCCTCCATCCATGACTTTTGGGGTTCCCGTTGGGTTGAGGAGCACTTTTGGGTCTCTTTTGGGTCTCTTTTGGGGTTCCCGTTGGGTTGAGGAGCACTTTTGGGTCTCTTTTGGGTCTCTTTTGGGGTTCCCTTTGGGTTGAGGAGCCCTTTTGGGGCTCGTTGGGTCTCTTTTGGGTCTCTTTTGGGGTTCTTGGTGCCTCCACCCATGACTTTTGGGGTTCCCATTGGGTTGAGGAGCACTTTTAGGGCTCATTTGGTCTCTTTTGGGGTGCATTGGGTCTCTTTTGGGGTGCGTTGGGTTCTCTTTTGGGTCTCTTTTGGGGTTCTTGGTGCCTCCACCCATGACTTTTGGGGTTCCCATTGGGTTGAGGAGCCCTTTTGGGTCTCTTTTGGGTCTCTTTTGGGGTTCTTGGTGCCTCCACCCATGACTTTTGGGGTTCCCGTTGGGTTGAGGAGCACTTTTGGGTCTCTTTTGGGTCTCTTTTGGGGTTCTTGGTGCCTCCACCCATGACTTTTGGTGTTCTCCTTGGGTTGAGGAGCCCTTTTGGGGCTCGTTTGGGTCTTTTTTGGGGTTCTTGGTGGAGATCGATGGAGGAATGGATGGAGGGATGAAGATTGGTGATGGATGGATGGATGGAGAATGGATGGAGATCGATGGAGGGATGGAGGGGTGAAGATTGGTGATGGATGGAGGGATGGAGATCAATGAACAATGGATGGATGGAGGGATGGATGGAGGTTGATGATGGATGGAGGGACGGACGGACGGACAGACAGAGGGCAGGAGAAACAGGAGAAACAGGAGATAGAGGAGAGGTCCCCACCCCCATCTCTTTCCCCCCCCAGGAGCCACCATGGCCCTACGGACCAAGTTCTCGGCTTCTCAATTCTGGGACGACTGTCGCCGCTATGAGGTCACCGTCATCCAATACGTGGGAGAACTGATGAGGTACCTCTGCCACACCCCGAAGGTACGACCCCACCACCCCGAGGACCACCGGAGGGGGCTCAGGTGGGGCCGCGGTGACCCTCCGGACAACCCCAACCCCCAACAGCGCCCCAACGATCGCCACCACGGAGTGAGGATGGCGGTGGGCAATGGGTTACGGGCGGAGGTGTGGAAGGAGTTCCTCCAACGCTTCGGGGCCATCTCCATCTGGGAGTTCTACGGAGCCACCGAGGGCAACGCCGGCTTCATCAACTACACCGGGAAGATCGGAGCGGTGGGGAGGGCCAACGCCTTCCTCAAGGTGGTGGTGGAACCATCAATGGGTTCCTCAAGGGGGTGATGAGGGTGGTGGAACAGCCAATGGGTTCCTCAAGGTGGTGGTGGAACCATCAATGGGTTCCTCAGGGGGTGGTGGAACACTCAATGGGTTCCTCAGGGGGTGGTGGAACCGTCAATGGGTTCCTCAAAGGGTGGTGGAACCATCAATGGGTTCCTCAGGGGGTGGTGGAACACTCAATGGGTTCCTCAGGGGGTGGTGGAACCATCAATGGGTTCCTCAAAGGGTGGTGGAACCGTCAATGGGTTCCTCAGAGGGTGGTGGAACACTCAATGGGTTCCTCAAAGGGTGGTGGAACACTCAATGGGTTCCTCAGAGGGTGGTGGAACGGTCAATGGGTTCCTCAGGGGGTGGTGGAACGGTCAATGGGTTCCTCAGGGGGTGGTGGAACGGTCAATGGGTTCCTCAGGGGGTGGTGGAACCATCAATGGGTTCCTCAGGGGGTGGTGGAACGGTCAATGGGTTCCTCAGGGGGTGGTGGAACAGTCAATGGGTTCCTCAGAGGGTGGTGGAACCATCAATGGGTTCCTCAGGGGGTGGTGGAACGGTCAATGGGTTCCTCAAAGGGGTGATGAGGGTGGTGGAACGGTCAATGGGTTCCTCAGAGGGTGGTGGAATGGTCAATGGGTTCCTCAGAGGGTGGTGGAACGGCCAATGGGTTCCTCAGGGGGTGGTGGAACGGTCAATGGGTTCCTCAAAGGGTGGTGGAACGGTCAATGGGTTCCTCAGGGGGTGGTGGAACGGTCAATGGGTTCCTCAAAGGGTGGTGGAACGGTCAATGGGTTCCTCAAAGGGTGGTGGAACGGTCAATGGGTTCCTCAGGGGGTGGTGGAACGGTCAATGGGTTCCTCAAAGGGTGGTGGAACGGTCAATGGGTTCCTCAGGGGGTGGTGGAACGGTCAATGGGTTCCTCAGAGGGTGGTGGAACGGTCAATGGGTTCCTCAGGGGGTGGTGGAATGGTCAATGGGTTCCTCAGGGGGTGGTGGAACGGTCAATGGGTTCCTCAGAGGGTGGTGGAACGGTCAATGGGTTCCTCAAAGGGTGGTGGAACACTCAATGGGTTCCTCAGAGGGTGGTGGAACGGTCAATGGGTTCCTCAAAGGGTGGTGGAACCATCAACGGATCTCCAGGATCCCCCAAAACAGTCCCTTCTGCTTTGTTGGCCAACGTTGACTCAAGGATGGGTTTGGTTCTTCTGTGGTTCTCCTCTCCTCCAGTTCTTCGTTCCCTTTGAACTGATCAAATACAACGTGGAGGAGGACCGACCCCAACGCGACGAGCGAGGGCTCTGCATCCGCGTCCATCCCGGTACGAAGATCCTTCCCATGACCCTTTTAGGAGGAAAGGGAGGTTGGAGGTCCATCCAAACCACCTCCCGGACCTTCTCCCCAAACTCTCGGTGGAAAGCAAACCCCAGAAATGCCTCAAAGGAACGGGAAAGTCCTCCCTGGTGGGACGTGGAGGTGACGTTCTCCACTCGTTGATGGGCTTCCATCCTTCCTTTCCCACCCGGAAGGGGAGACGGGGCTGTTGGTGGTTAAAATCACCAGGAACGCCCCTTTCCACGGCTACGCCGGCGACGCCCAGAAGACGGAGAAGAAGATCTTGAGGGACGTCTTGGTCAAAGGCGACTCTTATTTCAATAGCGGTGACCTCCTCCGGATGGACCACGAAAGGTTCCTCTACTTCCAAGATCGTGTAGGAGACACTTTCCGGTCAGTGGGTTGTCCACATCCGTAGGGGCGATACCACCTCGGACCTTCTCAAAGCTTCATCCTTTCTTCTTTATCCCAGTTGGAAAGGGGAGAACGTGGCCACGACGGAGGTGGAAGCCACTCTCGCCATGGTCAACTTCATCCAGGAGGTCAACGTCTACGGAGTGGCTGTTCCAGGTGAGTGATGGGGGTGGATCCCACCAAGGAGAAGAAGAACCCGCTCACCTTTCGCCCCAACGTGGTCTGAGGAGCCACCAGGAAGCCCAAAGATACGTCCCTGCGGTGGTCCCGGTGGCCACCGAGAAGCCAAGAATGGAAGACCACCTCCAAACCAACCGTCGATTCCCATCGCTTCTTCTCACCTTGACCCAAAATAAGAGCTCAGGACCATTCTGGGCTCGTGGTTTCCACCACAATGGTCCAAACGGCCACCGGGAAGAGTAAACCAGGACTGGGTTGGCCCAAAGAAGCTTCTAGAGTCACTCCAGGTGAGTATTGTAGTCCACCCAGTGGGACCGTGACCACCCAGAGAAGACTTATTGACCCAAAATGAGCTTCTGGAGTGGCTTTGACCCATGAGGACCTCCTGTGGTGGTCACCAAGAAGGTTAAAAGGGGACTCAGTGGCCCAAATGGAGCGGTTGACGTCGTTTTGGGGGCACCACCGTAGCCCTGCGATGGTCCAAGAGGTCACCAAGAAAAGGCCAACGCGGGAAAGAGGCGTTTGGTGGCCTTTTGGGGCAACCGATAGGTCTTCACGATGGGCCACGTGGCCACCAGGAAGGGCAAAAGGGGACTCGGGTGGCCAAGAGAAGCACTTGGTGGTGTTTCAGGTACACCAAGAGGTCCCATCGTGGTCCAAGTGGCCACAAATGAGGTCAAAATGGACCATATGGGCATCTAACGTTGCTTTGGGTAAAGGATGTGTCTTCATGGTGGTCCCATCATGGTCCAAGTGGCCACAAATGAGGTCAAAATGGACCATATGGGCATCTAACGTTGCTTTGGGTAAAGGATGTGTCTTCATGGTGGTCCCATCATGGTCCACGTGGCCACAAATGAGGTCAAAATGGACCATTTGGGCATCCAACGTTGCTTTGGGCACAGGATGTGTCTTCATGGTGGTCCCATCATGGTCCAAGTGGCCACAAATGAGGCCAAAATGGACCATTGGGGCTTCTAACATTGCTTTGGGTAAAGGATGTGTCTTCATGGTGGTCCCATCGTGGTCCAAGTGGCCACGGAGAGGTCTTCCTGATGGTCCACGTGGCCACCAGGAAGGGCCCGAGAGGATTTGGTTGCCCCAACGGTTCCTTCCGGCGTTGTTGGCAGGGTGTGAGGGCAGGTGTGGGATGGCGGCCATCTGCCTGAAGGATGGGACCTCCTTCGAGGGTGACAACCTCTACGCCTTCACCAGGGACACGTTGCCCACCTACGCCGCCCCCGTCTTCATCCGGATCCAGGTTGGTGGCCCATGGATCCATGTCCTGATCCTTCTGGAGACCCTCAGCCCATGGATCCATGTGCAGATCCTTCTGGAGACCCTCAGCCCATGGATCCATCTCCAGATCCTTCTGGAGACCCTCAGCCCATGGATCCATGTGCAGATCCTTCTGGAGACCCTCAGCCCATGGATCCATGTGCAGATCCTTCTGGAGACCCCCAACCCATGGATCCATCTCCAGATCCTTCCGTAGACCCTCAGCCCATGGATCCATCTCCAGATCCTTCTGTAGACCCTCAGCCCATGGATCCATGTGCAGATCCTTCCGTAGACCCTCAACCCATGGATCCATCTCCAGATCCTTCCGTAGACCCTCAACCCATGGATCCATGTGCAGATCCTTCTGGAGACCCTCAGCCCATGGATCCATGTGCAGATCCTTCTGGAGACCCTCAGCCCATGGATCCATGTGCAGATCCTTCTGGAGACCCTCAACCCATGGATCCATGTGCAGATCCTTCTGGAGACCCTCAGCCCATGGATCCATGTGCAGATCCTTCTGGAGACCCTCAACCCATGGATCCATGTGCAGATCCTTCTGGAGACCCTCAGCCCATGGATCCATCTCCAGATCCTCCTGTAGACCCTCAGCCCATGGATCCATGTGCAGATCCTTCTGGAGACCCTCAACCCATGGATCCATGTGCAGATCCTCCTGTAGACCCTCAACCCATGGATCCATCTCCAGATCCTTCTGGAGACCCTCAGCCCATGGATCCATCTCCAGATCCTTCTGGAGACCCTCAGCCCATGGATCCATGTGCAGATCCTTCCATAGACCCTCAACCTATGGATCCATGTGCAGATCCTTCTGGAGACCCTCAGTTGATGTCCTCCCGATTCCAACCCCTCCATCTCCACAGGACGCTCTGGAGGTCACGGGGACCTTCAAGCAGTGCAAAGGCCAATTGGTCAAGGAAGGCTTTGACCCCACCGTCATCTCCGATCCCTTATTCTTCCGCGATGACCGCCGGAAGTCCTACGTTCCCCTCCACCGCCACCTCTACGAGGCCATCCGGGATATGAAGGTCCACCTGTAGAAGACAAAGCCACCGCCGCGTCCCCTCCTGGAGTGCCCGGAGAGGACCTCTTTGGGGCCAAAGGAGGCGCTTTGGGGGTCGGAGCCGCGCGTGGCTCCGAACCGCCACGGCCGCGGGAATTAAAGGCTTCGTTGGGATGCGTTGAAGTCCGTTTGGTTTCTAAGAAGCGCTTTTTCCGGCGTCGGATCCCAACGGGAAAGAGGGAAAAATGTTCCCGAGAGTCTTCCGGGAAGGGGAAATCTGCTCCGCGTTGGCCTCGCGCTTCCCAGCGTGGAGATGGATGAGGGACTGGGAGGGACTGGGAGGCAACTGGGAGGGATTGAGAGGGACTGGGTGGCAACTGGGAGGGACTGGGTGGCAATTAGGTTGGACTGGGAGGGACTGGGATGGACTGGGACACAACTGGGATGGATTGGGAGGGAACTGGGATGGACCTAGGATGGACTGGGAGGGAACTAGGATGGACTGGGAGGGATTGGAAGGGACTGGGAGGGACTGGGTGGCAACTGGGATGGACTAGGAGGCAACTGGGAGGCAACTAGGACGGACTGGGAGGGAACTGGAAGGTACTGGGAGGCAGCTGGGATGGATAGGGAGGGACTGGGATGGACTGGGATGGACTGGGAGGGACTGGGTGGCAACTGGGAGGGAACTGGGATGGATTGGAAGGGACTGGGACAGAGGGGGAGGGAACTGGGATGGACTGGGAGGCAACTGGGATGGACTGGGAGGCAACTGGGAGGGATTGGAAGGGACTGGGAGGCAACTGGGATGGACAGGGAGGGACTGGGACGCAACTGGAATGGACAGGGAGGGAACTGGGAGGTACTGGGTGGCAATTAGGTTGGACTGGGAGGGAACTGGGAGGGACTGAGAGGCAACTGGGATGGACAGGGAGGGACTTGGAATGGACTGGGACACAACTGGGATGGATTGGGAGGGAACTGGGATGGACTGGAAGGGATTGAGAGGCAACTGGGATGGAGAGGGAGGGACTGGGACGCAACTGAGAGGGATTGGAAGGGAACTGGGATGGACTGGGAGGCAACTGGGATAGACAGGGAGGGACTGGGTGGCAACTGGGAGGGACTGGAACAGATAGGGAGGCAACTGGGATGGACTGGGAGGCAACTGGGAGGGACTGGGACACAACTGGGAGGACACGGGGGGTGACAGAAGGGTGAGAGGATAAAAGGGGTGACGAACACACCACTCCCCCCGTTTTCAGGTCCCACCGAGATTTGAACTCGGATCGCTGGATTCAGAGTCCAGAGTGCTGACCATTACACCATGGGACCGCCGGGGCCCCCCGGGCCTCCACCGCGCCCCAAACCCCCCCCCAACCCCCCTTCAGAACCCCCCCAAAAAAAAAAGAGGGGGTGTGAGGAGGGCAAAAAAAAAAGGCCCTTTTAAATCAGTTTTTGGAAGAGGGGGAAAAGTGGGAATGAAAAGAGTTTCGCCCGAACAGGGACTTGAACCCTGGACCCTCAGATTAAAAGTCTGATGCTCTACCGACTGAGCTATCCGGGCTCTGAGGGGACCCCACTATCCCTTCTCCACATACTTCCAACCTGGAGACACGTAGAGACCACAGAGAAAGAGTTCAACAGAGAGGAGGTTCAACCCAGGCCGAGAGGGACCTGGATGGGATGGAGAAGTGGGGCTGGAGAACATCAGGAGGTTCAACCAGGCCAAGAGGGACCTGGATGGGATGGAGAAATGGGCAGATTTAGACTGGACATTAGGAAGAATTTCTTCCCTATGAGAGCGGGGAGGCACTGGGATAGGTGGTCCAGGGAAATTGTGGCTGTCCCATCCCTGGAGGGGTTCCAGGCCAGGTTGGATGGAGCCTTGAGGAACCCCTGATCCAGCGGGAGGTGTCTCTGCCCACGGCTGAGGGTTGGAAAGAGGTCATCTTTAAGGCCCCTTCCAACACAAACCGTTCTATGAGTCTATGGCGGGAAATGGAGAGCGGAGACTGCGGCGCTGGCGGCCCCCCCCCCCGCGGCGGACCTGAGTGAGAACTGCGCTCACCGCGTCCGCTTCTCCCTCAGGGCCAATGGGAAAGCGCTGCTTCGCGGCCAATCAGAGCTCAGTATCGCTCGGATTCAGCCAATCAGAGCTCAGTGTCGCTCGGATTCAGCCAATCAGAGCTCAGTGTCGCTCGGATTCAGCCAATCAGTGGTCAATGTCGCTCGAATTCAGTTAATAAGTGCTCAACATCGCTCGAATTCAGTTAATTAGAGCTCAATATCGCCTGAATTCAGTTAATCAGCGCTCAATATCGCTTGAATTCAGTTAATCAGAGCTCAATGTCTCTCAAATTCGGTAAATAAGTGCTCAATATCACCTGAATTCAGTTAATCAGAGCTCAATGTCACTCGAATTCAGTTAATAAGGGCTCAATATTGCTCGAATTCAGTTAATCAGAGCTCAGCATCGCTCAAATTCGGTTAATCAGAGCTCAATTTCACTCAAATTCAGTTAATCAGAGCTCAAAGTCGCTCGAATTCAGTTAATAAGCGCTCAACATCCCTCGAATTCAGTTAATAAGTGCTCAAGAAGAGGATATTGTGTGGGACCGCATGAAAGGCTTTTGAGAAGCGTTGGAAGAAATAAAGCCGTATTTCCTGTGGGAAGAGCCGCGCGAGCGGTTCAGACTCTTCCCGACTTCTTAATAATCCCAATTATATTTTGAGGATGTGCTGAGCTGCAAAAGAGATTGGACTGGGGGGGGGGAAGAGAGAGAGAATTTGAGGCTTCTGCGCGTCGGAGGTGTTGAGGATAGAGGAGAAATAGGAAAGAGGTGAAGAAATAAGGGGAAAAATAGTGGGGAGAAAAGTGGAATTAGCAGAGGATGGTTTCGATCCATCGACCTCTGGGTTATGGGCCCAGCACGCTTCCGCTGCGCCACTCTGCTGGTGAGGAAGCCGCCTGTTTCTTTGCTTTTGGCAAGTTATAATCAGACAAAATAGGGTTAAAAGGGTTCCAATTCCCTTCTGGGTGGGAAAAGGAGAGGAGAGGGGTCATGAAATAGGGTTAAAAGGGTTCTTTTTCTCTGCTGGGTGGGAAAAAGAGAGGAGAAGGGTCACGAAATGGGGTTAAAAGGGTTCCAATTCCCTCCTGGGTGGGAAAAAGAAAGGAGAAGGGTCAGGAAATGGGGTTAAAGGGGTTCTTCTTCCCTCCTGGGTGGGAGAAAGAGAGGAGAAGGGTCAGGAAATGGGGTTAAAGGGGTTCTTCTTCCCTCCTGGGTGGGAGAAAGAGAGGAGAAGGGTCAGGAAATGGCGTTAAAGGGGTTCTTCTTCCACACTGGGTGGAAAAAGTAGGGATGGGGAGTCATAAAATAGGGTTAAAGGGGTTCCAATTCCCTCCTGGGTGGGAAAAGGAGAGGAGAAGGGTCATAAAATAGGGTTAAAGGGGTTCTTCTTCCACACTGGGTGGAAAAAGTAGGGATGGGGAGTCATAAAATAGGGTTAAAAGGGTTCCTCTTCCACACTGGGTGGGAAAAAGAGAGGAGAAGGGTCATGAAATGGGGTTAAAAGGGTTCCTTTTCTCTGCTGGGTGGGAAAAAGAGAGGAGAAGGGTCAGGAACTGACCTTAAAAATAGAGTCGAGTCCCGCCCACTCTGGTGGAGATGCCGGGGATTGAACCCGGGACCTCATACATGCGAAGCATGCGCTCTACCGCTGAGCTACATCCCCGTGCGCGCTCTGCGCCGCCGCCAATGCCCTTGGCACCGCCTCCCCGGTAAGCCACGCCCCCTTCCCGTAGCCACGCCCCTTCCCTCGTATTCCCCCTATCCCATAGGTGCCCGGAGAGACTCCGTGGCCGGAAGACGAGGTGGCCGAGTGGTTAAGGCGATGGACTGCTAATCCATTGTGCTCTGCACGCGTGGGTTCGAATCCCATCCTCGTCGGGAAGTTGTAGCTTTTTGCCTCTTTCACTGCTATTCTCCCTTTCAGATTTTTAGGATTTCCCCTCCAACCAACGTTTTAAATTCACATTTTTAGCCTCAGGCCCCTCATTTGGCCTCTTTTAGAGGGTGTTTTAGGGGGTCCCCCCCGAGGGGCGATACCCCCTCCTCTATTTCCACCCCCTCGTGTTTCCGCCCTCCTCCATTTCCACCCCCACTGTCTTTCCCCTTCCTCTATTTCCCCCCTCCTCCATTTCCTTTCTCCCCCCTCGTGTTTCCCCCTTCTCTATTTCCACCCCACCGTCATTCCCCCTCCTCCATTTTCACCCTCCCCGTCTTTCTCCCTCCTCTATTTCCTCTATTTTCCCCCTCTTCTATTTCCTCCCCCTCGTGTTCCCCCTCCTCCATTTCCACCCCCACCGTCTTTCCCCCTCCTCTATTTCCTTCCTCCCCCATCGTGTTTCTCCTCCTCCATTTCCACCCCCACAGTCTTTCCCCCTCCTCTATTTCCCCCTCCTCTATTTCCACCCCCACTGTCTTTCCCCCTCCTCTATTTCCTCTATTTCCCCCTCCTCTATTTACACCCCCCCGTCTTTCCCTCTCCTCTATTTGCCCGTCTATTTCCTCTATTCCCCCTCCTCTATTTCCTTTCTCCCCCCTCGTGTTTCCCCCTCCTCTATTTCCACCCCCCCGTATTTCCCCTCCTCTATTTCCTCTATTTCCCCCTCCTCTATTTCCTCTATCTCCCCCTCCTCTATTTCCTTCCCCCGTCTTTCCCCCTCCTCTATTTCCTCTATTTCCCCCTCCTCTATTTCCACCCCTCCCCTTATTGGGGCCCTGGAGGGGTGGGAGGTGTTGCGGGGGCGGAGCCACCGCCGCGGTCTCTGTGGCGCAATCGGTTAGCGCGTTCGGCTGTTAACCGAAAGGTTGGTGGTTCGAGCCCACCCAGGGACGCTTCAGGCGTGGCTCTTTCTATTTAAGACTTTGACATAAATTTCTTTCTATTTTAAAATTTTTTTTTTTCATATTTTAGAATTTTATATTGAAACGCCTTTCGTCCTTCGCGTTTCTGGGGGGGAAAAAAAAGGTCTGAATATTCATTCAAAATGAAATGGGGGGGGGGAAGTGAGTAAAGAGTTGCATTGGCCGGGAATCGAACCCGGGCCTCCCGCGTGGCAGGCGAGAATTCTACCACTGAACCACCAATGCTCCATATGAAACTAGTACAGACCCAAAACCTGCGAGATTGACCCCAAAATCAGCCCCACTGTGCACAGAGTTTTGTTGTCTGTTCGTGTTAATGAAGATGAGGGTTTAATTAGGGGTAATGGTAATTTAAGACCGAAGAGGCGTTTCCCGCTGGAGGGAGATTTGAATTTGGCGCGCTCGGAGCTGATTGGTCGCTGCTTGGAAGAGGGAGGGGTTGGGAGGTTCTCTTATCTGGGTCCCCCAGTCCCGGTTTCGCTCCCCTTTCCCTCCACACCGGGGCAAAACAGCTCCGATTCCGAGTCTCGGGGAGCCCTTCTGTCTCATTTGGGTCCCCCAGTCCCGGTTTCACTCCCCTTTCCTTCCACACTGGGACAAAACAGCTCCGATTCCGCCTCTCCGGGAACCCCTCCGCCTGATCTGGATCTCCCAGTCCCGGTTTCGCTCCCCTTTCCCTCCACACTGGGACAAAACAGCTCCGATTCCGCCTTTACGGGAACCCCTCTGCCTCATTTGGGTCCCCCAGTCCTGGTTTCACTCCCCTTTCCCTCCACACAGGGGCAAAACAGCTCCGATTCCGAGTCTCGGGCAGCACCTCTGCCTCATCTGGGTCCCCCAGTCCCGGTTTCACTCCCCTTTCCCTCCACACTGGGGCAAAACAGCTCCGATTCCACCTCTCCTGGATCGCCTCTGCCTCCTCTGGGTCCCCCAGTCCCGGTTTCACTCCCCTTTCCCTCCACACTGGGACAAAACAGCTCCGATTCCGCCTCTCCGGGACCTCCTCTGGGTCCCCCAGTCCCGGTTTCACTCCCCTTTCCCTCCACACTGGGACAAAACAGCTCCGATTCCGCCTCTCCGGGACCTCCTCTGGGTCCCCCAGTCCCGGTTTCACTCCCTTTTCCCTCCACACAGGGGCAAAACAGCTCCGATTCCGCCTCTCCGGGACCTCCTCTGGGTCCCCCAACCCATATTTCACCCCCCTACACCGCTGCGCTCAATGGGATCCAAACGGCGCTCTCTGATTGGCTGAACCCGCGGCGCCCCCTCAGCCAATAGAAACGCGCGTCGCTTCAATCCCTCATTTGCATAACGCCGCTATAAAAGCGGCGCCGCCCGCGTTCTCCCTCTCACTCCGCAGCAGCCGTTGCACTCAGCGCATCGCAATGCCCGAACCGGCGAAATCCGCTCCCGCTCCTAAAAAAGGCTCAAAGAAAGCGGTGACCAAAACCCAAAAAAAGGGGGATAAGAAGCGGCGGCGCAGCCGCAAAGAGAGTTATTCCATTTACGTCTACAAAGTGCTGAAACAGGTTCACCCCGACACCGGCATTTCCTCCAAGGCTATGGGCATCATGAATTCCTTTGTCAACGACATCTTCGAGCGCATCGCAGGGGAAGCTTCGCGCTTGGCTCACTACAACAAACGCTCCACCATCACCTCGCGGGAGATCCAAACAGCGGTTCGGCTCCTTTTACCCGGCGAATTAGCCAAGCACGCCGTCTCCGAGGGCACTAAAGCCGTCACTAAATACACCAGCTCCAAATAAACCCGCTCGGCTTCGCTTCAACCCAACGGCTCTTTTCAGAGCCACCTACTTTTTCATTAAAAGAGTTGAGGTTACTGCCGAAATCCCCTTTATTTGGGGCCGCTTTGACGCTCGTTGGTCGCGTGTGGGGTTGGAGGGCTCTAAAATAGACTTTGAAGTTCTTTTGCTGCTTTTATTTTCAGTGGCAAAGCGCGGGGTTTAGACTATTCAGGGTTTTCTTCCTCCTCCTCCTCCTCTTCCAACCGTTTACCGATCCCCAAGGCCGCTCTCGCCTTCAAACCGCCGCTGCGCTCCCATTGGTCGCAGCGGGCGCGGAGCGGCCCCGCGGCGCGGTTTTCCCTCTGGTCCGCTTCGGCGCTAGGGAGAAAGCGCGCCGCGCTGACGTCACCGCCGCGCGGTTTTCCCTCTGGTCCGCTCCGGCGCTATATAAACCCGCGCGAAAGAGCCGCTCCCGCTCAGTGTGAGGCTGAGACTGCGGGGGTGGAGGTTCTTCCGTTCGTTGCCGCTTCCAGAATGAGCGCTTTGTCTTTTAAACGCTGTGTGAGTGGATTTTAGCGTTTAAGACCCTCTTTTAAGGATTAACGTTATTTTCTATTATATTTTTCCTACGTAAATAAGTGATTTTAGATGGTTAAAACGCAGTAACGTTGTGAAACACCTAATATTTAATCTAAGTGGTTCTGTTCGTAAACGCTTGGGCTGCGTTTGGGTGGGGAATGGCACTTCCACTCAACGCAAGAAGGATACAGAGCTGTTTTCCTTCTCTAGAATCTCGCCGTGAAGATGACACGAAGGTTGGAGCGACCAAAATAAAGCCAAAACTGAGGGAGTTGAGGTTGTTCAGCCTGGAAAAGGCTCTGAGGAGATCTTAGAGCACCTTCCAGGGTTGAAAGGGGCTCCCAAGAAAGCTGCAGAGGGGGTTTTTGATCAGGGAGTGCGGGGATAGGATGAGAGGGAAGGGTTTTGAGTTGAAAGAGGAGACATTGAGGTGAGATCTTAGGGAAGGAATGTCCTTATGGGAGGGTGAGGAGGCCCTGGAAGAGGTTTTCCAGAGCAGTGGTGGCTGCTCCATCCCTGGAAAGGTTTAAGGCCAGGTTGGATGGAGCTTAAAGAACAACCTGATCCCAGTGGGAGGTGTCCCTGCTCATGGCAGCCAAAGGTTTGGAACCGGCTGAGCTTTTGAGGTCTCCCTTCCATCCCAAACCATTCCATGATTGCCTTTTTCCACCTTTCCCCCCCCACCCTTCAACGTTTCCCTAACGAACCGCGGGGATTCAAAGGGCCGTTTGGCCATTGGTTGAGGCCATTTCCCCCTATGGACCAATCAGAGGTGATACTTTGGAGCCTCCTGGAGCTCTCAACCCCCCCCTTTCTTCGGAGATGCCTTTAATTACCACTCATTAACGTTGTGCTGTTTAATTAGCGAGGCTCAGGGGGACTCCTGGCAGAGCGCTGCTCAGAGGTCCCTCCTTTTGTTATAACCCATCTTAATTTCAGCCTTTTAATTAGGACTTCGCCTTTTTGGGGGTCTATTTGAGGGCGTCGGTGCTTTTTTTTCCCTGAACTCAATATTCTGGGGGGGGGGATTTAAGACTTAAAAGGCTTCTTAAGCCTCGCTTTGCTCCTCCAGCCCTTTTCTTGAAGCTGTGGGTGGCTCTGAAAAGAGCCTTTTTTTTGTTGGTGTTGCGTTGTTTCGTTTCAGCTTCCAAACAAGGGGGGAAAAAAGGACTTTTGAGGTTTTTACTTCCCTTTCGCTTTATGGCTTTCGCTCTTCTTGGGCAGCAGCACGGCCTGGATGTTCGGAAGGACCCCTCCTTGCGCGATGGTGACTCCCCCGAGGAGTTTATTGAGCTCTTCGTCGTTTCGAACGGCGAGTTGAAGGTGACGGGGGATAATCCGCGTTTTCTTATTGTCCCGAGCGGCGTTCCCGGCTAATTCCAAGATCTCAGCCGTTAAATACTCCATAACGGCTGCCAGGTAAACCGGAGCTCCGGCTCCAACGCGCTCCGCGTAATTCCCTTTACGAAGTAAACGATGAACGCGACCAACGGGGAATTGAAGACCGGCGCGGGAGGAACGGGATTTGGCTTTAGCTCGAGCTTTGCCTCCCTGTTTCCCCCTCCCAGACATGGCTGAAAGGGAAATGGGGGGTTCGCACGGGAGTCGCCGCTCGTTATATACCCACCGGAGGCTCCAAACGGCGCTTTGTCATTGGTCCGAGAGGGAGAACCAATAGAAAAGCGCTGTCCGAGCGCCAATGGCAGCGCGGGGAGGGGGGAGGAGGGGGGGCGTGGCCAAGGGCAGCGCGCGCAGGGGTTAAAGGCGGGGGCGTGGCCAAGGGAAGCGCGCGCGGGGGATTAAAAGCGGGGGCGTGAACGCGGGTCGGAGGGGGGTGTGGCCAAGGCCAGGGCGCGGGGTGGAGAGGGGGCGTGGCTAAGGGTAGAGCGTGGGCGTAGCCAATGGCAGCAAAGAGACTTGAGAACGTTGCCAGTGGTGAGGGGGCGTGGCCGGGGGCGTGGTCAAGGAGAGCCTTGAGCTTTGTCAAAGATGAGTGGGAGTGGCTAAGGGGAGCCTAAAGGGTGGTCAGTAGAGGGGGCGTGGCCAAAGGGACTTGAGGACGTTGTCGGTGGGGAGTGGGCGTGGTCAAGGCGAGCCTTGAGCGTGCTCAATGACGAGTGGGCGTGGCTAAAGGGGAGCCTAAAGGGTGGTCAGTAGAGGGGGCGTGGCCAATGGGACTTGAGAAGGTTGCCAGTGAGGGAGTGGGCGTGGCCAAGAGGGCAGGGGGCGTGGTCAAGGGGTGCCTTGAGGGTGGTCAATGGCGAGCGGGGGAGCCTGAAGGGTGGTCAGCGGAGGGGGGCGTGGCCAATTGAGAAGGGGCGTGGCCATTCAATAAAGGCGTGGTCAAATGGAGGGGGGCGTGGCTTGGTTGAAGGCCCCCGGCCTGTTAACTCCATGCCCCATCTTTTTTTTGCTGCAGAAATGAGTCCTCCTCAGCTTTCCAGGAACCCCTTTCCAGGTTGGAACCTCCTCTAAGGTCTCCTCGGGAGCCTTTTCTCCATGCTGAGCAACTCCAACTCTCCCAGTCTGGTGGTGGGTAACCTTTCGTCCAGGCTAAAACAAGCCCAGGTCCCTCCTAAGCCTTATTTTCCACCTGACGAGGCTGAATGAAGACATTCCCACAACTTACGACTGCCTGGAAGGAGGTTACGGAGAGGTGGGTGGTGGTTTCTTCTCCCAAACAGCCATAGGATGAGAGGAAAAGGTGTCCACAGAAGGACCCGATTGTGGTGGACCTCCTTGAATGGTGAACACCCTTTGAGATGGTGTCATGGGGAATGAGGGCTCATTCTGGGAGTCCACAGAAGGTCCTGATCGTGGTGGACCTCCTTGAATGGTGAACACCCTTTGAGATGGTGGCAATGGGGAACGAGGGCTCATTCTGGGAGTCCACAGAAGGTCCTGATCGTGGTGGACCTCCTTGAATGGTGAACACCCTTTGAGATGGTGTCATGGGGAATGAGGGCTCATTCTGGGAGTCCACAGAAGGACCCAATGGTGGTGGGAATGAGGGCTCATCCTGGGAGTCCACAGAAGGACCCGATGGTGGTGGGAAGGAGGGCTCTTCCTCGGAGTCCACAGAAGGTCCTGATCGTGGTGGACCTCCTTGAATGGTGAACACCCTTTGAGATGGTGCCATGAGGAATGAGGGCTCATTCTGGGAGTCCACAGAAGGACCCAATGGTGGTGGGAATGAGGGCTCATTCTGGGAGTCCACAGAAGGATCCGATCGTGGTGATGGAACTTCTCGGTACTTTCCCACTTGGTCTTTATCAGTTGAGTCCTGTGTTTTCTTAACTCGAGATGGTCCGTTTGCGAGAGGTCTACGTGACCCTTCTCAGCGAATCAGTTCTCTCTCATTCCCCTTTTTTCCTTCTGCTGCCCTGGAAGGGTTTGTAAAGCAAAAAATGAGGGGAAAAAAGGACAAAAAATGAGTGAAAAAAGGAACGGAAAACGTTCTCTTCCCAATCTCCCCGTCGGGGAATCGAACCCCGGTCTCCCGCGTGACAGGCGGGGATACTCACCACTATACTAACGAGGAGGTGGTTAAGAAACAGCCTCTCCAGACGCCTTTTGAACCCTCCAAAAGGCAATTTCATGGCTCGAGTCAGTCCCCTATCGCGATAGACGCGTAGAAAGGCGGAGGGACACGAGGACAAAGCACAAACCACGCGTGGCTGCGGGTTTGAAACCGCAGATGAGAGGAAATAGGGGTCCTTTAAGCCACGAGGCGCCGTGGCTTAGTTGGTTAAAGCGCCTGTCTAGTAAACAGGAGATCCTGGGTTCGAATCCCAGCGGTGCCTTTGTTGTGTTGCGATTTTATCGCGATAGGAAAGCACAGGGGTTATATTTAATTCTTCTTTTTTTTTTTTAACCCACGGCGCTTCTCGTGGAGTCCCCGCGAGTGCTGGAAAGGTGGGGATGGGATTGGGAGATGAGGTTTCCATCAGGGGTGGGGAAAAAAAAAGAGGGAATAAAAGAAGGGAAAATGAGAGGCTTCTTCCCTGACCGGGAATCGAACCCGGGCCGCGGCGGTGAGAGCGCCGAATCCTAACCACTAGACCACCAGGGAGCTCCGAGGGCCTATTTATACATCGTGTCCATCGATCCCCTTTCCCTGGATCTTGGGTTCATTCCCAGGATCCCTCTGTCCTCATCCCAGGATCCCTCAACCACCAATAGATCCCTCTGTCCTCATCCCGGGATGAAGGGATTCTGGAATCCTCAACACAGGAAAGACATGGAATTGTCGGAGCGAGTCCAGACGAGGCCACAGAGATGATCTGAGGGGTCCACCAGGACCCCTCCAGAGCCCAATGGGACCCCTTTAAGGTCTTCCACGACCCCTTGAAGACCCTCCAGAGCCCAATGGGACCTCTTGAAGGTCTTCCATGACCCTTCAAGACCCTCCAGAGCTCAATGGGACCTCTTGAAGGTCTTCCACGACCCCTCCAGAGCCCAATGGGACCTCTTTAAGGTCTTCCATGACCCTTCGAAGACCTCCAGAACCCAATGGAACCCCTTTAAGGTCTTCCATGACCCTCCGAAGACCCTCCAGAGCCCAATGGGACCCCTTTAAGGCCTTCCACGACCCTTCTAAGACCCTCCAGAGCCCAATGGGACCCCTTTAAGGCCTTCCACGACCCTTCCAAGACCCTCCAGAGCCCAATGGGACCCCTTTAAGGTCTTCCACGACCCCTCAAAGACCCTCCAGAGCCCAATGGGACCTCTTTAAGGTCTTCCACGACCCTTCAAAGACCCTCCAGAGCCCAATGGGACCCCTTTAAGGTCTTCCACGACCCCTCGAAGACCCTCCAGAGCCCAATGGGACCTCTTTAAGGTCTTCCACGACCCCTCAAAGACCCTCCAGAGCCCAATGGGACCTCTTTAAGGTCTTCCACGACCCTTCAAAGACCTTCCAGAGCCCAATGGGACCTCTTTAAGGTCTTCCACGACCCCTCAAAGACCTTCCAGAACCCAATGGGACCTCTTTAAGGTCTTCCACGACCCCTCAAAGACCTTCCAGGGCCCAATGGGACCTCTTTAAGGTCTTCCACGACCCTTCAAAGACCCTCCAGAGCCCAATGGGACCCCTTTAAGGTCTTCCATGACCCCTCGAAGACCCCCCAGAGCCCAATGGGACCCCTTTAAGGTCTTCCACGACCCTTCAAAGACCCTCCAGAGCCCAATGGGACCCCTTTAAGGCCTTCCACGACCCTTCAAAGACCCTCCAGAGCCCAATGGGACCACTTTAAGGTCTTCCACGACCCTTCAAAGACCCTCCAGAGCCCAATGGGACCACTTTAAGGTCTTCCACGACCCTTCAAAGACCCTCCAGAGCCCAATGGGACCCCTTTAAGGCCTTCCACGACCCTTCGAAGACCCTCCAGAGCCCAATGGGACCCCTTTAAGGCCTTCCACGACCCTTCTAAGACCCTCCAGAGCCCAATGGGACCCCTTTAAGGTCTTCCACGACCCTTCAAAGACCCCCCAGAGCCCAATGGGACCCCTTTAAGGTCTTCCACGACCCCTTGAAGACCCTCCAGAACCCAATGGGACCCCTTTAAGGTCTTCCACGACCCCTCGAAGACCCTCCAGAGCCCAATGGGACCTCTTTAAGGCCTTCCACGACCCTTCGAAGACCCTCCAGAGCCCAATGGGACCTCTTTAAGGTCTTCCACGACCCCTCAAAGACCCTCCAGAACCCAATGGGACCTCTTTAAGGTCTTCCATGACCCTTCGAAGCCCCTCCAGAACCCAATGGGACCCCTTTAAGGTCTTCCACGACCCCTCAAAGACCCTCCAAAGCCCAATGGGACCTCTTTAAGGTCTTCCACGACCCCTCAAAGACCCTCCAGAGCCCAATGGGACCTCTTTAAGGTCTTCCACAACCCCTCAAAGACCCTCCAGAGCCCAATGGGACCTCTTTAAGGTCTTCCACGACCCCTCGAAGACCCTCCAGAGCCCAATGGGACCCCTTTAAGGTCTTCCACGACCCTTTGAAGCCCCTCCAGAGCCCAATGGGACCTCTTTAAGGCCTTCCACGACCCTTCGAAGCCCCTCCAGAGCCCAATCCAAGAATTTTGGGGATTCTGGGAATCACTCAATCCCCGATTCCCGCCTTGACCCCAACCATTCCGACCGGATGAGCACGAAATGCCGCCAAAGGCGTAAACGGGGTGGGTTTTAATCCGGGAGCGTAACGGATTCATCCGGAAAGGACGCGGCGTCATCCGTTGGCGTCATCGCATCCGTGCGGGATGGGCGATTCCGGGTTCAGCCACGTTCCGGCTTCGCCTACGGCACGCGGCACAACAAGGAAAACCTCACAGAGGCCTTGGGAAAGGAAATCGCGGAGGAATTCCCTACCGGAAGGAAAAAAAAGGAAGCGGAAATGGTATCCCTGTTTTGGCGTCGTCATCCGGTGTTATCCGACGTCACCGTTACCTGAGTTCGGCTTCGCCTCCGATGGCGACGGGCGCTCGGAGTTTGGAATCCAGGTTGTAGTAAATGCCGTGGAATTGCCGGATAGCCACCCAGTGCTTCCGACGGAACGGGAATGTCAGGAATCCCAGCGAGACCTGGGAAGGGACGTTGAGGATGAAGCCCAAGATGTGACCCAACGCCAACCGCTCCAGCGACCTACGGAAAAATAGGGAAAAGGAGGGGGGAAAAGTGGGAAGAGGAGGTGAGGGATTGGTAAGAGGAGGCAGGTTCTGGGATTTTAATGGGAAAAGGGAGGATTGGCTGAATTTGGGGATGCGCCGCGTGGGAATGCTCAGCTGGGAGAAGTATAGGATGGGATAAGCGGAGTCTGGGATGGGATAAATGGAGTATGGGATGGGATAAGTGGAGTCTGGGATGGGATAAGCGGAGTATGGGATGGGATAAGCGGAGTCTGGGATGGGATAAGTGGAGTCTGGGATGGAAAATGTGGAGTCTGGGATGGAACTGGGGGGTCTGGGATGGGATAAACGGAGTCTGGGATGGAAAAAGTGGAGTCTGGGATGGAAAATGCGGAGTCTGGGATGGAACTGGGGGGTCTGGGATGGGATAAACGGAGTCTGGGATGAAAAAGTGGAGTCTGGGATGGGAAAAATGGAGTCTGGGATGGAAAGAGTGGAGTCTGGGACCAAACCAAAGGTCTGGGATGGGATAAACGGAGTCTGGGATCGGATAAATGGAGTCTGGGATGGGACAAACGGAGTCTGGGATGGAAAGAGTGGAGTCTGGGATGGAATAAATGGAGTCTGGGACCAAACCAATGGTGTGGGATGGGATAAACGGAGTCTGGGATGGAAAAAGTGGAGTCTGGGATGGAAAACACGGAGTCTGGGATGGGATAAACGGAGTCTGGGATGGGACAAACGGAGTCTGGGATGGGACAAACGGAGTCTGGGATGGAAAGAGTGGAGTCTGGGATGGGATAAACAGAGTCTGGGACCAAACCAAAGGTCTGGGATGGGATTAACGGAGTCTGGGATGGAAGAAATGGAGTCTGGGACCAAACCAAAGGTCTGGGATGGGATAAACGGAGTCTGGGATCGGATAAATGGAGTCTGGGATGGGACAAACGGAGTCTGGGATGGAAAGAGTGGAGTCTGGGATGGGATAAACAGAGTCTGGGACCAAACCAAAGGTCTGGGATGGGATTAACGGAGTCTGGGATGGGATAAACGGAGTCTGGGATGGGATAAACGGAGTCTGGGATGGAAAAAGCGGAGTCTGGGACCAAACCAAGGGTCTGGGATGAAATAAACGGAGTCTGGGATGGAAAAAGTGGAGTCTGGGATGGGATAAACGGAGTCTGGGATGGAAAAAGTGGAGTCTGGGACCAAATCAAGGGTCTGGGATGGGATAAACGGAGTCTGGGATGGAAAAAGCGGAGTCTGGGACCAAATCAAGGGTCTGGGATGGGATAAACGGAGTCTGGGATGGGATAAATGGAGTCTGGGATGGGAAAAGTGGAGTCTGGGAACAAACCAAAGGTCTGGGATGGGATAAAGGGAGTCTGGGATGGGATAAATGGAGTCTGGGATGGGATAAACGGAGTCTGGGATGGGATAAATGGAATTTGGGATGGAAAGAGTGGAGTCTGGGATGGAAAACATGGAGTCTGGGATGGGATAAACGGAGTCTGGGATGGGATAAATGGAATCTGGGATGGGATAAATGGAGTCTGGGATGGGATAAATGGAATCTGGGATGGGATAAATGGAATCTGGGATGGGATAAATGGAGTCTGGGATGGAAAGAGTGGAGTCTGGGATGGGATAAACCGAGTCTGAGATGGAAAAAGCGGAGTCTGGAACCAAATCAAGGGTCTGGGATGGGATAATCGGAGTCTGGGATGGAAAAAGTGGAGTCTGGGATGGGATAAACGGAGTCTGGGATGGAAAAATCGGAGTCTGGGATGGGAACCAAGGGTCTGGGATGGGATAAATGGAGTCTGGGATGGAAAAAGTGGAGTCTGGATTGGAAAAAGCCGAATCTGGGATGGGATAAACAGAGTCTGGGATGGAAAAAGTGGACTCTGGGATGGAAAAAGCGGAATCTCAGATCAAACCAAGGGTCTGGGATGGAATAAACGGAGTCTGGGATGGAATAAACGGAGTCTGGGATGGAAAAATGGAGTCTGGGATGGAAAGAGTGGAGTCTGGGATGGAAAAAGTGGAGTCTGGGATGGGATAAACAGAGTCTGGGATGAAAAAGTGGAGTCTGGGATGGAAAATGCGGAGTCTGGGATGGAACTGAGGGGTCTGGGATGGGATAAACGGAGTCTGGGATGGAAAGAGTGGAGTCTGGGATGGGATAAACAGAGTCTGGGATGAAAAAGTGGAGTCTGGGATGGAAAAAGCGGAGTCTGGGACCAAATCAAGGGTCTGGGATGGGATAAATGGAGTCTGGGATGGGAAAAGTGGAGTTTGGGATGGGATAAACGGAGTCTGGGATGGAAAAAGTGGAGTCTGGGATGGAAAAAGTGGAGTCTGGGATGGAATAAACAGAGTCTGGGACCAAACCAAAGGTCTGGGATGGGATAAATGGAGTCTGGGATGGAAAAAGTGGAGTCTGGGATGGAAAATGCGGAGTCTGGGATGGGATAAACAGAGTCTGGGACCAAACCAAGGGTCTGGGATGGGATAAAGGGAGTCTGAGATGGAAAAATCAGAGTCTGGGATGGAAAAAGCGGAGTCTGGGATGGAAAAAGCGGAGTCTGGGATGGAAAAAGTGGAGTCTGGGATGGAAAAAGCGGAGTCTGGGACCAAACCAAGGGTCTGGGATGGGATAAACGGAGTCTGGGATGGAAAAAGTGGAGTCTGGGATGGGATAAAAGGAGTCTGGGATGAAAAAGCGGAAACTGGGATGAAAATGTGGAGTCTGGGACGAAAAAAAGCGGAGTCTGGGATGGAAATAGCGGAATCTCGGACCAAACCAAGGGTCTGGGATGGGATAAACGGAGTCTGAGATGGAAAAATCAGAGTCTGGGATGGAAAAAGCGAAGTCTGGGATGGAAAAAGTGGAGTCTGGGACCAAATCAAGGGTCTGGGATGGGATAAATGGAGTCTGGGATGGAAAAGTGGAGTCTGGGATGGAAAACACGGAGTCTGGGATGGGATAAACGGAGTCTGGGATGGAAAAAGTGGAGTCTGGGACCAAACCAAAGGTCTGGGATGGGATAAAGGGAGTCTGGGATGGGATAAAGGGAGTCTGGGATGGGATAAAGGGAGTCTGGGATGGAAAAAGTGGAGTCTGGGACCAAACCAAGGGTCTGGGATGGGATAATCGGAGTCTGGGATGGGAAAAGCGAAGTCTGGGATGGAAAAAGCCGAGCGTGGGATGGGATAACCGGAGCTTGGGATGCTTCCGACCACGCACCGCCGCTTATCCCACCAAAGAGCTTCCAACTCCAAACTCTGCAACGCCGCCAGGATCACGTTAACGTCGTAATTCCCGGTCCCTAAAAAGCTCCGGTGGGGATTAATCCGGACGTTAGGAGCCAACCTGGAAAAGGGAAAAGGGTGGAGTTTCAAAGAAGTTAAAAATCCCTTTAAATTCCAAAGGAAAAAGAGGAAAGAGGAGGAGAAGAAGAACCTTTTGCAGATGTCGTCGGCGGTTTCGGGGGTGAAATACGGCCGCTGGAGGAGGTTGTTGAGGGCGTGGAGGGCGCAGAGCTCGAGGCGCTGTCGTTCGTGGTAAAGAGGGGGTGAAGGGGACCCCAAAATAGGTTTGGGGGGGAAAGGGGACCCCGACATGGCCCTAAAGGGGGGGGGGAAAAGGGAAAGGGAGGGGGTCAGCGCGGGGCACCCCGAGATTCACAGCCACACACACACAAAAATCCATCGGTGTCTTCGAAGAGCCTCGTGAAGCCCCAAAAATCCCCCCAAAAAAAACCCTCCTGGACCCCCAAACTTCTCAGCCCCTCCAAAAAAAACCCTCCTGGACCCCCTCCTGAACCCCCAAACCTCCCAAAAACCCTCCTGAACCCCCAAAGATCCCCCCAAAAAAAACCCTCCTGGACCCCCCTGAACCCCCAAACCTCCCCCAAAAAACCCTCCTGGACCTCCCTGAACCCCCAAACCTCTCAAACCCCCCAAAAAAAACCCCTCCTGGACCTCCCTGAACCCCCAAACTTCCACAAAAAATCCTACTGGACCCCCTCCTGAACCCCCAAACCTCTCAGCCCCCCTCAAAAAAACCCTCCTGGACCCCCTCTTGCACCCCAGGATCTCCAAGACCCCCCAAAAAAAACCCTCCTTGACCCCCCCGAACCCTCAAACCACTCCTAAACCCCTCTGGCCCTCCCCCAAACAGGCCTTGACACCCCAAAACACCTCCTGAACGCCCCCAATATCCCTCTCTGCCCCCACCCCGCACCCCAAAACACCTCCTGCCCCCCCCAAGACCCCTCCCTGCACCCCCAAACCCCTCCTAAACCCCTCTGGGCCCCCACCCAAACAGGCCTTGACACCCCAAAACACCCCCTGACCCCCCCCAACATCCCTCTCTGCCCCCCATTCCGCACCCCAAACCCCCCCTGACACCCCTACTCTCTCTTTAGGCCCCCCCCAGCACCCCAAAACACCTCCTGCCCCCCCCAGACCCCTCCCTGCACTCCCAAACCCCTCCTAAACCCCTCTGCCCCCCCCAAACAGGCCTTGACACCCCAAAACACCCCCTGACCCCCCCCAATATCCCTCTCTGCCCCCCCACCCCGCATCCCAAGCCCCCCCTCAGCCCCCCCCCCCCCAGACCCCCCCCAAAACCCCTCCTCAAACCCCCCCAGGACGCCACCGGTCCCCTCTGCGCACCCCGCGGTTCTTCCGGGTCCCGTCACGAGCTGAACTACAACTCCCGACGTGCACCGCGCGGCCACACACGCTTCCGCTATCCCGGCATGCCTTGCGCCGCAGCGCTATAATCACGCGGCGCGCCGACCTCACTCCCGGCATGCCTTGCGCCGTAGGGCTATAGCCACACAGGGAGCCGACCTCATTCCCGGCATGCCTTGCGCCGCACCGCTATAGACAGATAATGCGCTGACCTCACTCCCGGCATGCCTTGCGCCGCAGCGCTATAGATGCACAGCGCGCTGACCTCACTCCCGGCATGCCTTGCGCCGCAGCGCTATAGATGCACAGCGCGCTGACCTCACTCCCGGCATGCCTTGCGCCGCAGCGCTATAGACTCACAGCGCGCTGCCCTCACTCCCGACATGCCTTGCGGCTCTCCTCATAGACAGCCATAGGCGCGGCCCTTCCTCCCAGCGTGCTTTGCGCCCGCGCGGCTTTTCCCTTCCTCCCATGATGCCCCGCGCCCTCCCGCCGCCATTCCGGCTCTGAGTGACGGTGGTGAAGGCCTTTAATGTCACCCGTTGGGTCCCTTTTGTCCCTTCTTGTCGCCTCTCCGGCGGCTTCAGCAGAGCTGAACGCATCCGCCGTGTCCGTGGCACGCTGGGGGGGGGGAGGGGACAGTGGGTGAGGGGGGACAGAGGGGACAATGGGGGGCAATGGGGGTAATGGGGGACAATGGGGGCAATGGGGGCAATGGGGGACAATGGGGACAATGGGGGTAATGGGGCGATGGGGACAATGGGGGTAATGGGGACAATGGGGGTAATGGGGACAATGGGGGAAATGGGGACAATGGGGACAGAGGGGACAATGGGGGTAATGGGGACAGAGGGGACAATGGGGACAGAGGGGACAATGGGGGTAATGGGGACAGAGGGGACAATGGGGACAGAGGGGACAATGGGGGTAATGGGGGCAATGGGGGACAATGGGGGTAATGGGGACAGAGGGGACAATGGGGGTAATGGGGGACAATGGGGACAGAGGGGACAATGGGGGTAATGGGGACAAAGGGGACAATGGGGGTAATGGGGACAATGGGGACAATGGGGGACAATGGGGGACAATGGGGGTAATGGGGGACAATGGGGGTAATGGGGACAATGGGGGAAATGGGGACAGAGGGGACAATGGGGGTAATGGGGACAGAGGGGACAATGGGGGTAATGGGGGCAATGGGGGCAATGGGGACAATGGGGGACAATGGGGACAATGGGGGACAATGGGGGTAAAGGGGACAATGAGGGCGATGGGGACAATGGGGGCAATGGGGGGCAATGGGGACAATAGGGGCGATGGGGACAGAGGGGACAATGGGGACAGAGGGGACAATGGGGACGCACCCCTGAGGCTGTCCCAGAAGGTGTCGCGTGTGGCAGTGCCGGTGACGGCTCCCGGTGACGCCGGATTGCGTCGAACGGTGGTGACACTCAGCGCCCGTCCCTCGTCCCCAACGGCCGTCACCTCCACCTCCACCACGTGACAGTCGGGGACACTGCGGGGACACAGCGGGGAGGTGGCGTTGAGGGAGTGGTGACATTGGGAGGTGACCCCAGGAGGTCCCAATGGGGCGGTGACACCCAAAGGTGACCCCAGGAGGTCCCAACGGAGTGGTGACACCAAGAGGTGACCCCCAAGAGGTGACCCCAGGAGGTCCCAATGAGGTGGTGACACCCAAAGGTGACCCCAAGAGGTCCCAACAGGGAGGTGACCCCAAGAGGTGACCCCAAGAGGTGACCCCAAGAGGTCCCAATGGGGCGGTGGCACCAAGAGGTGACCCCAGGAGGTCCCAACGGAATGGTGGCACCAAGAGGTGACCCCCAAAGGTGACCCCAGGAGGTCCCAACGAGGCAGTGACCCCTAAAGGTGACCCCAGGAGGTCCCAATGGGGTGGTGGCACCAAGAGGTGACATTGGGAGGTGACCCCAGGAGGTCCCAATGGGGAGGTGACACCAAGAGGTGACACCAAGAGGTCCCAATGAGGCGGTGACACCAAGAGGTGACACCAAGAGGTGACCCCAGGAGGTCCCAACGGAGTGGTGACGCCAAGAGGTGACCCCAAGAGGTCCCAATGGGGCGATGACACCCAAAGGTGACACCAGGAGGTCCCAACAGAGTGGTGACACCAAGAGGTGACCCCCAAGAGGTGACCCCAGGAGGTCCCAATGAGGCGGTGACACCCAAAGGTGACCCCAAGAGGTCCCAACAGGGAGGTGACACCAAGAGGTGACCCCAAGAGGTGACCCCAAGAGGTCCCAACGGAGTGGTGGCGCCAAGAGGTGACCCCAAGAGGTCCCAATGGGGCGATGACACCCAAAGGTGACACCAGGAGGTCCCAACGGAGTGGTGGCACCAAGAGGTGACCCCAAGAGGTGACCCCAGGAGGTCCCAACGAGGTGGTGACCCCTAGAGGTGACCCCAGGAGGTCCCAACGGAGTGGTGGCACCAAGAGGTGACCCCAAGAGGTGACACCAGGAGGTCCCAATGAGGTGGTGACACCAAGAGGTGACACCAGGAGGTCCCAATGAGGCAGTGACACCCAAAGATGACCCCAAGAGGTGACCCCAAGAGGTCCCAATGGGGCAGTGACACCCAAAGGTGACACCAGGAGGTCCCAACGAGGTGGTGGCACCAAGAGGTGACCCCAAGAGGTGACCCCAGGAGGTCCCAACGGAGTGGTGACACCAAGAGGTGACCCCAAGAGGTCCCAACGAGGTGGTGACACCCAGAGGTGACCCCAGAAGGTCCCAACGGAGTGGTGACACCCAAAGGTGACACCAAGAGGTGACCCCAGGAGGTCCCAATGGAGCGGTGGCACCAAGAGGTGACCCCGGGAGGTGACCCCAGGAGGTCCCAATGGGGCGGTGGCACTCAGAGGTGACACCAGAGGTGGTGACAATGAGGGAAGTGACATTGGGAGGTGACTCCAGGAGGTCCCAACGGAGTGGTGACACCAAGAGGTGACCCCAAAGATGACCCCAGGAGTGGTGGCATTGGAGGAGGTGCCACCGGGAGGTCCCAACGAGGCGGTGACCCCCAAAGGTGCCACCAGGAGGTCCCAACAAGGTGGTGACCCCCCCGAGGTGACCCCCAGGAGGTCCCAACGAGGCGGTGGCCACCACCCACCCGGGATCGGCCACCAGGCGAGCGCGGACGCCATCGAAGCCGAGTCGCGGCGCCGCCACCGCCGCCACCGCCATAGTGTTGACGTTGTTGGGCGCGAGGGGACAGAGGGGACGGAGGGGACCATCGTAGAGGACCACGGGTCCCCCCGCGGCCATCGCCGCCTCCAGGAGCTCCCGGAGGTGACCCTCCAGGCGGAAGCTCTGAGGGGACTTTGTCATCGTCACCTTCAGACTCTGCCGAGGGGACACAAAAAAGAGAACCTCCAGAGCTGTGGTGGCCCCAAAAATGGACGTTGTCCCCAACTTTGGATGTTGTCCTCAACCTCAGACGTTGTCCCCAACCTCAGATGTGGTCCCCAACGCCAAAACGATGTCCCCAACCCCATAAAGTCCCATTCTTGATGTCCCCAACCCCACAAAGTCCCATCTTTAGGTGTCCCCAACCTCAGATGTTGTCCCCAACCTCAGATGTGGTCCCCAACCCCATTGTCCCCAACTTTGGACGTTGTCCCCAACCTCAAACATTGTCCCCAACACTCAACGTGGTCCCCGACCCCAAGTTTTGTCCCCAATGTTGGACATTGTCCCCAACTTTAGATGTTGTCCTCAACCTCAGAAGTTGTCCCCAACCTCAGATGTGGTCCCCAACCCCAAAACGATGTCCCCAACCCCATAAAGTCCCATTCTTGATGTCCCCAACCCCACAAAGCCCCATCTCTTGGTGTCCCCAACCCCAAGGTGATGTCCCCAACCCCACAAAGTCCCATCTTTAGGTGTCCCCAACCTCAGATGTTGTCCCCAACCTCAGATGTGGACCCCAACCCCATTGTCCCCAACTTTGGATGTGGTCCTCAACCTCAAACATTGTCCCCAACCCTCAACGTGGTCCCCAACCCCAAGTTTTGTCCCCAACGTTGGACGTTGTCCCCAACTTTAGATGTTGTCCTCAACCTCAGACGTTGTCCCCAACCCCAGATGTGGTCCCCAACCCCAAAACGATGTCCCCAATCCCATAAAGTCCCATTCTTGATGTCCCCAACCCCACAAAGCCCCATCTCTTGGTGTCCCCAACCCCAAGGTGATGTCCCCAACCCCATAAAGTCCCATTCTTGATGTCCCCAACCCCACAAAGTCCCATCCTTTGGTGTCCCCAACCCCAACGTGATGTCCCCAACCCCACAAAGTCCCATTCTTGGTGTCCCCAACCCCAATGTGATGTCCCCAACCCCACAATGTCCCATCTTTAGGTGTCCCCAACCCCACAAAGTCCCATTCTCGGTGTCCCCAACCCCACAATGTCCCATCTTTAGATGTCCCCAACCCCACAAGGTCCCATTCTTGATGTCCCCAACCCCAACGTGATGTCCCCAACCCCACAAGGTCCCATCTTTAGGTGTCCCCAACCCCACAATGTCCCATTCTTGGTGTCCCCAACCCCAACGTGATGTCCCCAACCCCATAAAGTCCCATCCTTTGGTGTCCCCAACCCCAATGTGATGTCCCCAACCCCACAAAGTCCCCTCTCTCGGTGTCCCCAACCCCACAAGGTCCCATTCTTGGTGTCCCCAATCCCAACACGATGTCCCCAACCCCACAAAGTCCCATCTTTAGGTGTCCCCAACCTCAGATGTTGTCCCCAACCTCAGATGTGGACCCCAACCCCATTGTCCCCAACTTTGGATGTTGTCCCCAACCTCAGATGTTGTCCCCAACGCTCAACATGGTCCCCAACCCCAAGTTTTGTCCCCAACTTTGGACGTTGTCCCCAACTTTGGACGTTGTCCCCAACCTCAGACATTGTCCCCAACCTCAGATGTTGTCCCCAACCTCAGATGTGGTCCCCAACCCCAAAACGATGTCCCCAATCCCACAAAGTCCCATTCTTGATGTCCCCAACCCCACAAAGTCCCATCTTTAGGTGTCCCCAACCTCAGATGTGGTCCCCAACCCCATTGTCCCCAACTTTGGATGTGGTCCTCAACCTCAGACATTGTCCCCAACCCTCAACGTGGTCCCCAACCCCAAGTTTTGTCCCCAACGTTGGACGTTGTCCCCAACTTTGGATGTTGTCCTCAACCTCAGACGTTGTCCCCAACCTCAGATGTGGTCCCCAACCCCAAAACGATGTCCCCAACCCCACAAAGTCCCATCTCTCGGTGTCCCCAACCCCAACATGATGTCCCCAACCCCATAAAGTCCCATTCTTGATGTCCCCAACCCCACAAAGTCCCATCTCTCGGTGTCCCCAACCCCAACATGATGTCCCCAACCCCATAAAGTCCCATTCTTGATGTCCCCAACCCCACAAAGTCCCATCTCTCAGTGTCCCCAACCCCAATGTGATGTCCCCACCCCCACAAAGTCCCATCTTTAGATGTCCCCAACCCCACCACGATGTCCCCAACCCCATAAAGTCCCATCCTTTGGTGTCCCCAACCTCAAGGTGATGTCCCCAACCCCACAAAGTCCCATCTTTAGGTGTCCCCAACCCCACAATGTCCCATTCTTGGTGTCCCCAACCCCAATGTGATGTCCCCAACCCCACAAGGTCCCATCTCTTGGTGTCCCCAACCCCAACGTGATGTCCCCAACCCCACAAAGTCCCATCTTTAGGTGTCCCCAACCCCAAGGTGATGTCCCCAACCCCACAAAGTCCCATCCTTTGGTGTCCCCAACCCCAACGTGATGTCCCCAACCCCACAAAGTCCCATCTTTAGGTGTCCCCAACCCCAACGTGATGTCCCCAACCCCACAAAGTCCCATCTTTAGGTGTCCCCAACCTCAGATGTGGTCTCCAACCCCATTGTCCCCAACTTTGGACGTTGTCCCCAACCTCAAACATTGTCCCCAACACTCAACGTGGTCCCCGACCCCAAGTTTTGTCCCCAATGTTGGATGTTGTCCCCAACTTTAGATGTGGTCCTCAACCTCAGACGTTGTCCCCAACCTCAGATGTGGTCCCCAACCCCATTGTCCCCAACTTTGGACGTTGTCCTCAACCTCAGACGTTGTCCCCAACCTCAGATGTGGTCCCCAACGCCAAAACGATGTCCCCAATCCCATAAAGTCCCATTCTTGATGTCCCCAACCCCACAAAGTCCCATCTTTAGGTGTCCCCAACCTCAGATGTGGTCCCCAACCCCATTGTCCCCAACTTTGGATGTGGTCCTCAACCTCAAACATTGTCCCCAACCCTCAACGTGGTCCCCGACCCCAAGTTTTGTCCCCAACGTTGGACGTTGTCCCCAACTTTAGATGTTGTCCTCAACCTCAGATGTGGTCCCCAACCCCAAAACGATGTCCCCAACCCCACAAAGTCCCATCTTTAGGTGTCCCCAACCCCATAAAGTCCCATTCTTGATGTCCCCAACCCCACAAAGTCCCATCTTTAGGTGTCCCCAACCTCAGATGTTGTCCCCAACCTCAGATGTGGACCCCAACCCCATTGTCCCCAACTTTGGACGTTGTCCTCAACCTCAGATGTTGTCCACAACCCTCAACGTGGTCCCCAACCCCACGTTTTGTCCCCAACGTTGGACGTTGTCCCCAATTTTGGGTGTTGTCCCCAACTTTGGACGTTGTCCCCAACCTCAAACATTGTCCCCAACCCTCAACGTGGTCCCCAACCCCAAGTTTTGTCCCCAACTTTGGATGTTGTCCTCAACCTCAGATGTGGTCCCCAACCCCAAAACGATGTCCCCAATCCCATAAAGTCCCATTCTTGATGTCCCCAACCCCACAAAGTCCCATCTCTCGGTGTCCCCAACCCCAACGTGATGTCCCCAACCCCATAAAGTCCCATCTTTAGGTGTCCCCAACCTCAGATGTTGTCCCCAACCCTCAACGTGGTCCCCAACCCCAAGTTTTGTCCCCAACTTTGGACGTTGTCCCCAACTTTGGGTGTTGTCCTCAACCTCAGACGTTGTCCCCAACCTCAGATGTGGTCCCCAACCCCAAAACGATGTCCCCAACCCCACAAAGTCCCATCCTTTGGTGTCCCCAACCCCAAGGTGATGTCCCCAACCTCACAAAGTCCCATCCTTTGGTGTCCCCAACCTCAGATGTTGTCCCCAACCTCAGATATGGACCCCAACCCCATTGTCCCCAACTTTGGACGTTGTCCCCAACCTCAGATGTTGTCCCCAACCCTCAACGTGGTCCCCAACCCCAAGTTTTGTCCCCAACGTTGGACGTTGTCCCCAATTTTGGACGTGGTCCTCAACCTCAGACGTTGTCCCCAACCTCAGATGTGGTCCCCAACCCCAAAACGATGTCCCCAACCCCATAAAGTCCCATTCTTGATGTCCCCAACCCCACAAAGTCCCATCTTTAGGTGTCCTCAACCTCAGATGTTTGTCCCCAACCCCATTGTCCCCAACTTTGGATGTGGTCCTCAACCTCAAACATTGTCCCCAACCCCACGTTTTGTCCCCAATGTTGGACGTTGTCCCCAACTTTGGGTGTTGTCCTCAACCTCAGACGTTGTCCCCAACCTCAGATGTGGTCCCCAACTCCAAAACGATGTCCCCAATCCCACAAAGTCCCATCTTTAGGTGTCCCCAACCCCATAAAGTCCCATTCTTGATGTCCCCAACCCCACAAAGTCCCATCTTTAGGTGTCCCCAACTTTGGACGTTGTCCCCAACCTCAGATGTGGTCCTCAACCCCATTGTCCCCAACTTTGGACGTTGTCCCCAACCTCAGATGTGGTCCTCAACCCCATTGTCCCCAACTTTGGATGTGGTCCTCAACCTCAAACATTGTCCCCAACCCTCAACGTGGTCCCCAACCCCACGTTTTGTCCCCAATGTTGGACGTTGTCCCCAACTTTGGGTGTTGTCCCCAACCTCAGACGTTGTCCCCAACCTCAGATGTGGTCCCCAACTCCAAAATGATGTCCCAAATCCCATAAAGTCCCATTCTTGGTGTCCCCAACCCCACAAAGTCCCATCTTTAGGTGTCCCCAACCCCAAGGTGATGTCCCCAACCCCACAAGGTCCCATCTTTAGGTGTCCCCAACCCCAACATGATGTCCCCAACCCCATAAAGTCCCATCCTTTGGTGTCCCCAACCCCACAAAGTCCCATTCTTGATGTCCCCAACCCCACAAGGTCCCATCCTTTGGTGTCCCCAACCCCAAGGTGATGTCCCCAACCCCACAAGGTCCCATCTCTCGATGTCCCCAACCCCAAGGTGATGTCCCCAACCCCACAAAGTCCCATTCTTGGTGTCCCCAACCCCAACACGATGTCCCCAACCCCACAAAGTCCCATCTTTAGGTGTCCCCAACCCCACAAAGTCCCATTCTTGGTGTCCCCAACCCCAACACGATGTCCCCAACCCCACAAAGTCCCATCTTTAGGTGTCCCCAACCCCACAAAGTCCCATCTTTAGGTGTCCCCAACCCCACAAAGTCCCATTCTTGGTGTCCCCAACCCCAATGTGATGTCCCCAACCCCACAAAGTCCCATCTTTAGGTGTCCCCAACCCCACAAAGTCCCATTCTTGGTGTCCCCAACCCCACAATGTCTCATTCTTGATGTCCCCAACCCCAATGTGATGTCCCCAACCCCACAAAGTCCCATCTTTAGGTGTCCCCAACCCCAACACGATGTCCCCAACCCCACAAAGTCCCATCTTTAGGTGTCCCCAACCCCATAAAGTCCCATTCTTGATGTCCCCAACCCCACAAAGTCCCATCTTTAGGTGTCCCCAACCCCACAAAGTCCCATCTCTTGGTGTCCCCAACCCCAAGGTGATGTCCCCAACCCCACAAAGTCCCATCTTTAGGTGTCCCCAACCCCAACACGATGTCCCCAACCCCACAATATCCCATCTTTAGGTGTCCCCAACCCCACAAGGTCCCATTCTTGGTGTCCCCAACCCCAATGTGATGTCCCCAACCCCATAAAGTCCCATTCTTGATGTCCCCAACCCCAACACAATGTCCCCAACCCCACAAAGTCCCATCTTTAGGTGTCCCCAACCCCACAATGTCCCATTCTTGGTGTCCCCAACCCCAACGTGATGTCCCCAACCCCATAAAGTCCCATTCTTGATGTCCCCAACCCCACCACGGTGTCCCCAACCTCACAAGGTCCCATCTTTAGGTGTCCCCAACCCCACAAAGCCCCATCTCTTGGTGTCCCCAACCCCAAGGTGATGTCCCCAACCCCACAAAGCCCCATCTCTTGGTGTCCCCAACCCCAACGTGATGTCCCCACTCCCAGAAGGTCCCCCCCTTTGGTGTCCCCTTTGGTGGCTCACGGCGAGCGTTCCGGCCTCGTCCATCCTCCGGATGTCCTCACAACCCCAAAGGGCACCGCGGGGGACGTAGAGGGTGTGACCACCACCTTTGGCCGCTTCCCGTAGGCGCCGTTCCACCTCGGGGTCAGCGAGAACCGTCGGAGATCCCACCTGGGGACAACGGACCAGGAGAAACGCGGCCTCAACTTCTCATCGTCCTCCTGTCCACCATCTCCGTTGTCCTCCTGTCCACCACCTCCAATGTCCTCCTGTCCACCATCTCCATTGTCCTCCTGTCCACCACCACCTCATTGTCCTCCTGTCCACCACCTCATTGTCCACCATCCTCATTGTCCTCCTGTCCACCATCTCCATTGTCCTCCTGTCCACCACCTCATTGTCCACCACCTCATTGTCCTCCTGTCCACCACCACCTCATTGTCCTCCTGTCCCACCACCTCCATTGTCCTCCTGTCCACCACCACCTCATTGTCCTCCTGTCCACCACCTCATTGTCCTCCTGTCCACCATCTCCATTGTCCTCCTGTCCACCACCTCATTGTCCTCCTGTCCACCATCTCCATTGTCCTCCTGTCCATCACCACCTCATTGTCCTCCTGACCACCATCTCCATTGTCCTCCTGTCCATCACCACCTCATTGTCCTCCTGTCCACCATCTCCAATGTCCTCCTCTCCACCACCTCATTGTCCACCACCTCATTGTCCTCCTGTCCACCACCTCATTGTCCTCCTGTCCATCACCACCTCATTGTCCACCATCTCCGTCGTCCTCCTGTCCCACCATCTCCATTGTCCTCCTGTCCACCACCTCCATTGTCCTCCTGTCCACCACCTCATTGTCCTCCTGTCCACCACCTCATTGTCCTCCTGTCCACCATCTCCATTGTCCTCCTGTCCACCACCTCATTGTCCTCCTGTCCACCATCTCCATTGTCCTCCTGTCCACCACCTCATTGTCCTCCTGTCCACTACCTCCATTGTCCACCACCTCCGTTGTCCTCCTGTCCACCACCTCCGTTGTCCTCCTGTCCACCACCTCATTGTCCTCCTGTCCCACCATCTCCATCGTCCTCCTGTCCACCACCTCCATTGTCCTCCTGTCCACCATCTCCATTGTCCTCCTGTCCCACCACCTCATTGTCCACCACCTCCATTGTCCTCCTGTCCACCACCTCCATTGTCCTCCTGTCCACCATCTCCATTGTCCTCCTGTCCCCCATTGTCCGTCTGTCCCCCCGTTGTCCCCCCGTTGTCCGTCTGTCCCCACCAGGAGGTCCGCGTGGGCCAAGATCTTCTCGCCGTGTTCTCGGATCACCTCCGGATGCGCCACTTCCACCACCAAATCCACACCGCTGCGGGCAAAGAGGGGACTGGGAGGGACTGGGAGGGTACTGGGAGGGACTGGGAGGCACTGGGCGGGACTGAGGGGACACTGGGGGGGTACTGGGAGGCACTGCGGGGCTACTGGAGGGTACTGGGAGGTACTGGGGGGCACTGGGAGGGACTGAGGGGACACTGGGGGGGACTGGGAGGGAACTGGGAGGCACTGGGGGGCACTGGGGGGGTACTGGGAGGGACTGAGGGGACACTGTGGGGGTACTGGGAGGTACTGGGAGGACACTGGGGGGGTACTGGGAGGTACTGGGGGGCACTGGGGGGCACTGGGGGGGATTGGGGGGCACTGGGAGGCACTGGGGGGGTACTGGGAGGGACTGGGAGGTACTGGGAGGGCACTGGGAGGCGCTGGGGGGGCACTGGGAGGGACTGGGAGGTACTGGGAGGGCACTGGGAAGTACTGGAAGGTCACTGGGGGGGAACTGGGAGGCACTGGGGGGGCACTGGGGGGCACTGGGGAGCACTGGGACGTCACTGGGAGGCACTGGGGGGCACTGGGGGGGGAACTGGGAGGCACTGGGGGATACTGGGAGGCACTGAAGGGACACTGGGAGATACTGGGGGGTACTGGGGGGGCACTGGGAGGCACTGGGAGGTACTGGGAGGGCACTGGGGGGACTGGGAAGTACTGGGAGGCACTGGGAGGGCACTGGGGGGGACTGGGGGGGACTGAGGGGACACTGGGAGGCACTGGGGGGCACTGGGGGGTACTGGGGGGTACTGGGGGGGCACTGGGAGGCACTGGGGGGGACTGGGACATCACTGGGAGGCACTGGGAGGCACTGGGGGGGAACTGGGAGGCACTGGGGGGCACTGGGAGGCACTGGGGGGGTACTGAGGGGCACTGGGGGGCACTGGGGGTTACTGGGAGGGAACTGGGGGTTACTGGGAGGCACTGGGAGGCACTGGGGGAACTGAGGGGACACTGGGGGGCACTGGGAGGCACTGGGGGGGAACTGGGAGGCACTGGGGGATACTGGGAGGCACTGAAGGGACACTGGGAGATACTGGGGAGTACTGGGGGGGCACTGGGAGGGCACTGGGGGGACTGGGAAGTACTGGGAGGAACTGGGAGGGTACTGGGAGGTACTGGGAGGCACTGGGGAGGCACTGGGGAGGCACTGGGGGGGACTGAGGGGACACTGGGAGGCACTGGGGGGCACTGGGGGGGACTGGGAAGGACTGGGGGGGCACTGGGGGGGGAACTGGGAGGTACTGGGGGTTACTGGGGGGGCTCTGGGGGGTCCCTGACGTTTGGGGGAGCAGTCGGAGGTCCCCGAGGCGGAGGGGGGGGGGGCAGTCCCTCCACCCCCCCCCGAGACCACACGAAGGCCAAAGTGAACCCCAAAGGGGGACCCCGAGATTGGAGCTGCAGCGCCAGAAACCGCCCTGAGAGGAGGGGGGGAGGGGGGAGAGAGGGTCACCCCAAAACCCACCGACACCCCAAAAACACCCCCTGACACCCCCAAAACACCCCCTGACAACCCCAAAACCCACCGACACCCCCAAACCCCTCTGACACCCCAAAACCCCCCCTCTGACACCCCAATAACCACCGACACCCCCTCCCAGTTCCTCCCAGTGCCCCCAGTTCCCCCCCAGTTCCCTCCCAGTCCCTCCCAGTGCCTCCCAGTTCCCTCCCAGTCCCCCCAGTCCCCTCCCAGTGCCTCCCAGTCCCCCCAGTTCCCCCTCCCAGTCCCCCCAGTCCCCTCCCAGTGCCTCCCAGTTCCCTCCCAGTCCCCCCAGTTCCTCCCCAATCCCCTCAGTTCCCCCTCGGTGCCTCCCAGTTCCTCCCAGTGCCCCCAGTTCCCCCTCCCAGTTCCCTCCCAGTGCCTCCCAGTTCCCCCCCAGTCCCTCCCAGTCCCCCCAGTTCCCCTCCCAGTTACCTCCCAGTCCCCCCAGTTCCCTCCCAGTCCCACCAGTTCCCTCCCAGTCCCTCCCAGTCCCCCCAGTTCCCCTCCCAGTTACCTCCCAGTCCCCCCAGTTCCCTCCCAGTCCCACCAGTCCCCTCCCAGTGCCTCCCAGTCCCCCCAGTTCCCCCTCCCAGTCCCCCCAGTTCCCTCCCAGTGCCTCCCAGTTCCTCCCCAATCCCCTCAGTTCCCTCCCAGTGCCTCCCAGTCCCCCCCCCAAGTGCCTCCCAGTCCATCCCAGTTCCCCCCCAGTTCCCTCCCGGTCCCCACAGTTCCCTCCCAGTCCCCACAGTTCCCCTCCCAGTGCCCTCAGTTCCCTCCCAGTCCCTCCCAGTTCCCCCCCAAGTGCCTCCCAGTTCCCTCCCAGTTCCTTCCCAGTCCCCCCAGTTCCCCTCCCAGTCCCCTCCCAGTGCCCCCCAGTCCCTCCCAGTCCCTCCCAGTACCCAATTGGCCGTAGCCGAGGATCCCCACACGCCGACACCGCGGGGACTGCGTCTGCGCCATAGCTGGGGGGGGGCACTTGTGGGGCTGCCCCATAACTACCCCAGAACTGCCCCATAACTGCCCCTATGCCCCATAAGTGACCCCTTTGCCCCATAACTGCCCCTTCAGCCCCATAACTGCCCCCCAGAGCCCCCCCCCAGCCCCATAACTGCCCCATAAGTGACCCCTCTGCCCCATAACTGCCCCATAACTGCCCCATAACTGCCCCATAACTGCCCCTCAGCCCCATAACTGCCCCATAACTGCCCCATAACTGCCCCTTCAGCCCCATAACTGCCCCATAACTGCCCCTCAGCCCCATAACTGCCCCATAAGTGACCCCTCTGCCCCATAACTGCCCCATAACTGCCCCATAATTGCCCCATAACTGCCCCATAACTGCCCCTCAGCCCCATAACTGCCCCATAACTGCCCCTTCAGCCCCATAACTGCCCCATAACTGCCCCTTCAGCCCCATAACGGCCCCATAACTGCCCCTTCAGCCCCATAACTGCCCCTTCAGCCCCATAACTGCCCCATAACTGCCCCCCCAGCCCCATAACTGCCCCCCCAGTTCCTCCCCAGCCCCATAACTGCCCCCCCAGCCCCATAACTGCCCCCTCAGCCCCATAGGTGCCCCCCCAGATCCCCCCCAGCCCCATAACTGCCCCCTCAGCCCCATAGGTGCCCCCCCAGCCCCATAACTGCCCCCTCAGCCCCATAGCTGCCCCCCCAGCCCCATAGGTGTCCCCCTCAGCCCCATAAGTACCCCCTCAGCCCCACCTGCCCCCCCCCGGTCCCACAGCCGCGGCCTTTGCCCCCCCCTCCCCTCCCCCCCCGTTAATGCTTAACCCGAAGAGGGGCGGGGCCAAAACGGGGGGCGGGGCCAAACGGGGGGCGGGGCCAAAACCGGGGGAAGGGCACTGAGTCCCTTTTGGGGTTCCCTTTTTGGGGGGGGCCCTTTGGGGGGTCCTTTTTGGGGGGGTCTGAGTCCCTTTTAGGGGTCCCTTTTGGGGGGGTCCTTTTTGGGGGGATCTGAGTCCCTTTTAGGGGTCCCTTTTGGGGGAGGTCCTTTTTTGGGGGGTCCCTTTTTTTGGGGGGGTCCTTTTTGGGGGGGTCCTAAAAGGGGGGGTCTGAATCCCTTTTAGGGGTCCCTTTTTTGGGGGGGTCCCTTTTTGGGGGGTCCTTTGGGGGGGTTCTGTGTCCCTTTTTGGGGTCCCTTTGGGGGGGTTTCTGTGTCCCTTTTTGGGGTCCCTTTGGAGGGGGTTCAGTGTCCCTTTTTGGGGTCCCCTTTGGAGGGGGGGGAATGTCCCCACTCCCTGCTTCCCCTCCCCCTGCTCCGTTGCCATGGCAACAGCGCCCCCCCCGGTTACCATGGCGACCGCTCAGCAGCCCCGTTGCTATGGTAACTCTCTGTGCAGTGTTACCATGGAAACCGCCCCCCCCCCCCCAATAGCCCCAGTGTTGCCATGGCAACCGCACCCCAAGACCCTTTTGGCCACTTTAGGCCCCTTTTTGACCACTTTAGGCCCCTCTTTGGCCACTTTAGGCCCCTTTTGGCCACTTTAGGCTCTTTTTGGCCAATTCAGGCCCCTCTTTGGCCACTTTGGGCTCCTTTTGGCCACTTTAGGCCCCTCTTTGGCCACTTTAGGCGCCTTTTGGCCACTTTAGGCCCCTCTTTGGCCACTTTAGACTCCTTTTGGCCACTTTAGACTCCTTTTGGCCACTTTAGGCCCCTCTTTTGGCCACTTTAGGCCCCTCTTTGGCCACTTTAGGCTCTTTTTGGCCAATTCAGGCCCCTCTTTGGCCACTTTAGGCTCCTTTTGGCCACTTTAGGTCCCTTTTTGACCACTTTAGGCCCCTCTTTGGCCACTTTATGCCCCTCTTTGGCCACTTTATGCCCCTCTTTGGCCACTTTAGGCCCCTCTTTGGCAACTTTAGGCTCCTTTTGACCACTTTAGACTCCTTTTGGCCACTTTAGACTCCTTTTGACCACTTTAGGCCCCTCTTTGGCCACTTTAGGCCCCTCTTTTGGCCACTTTAGACTCTTTTTGGCCCTTCTTTGGCCACTTTAGACTCCTTTTGGCCACTTTAGATCCCTCTTTGGCCACTTTAGGCTCTTTTTAGCCAATTCAGGCCCCTCTTTGGCCACTTTAGACTCCTTTTGGCCACTTTAGGCCTCTCTTTGGCCACTTTAGGTCCCTCTTTGACCACTTTAGGCCCCTCTTTGGCCACTTTAGACTCCTTTTGACCACTTTAGGCCCCTCTTTGGCCACTTTAGGTCCCTCTTTGGCCACTTTAGGCCCCTCTTTGGCCACTTTAGACTCCTTTTGGCCACTTTAGGCCCCTCTTTTGGCCACTTTAGGCCCCTCTTTGGCCACTTTAGGCTCCTTTTGGCCACTTTAGGCCTCTTTTTGGCCAATTCAGGCCCCTCTTTGGCCACTTTAGGTCCCTTTTTGACCACTTTAGCCCCCTCTTTGGCCACTTTAGGCCCCTCTTTGGCCACTTTAGGCCTCTCTTTGGCCACTTTAGACTCCTTTTGTCCACTTTAGGCTCCTTTTGGCCACTTTAGGCCCCTCTTTGGCCACTTTTGATTCCTTTGGCCACTTTAGGCCCCTCTTTGGCCACTTTAGGCCTCTCTTTGGCCACTTTAGACTCCTTTTGTCCACTTTAGGCTCCTTTTGGCCACTTTAGGCCCCTCTTTGGCCACTTTTGATTCCTTTGGCCACTTTAGGCCCCTCTTTGGCCACTTTAGGCCTCTCTTTGGCCACTTTAGACTCCTTTTGTCCACTTTAGGCCCCTCTTTGGCCACTTTAGACTCCTTTTGGCCAATTCAGGCCCCTCTTTGGCCACTTTAGGCTCCTTTTGGCCACTTTAGGTCCCTTTTTGACCACTTTAGGCCCCTCTTTGGCCACTTTAGGCCTCTTTTGGCCACTTTAGGCCCCTCTTTGACCACTTTATGCCCCTCTTTGGCCACTTTATGCCCCTCTTTGGCCACTTTAGGCCCCTCTTTGGCAACTTTAGGCTCCTTTTGACCACTTTAGACTCCTTTTGGCCACTTTAGACTCCTTTTGACCACTTTAGGCCCCTCTTTGGCCACTTTAGGCCCCTCTTTTGGCCACTTTAGGCTCTTTTTGGCCAATTCAGGCCCTCTTTGACCACTTTAGGCCCCTCTTTGGCCACTTTAGGCCCCTTTTGGCCCTTCTTTGGCCACTTTAGACTCCTTTTGGCCACTTTAGATCCCTCTTTGGCCACTTTAGGCTCTTTTTAGCCAATTCAGGCCCCTCTTTGGCCACTTTAGACTCCTTTTGGCCACTTTAGGCCTCTCTTTGGCCACTTTAGGTCCCTCTTTGACCACTTTAGGCCCCTCTTTGGCCACTTTAGACTCCTTTTGACCACTTTAGGCCCCTCTTTGGCCACTTTAGGCCCCTCTTTGGCCACTTTAGGCCCCTCTTTGGCCACTTTAGGCCCCTCTTTGTCCACTTTAGACTCCTTTTGGCCACTTTAGGCCCCTCTTTGACCACTTTAGGCCCCTCTTTGGCCACTTTAGGCCCCTTTTGGCCACTTTAGGCCCCACTTTGGCCACTTTAGGCCCCTCTTTGGCCACTTTAGGCTCCACTTTGGCCACTTTAGGCCCCTTTTGTCCACTTTAGGCTCTTTTTGGCCCCTTTTGGCCCCTCTTTGGCCAACTTTACTCCCTTTTTGGCCACCGTCTGCCCCCTCGCACACGCGTCGCCCCCTCCCCCTCCCCCTTTCGGCGCCGTTGGAAACCGTGAGGGATTTTATTAAAATAGGAAACGCGGCGCCGCCGGCGACTAAAAAACCCCAAACCCCCTCCCCCCCGCGGGGACGAGCACGAGCGGCTGCCTCGCACGAGGACCTCGCACGAGGCCTTTGCACGAGGCCCTATGTCACACGAGGCCTTTGCACGAGGAACTGTGTCGCACGAGGCCCTCGCACGAGGCCCTGTGCCACTCCAGTCTGTTGCACGAGGCCCTGTGGCGCACGAGGCCATTGCACGAGGCCGTTGCACGAGGCCCTGTGTCATAGAAAGCCTTTGCACGAGGCCCTGTGTCACACCAGTCTGTTGCACGAGGCCTTTGCACGAGGCCCTGTGTCACACGAGGCCTTTGCACGAGGCCCTGTGTCACTCCAGTCCGTTGCACGAGGCCGTCGCACGAGTCCGTCACGCCACGCCCCGTGTCCTCCGTGTCCTTTGCACGAGTCCCTCGCACGAGGCTCCGCACGTGTCCCGGTCCCTCGCACGAGGCCTCACCAGTCCGTCCCACGTGGTCCCACGTCACACGAGTCCCTCGCACGAGGCCATCGGGGCTCTGTCTTGCACGAGGGCGGGGGGGGGCTGCGCGGCTGTTGCACGAGGGCGTGCGTTGCACGACTGCTGGGCCTCACACGAGGCTCTCCCCCCCTCCCCCCCATTGCACGAGGCGGCGTGTCGCACGACGAGCTGCTCCTTGCACGAGGGAGGCTGAGGGCGGGCCTTGCACGAGCCCCGTGTGTCGCACAAGTGCTTGGCTGCAACCCCTCTGTCGCACGAGGGGTTTGCACAAGAGGGTTTGTTGCACGAGGGGTTTGTTGCACGACGGGGTTTGTTGCATGAGGCTGTGCGTGCAAACCCCCCCGTGCAATGCACGCCCTCGTGTGAGCCCCAAATCCCTCTTTTCCCCCCTTAATTCGACCCTCAAATCCCCCTTTTCCCCCCTTAATTCGCGCCTCAATTCCCCCTTTTCCCCCCTTAATTCGTGCCCCAAATCCCCCTTTTCACCCCTTAATTCGACCCTCAATTCCCCCTTTTCCCCCCTTAATTCGAGCCCCAAATCCCCCTTTTCACCCCTTAATTCGACCCTCAATTCCCCCTTTTCACCCCTTAATTCGCGCCCCAAATCCCTCTTTTCACCCCTTAATTCGACCCTCAAATCCCTCTTTTCACCCCTTAATTCGCGCCTCAATTCCCCCTTTTCACCCCTTAATTCGACCCTCAAATCCCCCTTTTCACCCCTTAATTCGCGCCCCAAATCCCTCTTTTCACCCCTTAATTCGCGCCTCAATTCCCCCTTTTCACCCCTTAATTCGCGCCTCAATTCCCCCTTTTCCCACCTTAATTCGAGCCCCAAATCCCTCTTTTCACCCCTTAATTCGACCCTCAAATCCCCCTTTTCACCCCTTAATTCGCGCCTCAAATCCCTCTTTTCACCCCTTAATTCGAGCCTCAATTCCCCCTTTTCACCCCTTAATTCGACCCTCAATTCCCCCTTTTCACCCCTTAATTCGAGCCCCAAATCCCCCTTTTCCCCCCTTAATTCGCGCCTCAAATCCCTCTTTTCCCCCCTTAATTCGAGCCTCAAATCCCTCTTTTCCCCCCTTAATTCGAGCCTCAAATCCCTCTTTTCACCCCTTAATTCGCGCCTCAATTTCCCCTTTTCCCCCCTTCCTTCGCGCCTCAATTCCCCCTTTTCCCCCCTTAATTCGTGCCTCAGTTTCCCCTTTTCCCCCCATCCTTCGCCCCTCAATTCCCCCTTTTCACCCCTTCCTTCGCGCCTCAATTCCCCCTTTTCCCCCCTTAATTCGTGCCTCAGTTTCCCCTTTCCCCACCATCCTTCGCCCTTCGAATCCCCCTTTTCCCCCCTTCCTTCGCGCCTCAATTCCCCCTTTTCCCCCCTTAATTCGTGCCTCAATTCCCCCTTTTCCCCCCTTAATTCGTGCCTCAGTTTCCCCTTTCCCCCCCTTCCTTCGCCCTTCGAATCCCCCTTTTCCCCCCTTCCTTCGCGCCTCAATTCCCCCTTTTCCCCCCTTAATTCGTGCCTCAATTCCCCCTTTTCCCCCCTTAATTCGTGCCTCAGTTTCCCCTTTCCCCACCATCCTTCGCCCTTCGAATCCCCCTTTTCCCCCCATCCTTCGTGCCTCAGTTTCCCCTTTTCCCCCCTCAATTCGCGCCTCAATTCCCCCTTTTCACCCCTTAATTCGTGCCTCAGTTTCCCCTTTCCCCACCATCCTTCGCCCTTCGAATCCCCCTTTTCCCCCCATCCTTCGTGCCTCAGTTTCCCCTTTTCCCCCCTCAATTCGCGCCTCAATTCCCCCTTTTCACCCCTTAATTCGACCCTCAAATCCCCCTTTTCCCACCTTCCTTCGCGCCTCAATTCCCCCTTTTCCCCCCTTCCTTCGCCCCTCAATTCCCCCTTTTCCCCCCTTAATTCGTGCCTCAGTTTCCCCTTTCCCCCCCTTCCTTCGCCCTTCGAATCCCCCTTTTCCCCCCTTCCTTCGCGCCTCAATTCCCCCTTTTCACCCCTTAATTCGAGCCCCAAATCCCCCTTTTCCCACCTTAATTCGACCCTCAAATCCCCCTTTTCACCCCTTAATTCGACCCTCAATTCCCCCTTTTCCCCCCTTAATTTGCGCCTCGATTCCCTCTTTTCCCACCATCCTTCGCGCTTCGAATCCCTCTTTTCCCCCCTTAATTCGAGCCTCAATTTCCCCTTTTCCCACCTTCCTTCGCGCCTCAATTCCCCCTTTTCCCCCCTTCCTTCGCGCCTCAATTCCCCCTTTTCCCCCCTTAATTCGTGCCTCAGTTTCCCCTTTCCCCACCATCCTTCGCCCTTCGAATCCCCCTTTTCCCCCCTTCCTTCGCGCCTCAATTCCCCCTTTTCCCCCCTTAATTCGCGCCTCAATTCCCCCTTTTCACCCCTTAATTCGTGCCTCAGTTTCCCCTTTCCCCACCATCCTTCGCCCTTCGAATCCCCCTTTTCCCCCCATCCTTCGTGCCTCAGTTTCCCCTTTTCCCCCCTTCCTTCGCGCCTCAATCCCCCCTTTTTCCCCCCCTTCCTTCCCGCCCCGAACCCCTCTTCCTCTCCCGCCCTCGCGCACCCCCAAACCCCCCTTTTTTTCCGCCGCCGCCGCGCTCAGATCTGCGTCTCCTGAACGTTCTCCTTGGAAGGGCTCTTGAAGAGCAGCGGTTCGTGCACGGAGTTGAGCAGCGGCGTTTTCCCCAACGCCGCCGCCGTCGCGGTGTTACCGTAATGCGCCGCCAACGCCGCGTAACGCTCCAGGTGATCCCTCTCCAACGCCGGTAACGCCAAACGGTTATCACCACCACAACCACCACCACCGGCGGCGGTGGCGGCGGACAACTCATCCTCCACGTTCACGATCTCCACGGCGCGCGCGGCACCGCCGCCGCCGCCGCGGTGATGCTTATGGCGTTGGTGTTGCTTCCGTAACTTATAGAACGCCACCAACATAACGGCGGCCATGAAGGTGATGGCCACGAAGCACCCGATGATGATTTTGGTGGTCTTCAAGACGTCATCCAAATCTTGGAGACCACCGCCGGCGCCGCCGGATGACGCCACCGCCGTTATGGCCACCGTAAAGGGTTTCCCCGTCGCTCGCGTGGACGGAGACGCCGTCGAAACGCCGGATGTATCCCACCCGGCGGTGGGCGCCGATGATGTTTGCGGGGATGGTTCTTCGCCGCCGGCGTCGGTGGTTTCCACGGTGACGGTGGTGAAATAGGTGTATCCCGTAGCGGCGGCGGCGGCGGCAGCGGCGGCGTCGGCGGCCGAAACGTTCAGCGTTGCCGACGCCGTGGTGTTACCGGCGGCGTTGGTCACCATACAGGTATATTGCCCCGTGTCTTGCACGGTGACGTTGGTGAAATTGAGCGTTCCGTCGTGTAAGACGGAAATACGGACGCGGTACGAACCGTGAGTCATTAACGTCCCGTTGGGCGTCAACCAATTCACCGACGTCATAGCGGTTCCGGTACGGCATTTGAGCTCGGCCGCCATTCCTTCGGTGACGTTAAGGTCGGCGGGCGGTTCGACGATAACCGGAGCGTAACAGGTGAAGTGCCCCGGTTCCAACTCGCCTAAATAGCGCCCGCGTAACGGCGGCGGCGCGTGACACCGGGCGCAACAACTGGTGTTACTGGGAACGGTCTCCCTCAACCACCAACTCAACCAAAGGACGTCGCAATCGCACCGCCAAGGGTTATGGTGGAGGTGAACGCGTTCCAAACGGTGCAACGGTGCGAAAAGGTCGTGCGGTAACGACGCCAATTCGTTATGGGCCAAATTGAGCTCTTCCAAAGCTTTGAGGTCATCGAATGCGTTGCGTTCCACCGCCGCCACGCGTGCGTGCATCAACCATAGCTTCCTCAAACTCCCGAGGCCTTGGAAAGATCCCGGTCGGACGCGACCTAAACGGTTACCGGAAAGTTCCAATTCTTCCAATCGGACCAAAGCGGTTAAATTTGGGATCTCCTTGAGGTTACACATCCCTAAATTTAAGTAGCGGAGGTTGACCAACCCTTCGAAAGCGGCTTCGGAGATGTATTCCAAGCGTTTGAGTTCGCCGAGGTCGAGGCGGCGTAAAGAAGGGACGCGGTTGAAGGCGTACGAAGGGATACTCTCGATGGGGTTATTCCGTAACCAAAGCTCGCGGAGTTTGGAGAGGTACTCGAACGCTTGGGTGGGAACGGTGGTCAAACGGTTGTCGAAGAGCTCCAACGTGTTGAGGTTGGGGAGACCGTTAAACGCTCCGACTTCGACTTTGCGGACTAAATTCCGGCTGAGTTGAAGGATTTCCAAGTGGCGAAGGTGTTTGAAGGTATCCGTACGGATGATTTGGATGTGGTTCTCTTGGAGGTTGAGGTATCGGGTGTTGACGGAAATGCTTCCGGGGACTTCCAGGAGGTCGCGGCGGGTGCAGATGACGCGGCTGGCTTGGTTGCTGCAGGAACAGGCGGCCGGGCAGGAGGTGGGAGCGGAAGCCGGGAAAGATGGGGATACCAAGAGGAGGAGGAGAAGGAGGAGAAGGAGAAGGAGAAGGAATGGCGGAGGAGGAGGAGGCGACGGCGGCCGCATCCTAAGGGGCGTGGATGAGGCCATGGTGAAAGGGCATCGTTGGCCCTCAGGGCCCGGCGTGGAGCTGGAAAAGAGGGGAGAGGGTCAGGGGGGAGAGGGGGAGAGGAGGAGGTGGAGATGGAGGACATGGAAGAAGGGATGAGGTGGAGAAGGATGAAGTGGAGAAGGATGAGATGGAGAAGGATGAGATGGAGAGGGATGAGATGGAGAGGGATGAGGGGAGAGGGATGAGGTGGAGAGGGAGAAGGTGGAAGAAGGAATGAGGTGGAGAAGGATGAGATGGAGAGGGAGGAGGTGGAGAACAATGAGGTGGAGAAGGATGGGGGGAGAGGGATGAGGTGGAAAAAGGGATGAGGTGGAGAAGGATGAGGGGAGAGGGATGAGATGGAGAGGGATGAGATGGAAGAAGGATGAGGTGGAGAATGATGAGGTGGAAGAAGGGATGAGGGGAGAGGGATGAGATGGAGAGGGAGGAGATGGAGAAGGAGGAGGTGGAGAGGGATGAGGGGGAGAGGGATGAGATGGAAGAAGGGATGAGATGGAGAGGGAGGAGGTGGAGAGGGAGGAGATGGAGAGGGATGAGATGGAGAGGGAGAAGGTGGAAGAAGGGATGAGGTGGAGAACAATGAGGTGGAGAGGGATGAGGTGGAGAAGGATGAAGTGGAGAAGGATGAGATGGAGAACAATGAGATGGAGAAGGATGAAGTGGAGAAGGATGAAGTGGAGAAGGATGAGATGGAGAGGGAGAAGGTGGAGAGGAATGAGGTGGAGAGGGATGAGGGGGAGAGGGATGAGGGGAGAGGGATGAGATGGAGAAGGATGAGGTGGAAGAAAGGATGAGATGGAGAGGGAGGAGATGGAGAACAATGAGGTGGAGAGGGATGAGGTGAAAGAAGGAATGAGGTGGAGAAGGATGAGATTGAGAGGGATGAGGTGGAGAAGGAGGAGATGGAGAGGGAGGAGATGGAGAGGAATGAGGTGGAAGGAGGGATGAGGTGGAGAACAATGAGGTGGAGAGGGATGAGGTGGAGAGGGATGAGGTGGAGAGGGATGAGATGGAAGAAGGATGAAGTGGAGAAGGATGAAGTGGAGAAGGTTGAGATGGAGAGGAATGAGGTGGAAGAAGGAATGAGGTGGAGAACAATGAGGTGGAGAGGGAGGAGATGGAGAGGAATGAGATGGAAGAAGGATGAAGTGGAGAGGGATGAGGTGGAGAGGGATGAGGGGGAGAGGGATGGGGGGGAGAGGGATGGGGGGGAAGAAGGAATGAGATGGAGAACAATGAGGTGGAGAACAATGAGGTGGAGAACAATGAGGTGGAGAAGGATGAGATGGAGAGGGAGGAGATGGAGAGGGATGAGGTGGAAGAAGGGATGAGGTGGAGAACAATGAGGTGGAGAGGGATGAGATGGAGAGGGATGAGATGGAAGAAGGATGAAGTGGAGAAGGATGAGGTGGAAGAAGGCATAAGGTGGAGAACAATGAGGTGGAGAGGGATGAGATGGAGAGGGATGAGGGGGAGAGGGAGAAGGTGGAGATGGAGATGGAGGACATGGAAGAAGGGATGAGGTGGAGAACGATGAGATGGAGAAGGATGAAGTGGAGAAGGATGAAGTGGAGAAGGATGAGATGGAGAGGGAGGAGGTGGAAGAAGGGATGAGGTGGAGAGGGATGAGGGGAGAGGGATGAGATGAAGACGGATGAGATGGAGAAGGATGAGATGGAGAGGGATGAGATGGAGAACGATGAGATGGAGAACAATGAGGTGGAGAAGGATGAGGTGGAGAAGGATGAAGTGGAGAAGGATGAGGTGGAGAGGGAGAAGGTGGAGAAGGATGAGGGGGAGAAGGATGAGATGGAGAGGGATGAGGGTGAGAGGGATGAGGGGGGGATGGATGCCCCCGTGCAAGCACCCACCCCCCCCCCCGCGGCCTTGCACAAGCGCGTGCAAACCCCGCCCTCCCGCGCGTGCAAACGCCTCCCTCCTCCGTCCCCCTCCCCTCTGTGCGCTCCTGGCGCGCTCCCGCCTTGCACGCGCGCGTGCAACGCCCTCCGTGCACCCTCCCCGCACCCTCCCATGCCATCCCCGCAGCTCCTCCTTTGCACGCTCAGCTCCCCCTTTGCACGCCGAGCTCCCCCTTTGCACGCTCAGCTCCCCTATTTGCACGCTCAGCTCCCCCATTTGCACGCCGAGCCCCCCCTTTTTGCACGCTCAGCTCCCCTTTTTGCACGCTCAGCTCCCCCTTTTGCACCCTCAGCTCCCCCTTTTGCACGCCGAGCTCCCCCTTTTGCACGCTCAGCTCCCCTTTTTGCACGCCGAGCTCCCCCTTTTTGCACGCCGAGCTCCCCCTTTTGCACGCTCAGCTCCCCCTTTTGCACGCTCAGCTCCCCTTTTTGCACGCTCAGCTCCTCCCCCCCCCCCTTTGCACCCCCTTTGCACGCTCGTGTGCCCCCCCCCCAGGCCTTACCCCGCACCCCCGGCCTCGCTCGGCCGCGCCGCCTTCCTCCTCCTCCTCCTCCTCCTCCTCCTTCCTGCCTTCCCCCCCCCACCCCCCCGGCTCCTTCCTGCCCCCCCCCCTTCCTGCGACCCCCCCTTTCCCCTTCCTGCCCCCCCCTCAGCTGCAGCGCAGCCCCCCCCAATCCATCCCCCCCCTCCCCCCCCCCGCTGCAGCCCCCGAAGGCTCCGCCCGCGCCGCTGCTGCTGCTGCTGCTGCTGCAGCCCCTCCCGCCGCCGACCCCCCCATTGCAGCCCATTGCACCCCGATTGCACCCCCATTGCATCCCCATTGCACCCCTATTGCACCCCCATTGCAGCCCTATTGCACCCCGATTGCATCCCCATTGCATCCCTATTGCACCCCTATTGCACCCCCATTGCATCCCTATTGCACCCCTATTGCACCCCCATTCCACCCCCATTGCAGCCCCATTGCACCCCCATTGCACCCCCATTGCACCCCTATTGCAGCCCTATTGCACCCCTATTGCACCCCGATTGCACCCCCATTGCACCCCCATCGCACCCCCATTGCATCCCCATTGCATCCCTATTGCAACCCCCTTACATCCCCATTGCACCCCCATTGCATCCCATTTCATTCCCCATTGCATCCCCATTGCACCCCGATTGCACCCCCATCGCACCCCCATTGCATCCCTATTGCACCCCCATTGCAGCCCATTGCACCCCAATTGCACCCCCATTGCATCCCTATTGCACCCCCATTGCTTCCCATTTCATTCCCCATTGCACCCCCATTGCACCCCCATTCCACCCCCATTGCACCCCCATTGCATCCCCATTGCACCCCCATTGCATCCCGATTGCACCCCCATTGCACCCCCATTGCATCCCCATTGCACCCCCATTGCACCCCCATTTCAATCCCCATTGCACCCCTATTGCATCCCTATTGCACCCCCATTGCATCCCATTTCATTCCCCATTGCACCCCCATTGCACCCCTATTGCACCCCCATTCCACCCCCATTGCAGCCCCATTGCACCCCCATTGCATCCCTATTGCATCCCTATTGCACCCCCATTGCACCCCTATTGCAGCCCCATTGCACCCCCATTGCATCCCTATTGCAACCCCCTTACACCCCCATTGCACCCCCATTCCACCCCCATTCCACCCCCATTGCATCCGTATTGCACCCCCATTGCAGCCCCGTTGCACCCCGATTGCACCCTCATTGCACCCCCATTGCACCCCCATTGCACCTCCATTCCACCCCCTATTGCACCCCCATTGCACCCCCATTGCACCCCATGCACCCCCATTGCATTCCCCATTGCACCCCCCTTACACCCCCATCGCATCCCCATTGCATCCCATGCACCCCCCATTGCACCCCCATTGCACCCCTATTTCAAGCCCCATTCCACCCTCTGCACCCCCACTGCACCCCCTATTGCACCCCCATTCCACCCCCATTGCATCCCGATTCCACCCCCATTGCACCCCCATCGCATCCCCATTGCATCCCATGCACCCCCACTGCACCCCCTATTGCACCCCCATTTCAAGCCCCATTGCACTCCCATTGCACTCGTATTGCACCCCCATTCCACCCCCTATTGCACCCCTATTGCACCCCCTGCATCCCCCATTGCACGCCCATTGCATCCCTATTGCACCCCCATTGCACCCCCATTGCATCCCATGCACCCCCATTGCATTCCCCATTGCACCCCCCCTTACACCCCCCATCGCATCCCCATTGCATCCCATGCACCCCCCATTGCACCCCCATTGCACCCCTATTTCAAGCCCCATTCCACCCTCTGCACCCCAATTGCACCCCTATTGCACCCCCATTCCACCCCATTGCATCCCTATTGCACCCCCATTGCACCCCCATTGCACCTCCTTTGCAGCCCCCATTGCACCCCCCTTACACCCCCATTGCACCCCCATTGCACCCCTATTACACCCATTCCACCCCATTGCACCCCCTGCACCCCTATTTCAAGCCCCATTCCACCCTCTGCACCCCCATCGCACCCATTGCACCCCCCATTGCACCCCTGTAGCACTCCCATTGCACCCCATGCACCCCCATTGCACCCCCATTGCACCCCCTGCACCCCTATTTCAAGCCCCATTGCACCCCCATTGCACCCCTATTGCACCCCTATTTCAAGCCCCATTCCACCCTCTGCACCCCCATCGCACCCATTGCACCCCCATTGCACCCCTGTAGCACTCCCATTGCACCCCATGCACCCCCATTGCACCCATTGCACCCCTATTGTACCACTATTGTACCCCCATTGCATCCCTATTGCACCCCTATTTCAAGCCCCATTCCACCCTCTGCACCCCCATTGCACCCCCGTTTACACCCTGTGCACCCCCATTTCGAGCCCCATTGCACCCCCATTGCACCCCATTGCACTCCCTGCACCCCCATTTCCTCCCTTGCACACTCCTTGCACCCCATTTCACCCCCTTACACACTCATTACACCCCCTTTGCCCCTCATTTCCCCCCTTTGCACCTCCTTTTGCTCACGTGGGCGTGCAAGGGCCAGCCTGGGGGGCGGAGCTTGCACGAGGAGCGTGCGAGGCAGCGGGGGGGGGGAGTGTGCAAAGGGCACGGGGGGGCAGTTTGCACACGTGTGCACACTTGTGCGCACCCCCTATGTACACACACACCCCCCTATAGGGACAGGGGGGGTCTATGGGGGTCCTATAGGTTAAAGGGGGGGTCTATGGGGGCCCTATAGCCCCTATAGGGACAGGAGGGGGTCTATGGGGGCCCTATAGCCCCTATAGGGACAGGGGGGTCTATGGGGGCCCTATAGGTACAGGGGGGGTCTATGGGGGCCCTATAGGTTAAAGGGGGGGTCTATGGGGGTCCTATAGCCCCTATAGGGACAGGGGGGTCTATGGGGGCCCTATAGGTACAGGGGGGTCTATGGGGGCCCTATAGCCCCTATAGGGACAGGGGGGGTCTATGGGGGCCCTATAGGTACAGGGGGGGTCTATGGGGGCCCTATAGCCCCTATAGGTACAGGGGGGTCTATGGGGGCCCTATAGGTACAGGGAGGGTCTATGGGGGCCCTATAGCCCCTATAGGGACAGGGGGGGTCTGTGGGGGCCCTATAGGTACAGGGGGGGTCTATGGGGGCCCTATAGCCCCTATAGGGACAGGGGGGGTCTCTGGGGGCCCTATAGGCACTATAGGGACAGGGGGGGGTCTATGGGGGTCCTATAGTCCCTATAGGGACAGGGGGGGGTCTATGGGGGCCCTATAGCCCCTATAGGGACGGGGGGGGGTCTATGGGGGCCCTATAGGCACTATAGGGACAGAGGGGGTCTATGGGGATCCTATAGGCACTATAGGGACAGGGGGGTCTATGGGGGCCCTATAGCCACTATGGGGACCGAGGGGTCTATGGGGGGTCCTATAGGCACTATAGGGACAGGGGGGTCTATGGGGGCCCTATAGCCCCTATAGGTACAGGGGGGTCTATGGGGGCCCTATAGCCCCTATAGGGACAGAGGGGGTCTATGGGGGTTCCTACAGCCCTATAGGTACAGGGGGGTCTATGGGGGCCCTATAGCCCCTATAGGGACAGGGAGGGGTCTATGGGGGCCCTATAGCCCCTATAGGGACAGGGGGGTCTCTGGGGGCCCTATAGCCCCTATAGGGACAGGGGGGTCTATGGGGGTCCTATAGTCCCTATAGGGACAGGAGGGGTCTATGGGGGCCCTATAGCCCCTATAGGGACAGGGGGGGTCTATAGGGGCCCTATAGCCCCTATAGGTACAGGGGGGTCTATGGGGGCCCTATAGCCGCTATGGGGACCGAGGGGTCTATGGGGGGCCCTACAGCCCCTATAGGTACAGGGGGGTCTATAGGGGCCCTATAGCCACTATGGGGACCGAGGGGTCTATGGGGGGTCCTATAGGCACTATAGGTACAAGGGGGTCTATGGGGGCCCTATAGCCACCATAGGTACAGGGGGGTCTATAGGGGTCCTATAGCCCCTATAGGGACAGGGGGGTCTATAGGGGTCCTATAGCCACTATAGGGACAGGGGGGGTCTATGGGGGCCCTACAGCCCCTATAGGTACAGGGGGGTCTCTGGGGGCCCTATAGCCACTATGGGGACTGAGGGGTCTATGGGGGTCCTATAGCCCCTATAGGTACAGGGGGGGTCTATGGGGGCCCTATAGGCACGATAGGTACAGGGGTATCTATGGAGGCCCTATAGGTACAGGGGGGTCTCTGGGGGCCCTATAGCCACTATGGGGACCGAGGGGTCTATGGGGGGTCCTACAGCCCCTATAGGTACAGGGGGGTCTATAGGGGCCCTATAGCCACTATGGGGACCGAGGGGTCTATGGGGGCCCTATAGCCCCTATAGGTACAGGGGGGTCTATAGGGGCCCTATAGCCACTATGGGGACCGAGGGGTCTATGGGGGGTCCTATAGCCCCTATAGGTACAGGGGGGTCTATAGGGGCCCTATAGCCACTATGGGGACCGAGGGGTCTATGGGGGGTCCTATAGCCCCTATAGGGACAGGGGGGGTCTATGGGGGCCCTATAGGCACGATAGGTACAGGGGTATCTATGGAGGCCCTATAGGTTAAAGGGGGGCCTATGGGGGCCCTATAGCCACTATGGGGACCGAGGGGTCTATCGGGGGTCCTATAGTCCCTATAGGTACAGGGGGGGTCTATGGGGGCCCTATAGGGACAGAGGGGGTCTATGGGGGCCCTGTAGCCCCTATAGGGACAGGGGGGGTCTATAGGGGCCCTATAGCCCCTATAGGGACAGAGGGGGTCTATAGGGGTCCTATAGCCCCTTTGGGGGTCCCTATGGGGCGGGGGGGGGTCCCTATGGCCCATATAGGGGAGCCCCGGCCTTGCCGCAGCCACTCCCCCCCCCATCTCCACAGCTCCCATCACCGCGGCAACCGTCACCATGGCAACGCGCATCCCCCCCCCCCCCCGGCACTGGGGACCCCCCAACCCCCCCAGTGGGGATCCCTGCGGGGACTGGGATGAACTGGGCTGAACTGGGATGAAACTGGGATGAAACTGGGCTGAACTGGGCTGAACTGGGATGAAACTGGGATGAACTGGGATGAAACTGGGATGAACCTGGGATGAACTGGGCTGGAACTGGGCTGAAACTGGGATGAACTGGGATGAAACTGGGCTGGACTGGGCTAAAATGGGCTGAAACTGGGCTGAACTGGGCTGGAATTGGGCTGAACTGGGCTGAACTGGGCTGAACTGGCCTTAAACTGGGCTGAAACTGGGATGAACTGGGCTGGAACTGGACTGAAACTGGGCTGAACTGGGCTGAACGGGGCTGAACTGGGATGAACTGGGATTAACTGGCCTTAAACTGGGATGAAACTGGGATGAAACTGGGATGAACTGGGCTGGAACTGGGATGAACTGGGCTTGAACTGGACTGAACTGGGCTGAAATGGCCTTAAACTGGGCTTAAACTGGGCTGAAACTGGGCTGAACTGGGCTGGAACTGAGCTGAACTGGGCTGAACTGGGCTGAACTGGGCTAAACTGGGCTTAAACTGGGCTGAACTGGGGAGAATTGGAGAGAGACTGGGCCTATGCTGGGAAATAGAGGGGGAACTGGGAGGGACTGGTCTGTACTGGGAGAGATTGGTATGCACTGGGAGGGACTGGTCTCTGCCACGAGGGATGCAAGGGTGTACTGGTCCTTACTGGGAGGCTGCAGGGATGCACTGGTCCTTACTGGGAGGGTGCAGGGATGCTCTGGCCCTTACTGGGAGGCTGCAGGGATGCACTGGTCCTTACTGGGAGGCTGCAGGGATGCTCTGGTCCTAACTGGGAGGCTGCAGGGATGCACTGGTCCTTACTGGGAGGGTGCAGGGATGCTCTGGTCCTTACTGGGAGGCTGCAGGGATGCTCTGGTCCTTACTGGGAGGCTGCAGGGATGCTCTGGTCCTTACTGGGAGGCTGCAGGGATTGTCTGGTCCTTACTGGGAGGCTGCAGGGATGCTCTGGTCCTTACTGGGAGGGTGCAGGGATGCACTGGTCCTTACTGGGAGGCTGCAGGGATGCTCTGGTCCTTACTGGGAGGCTGCAGGGGGGCACTGCTCCATACTGGGAGGCTGCAGGGATGCACTGGTCCTTACTGGGATGCTGCAGGGATGCTCTGGTCCTTACTGGGAGGCTGCAGGGATGCTCTGGTCCTTACTGGGAGGCTGCAGGGGTGCTCTGGTCCCTACTGGGAGGCTGCAGGGATGCTCTGGTCCTTACTGGGAGGCTGCAGGGGTGCACTGGTCCTTACTGGGATGGTGCAGGGATGCTCTGGTCCTTACTGGGAGGCTGCAGGGATGCTCTGGTCCTTACTGGGAGGGTGCAGGGATGCACTGGTCCTTACTGGGAGGGTGCAGGGATGCTCTGGTCCTTACTGGGAGGCTGCAGGGATGCTCTGGTCCTTACTGGGAGGCTGCAGGGGGGCACTGGTCCATACTGGGATGCTGCAGGGGTGCACTGGTCCTTACTGGGAGGCTGCAGGGATGCACTGGTCCTTACTGGGAGGGTGCAGGGATGCTCTGGTCCTTACTGGGAGGGTGCAGGGATGCACTGGTCCTTACTGGGAGGGTGCAGGGATGCTCTGGTCCTTACTGGGAGGGTGCAGGGATGCACTGGTCCTTACTGGGAGGCTGCAGGGATGCTCTGGTCCTTACTGGGAGGCTGCAGGGATGCTCTGGTCCTTACTGGGAGGCTGCAGGGGGGCACTGGTCCTTACTGGGAGGTTGCAGGGATGCTCTGGTCCTTACTGGGAGGCTGCAGGGATGCACTGGTCCTTACTGGGAGGATGCAGGGATGCTCTGGTCCTTACTGGGAGGCTGCAGGGATGCTCTGGTCCATACTGGGAGGGTGCAGGGGGGCACTGGTCCTTACTGGGAGGCATGCAGGGGTCCCTACTGGTCCCTACTGGTCCCTACTGGTCCATACTGGTCCCGCACTCACCGGGCCGGGCCGCAGCATCGCTCCCGCGGCCTCCGGGGGGCCCCGCGCCCCCCCCTCCCCGCTCCGCTTCGGCTCCGCTTCGGTCCCGGTTGGGCTCCGGATGGGTTCGGCTCCGCTTTAGGGTTCGGCTCCGTTCGGGTTCGGCTCCGCTTCGGCTCTTTTCGGCTCCGTTCGGGTTCGGCTCCGTTCGGGTTCGGCTCCGTTCGGGCTCGGTTTCCCCCTTCGGCTTTTTTCGGCTCCGCTCGGGTTCGGGTTCGGCTCCGTTCGGGTTTAGTTCGGCTCTTTCCGGATCCCTTCGGCTCCGACTCCGCTCGGGTTCGGCTTTTTTCGGCTCCTCTCGGTGGAGACGATGGGAGGAGGGGGTGGAGCGGGGGGGGGGGGGAGGGCGCGTAACGGGGACAGGAGGGGACACGGGGGGATATGGGGCGATATGGGGCGATATGGGGCGATATAGGGTGATATGGGGGGATATGGGGGTGTATGGGGGATATGGGGGGATATGGGGGGAGATGGGGGAGATGGGGGGAGATGGGGGGAGATGGGGGGATATGGGGCGATATGGGGGGAGATGGGGGGATATGGGGGGATATGGGGGGATATGGGGATATGGGGGGATATGGGGGGATATGGGGATATGGGGGGATATGGGGGATATGGGGGAGATGGGGATATGGGGGGATATGGGGGGGATATGGGGGATATGGGGGATATGGGGGGATATGGGGATATGGGGGGATATGGGGGAGATGGGGATATGGGGGGATATGGGGATATGGGGATATGGGGGAGATGGGGATATGGGGGGATATGGGGGGATATGGGGATATGGGGGGATATGGGGGAGATATGGGGGATATGGGGGATATGGGGGGATATGGGGGGATATGGGGGATATGGGGGATATGGGGGGATATGGGGGGATATGGGGGATATGGGGGATATGGGGAGATATGGGGGGATATGGGGGGATATGGGGGGATATGGGGAGATATGGGGGATATGGGGGGATATGGGGGATATAGGGGATATGGGGGATATGGGGGATATGGGGGGATATGGGGGGATATGGGGGATATGGGGGGATATGGGGGTGTATGGGGATATGGGGGGATATGGGGGGATATGGGGGTGTATGGGGATATGGGGGGATATGGGGGGATATGGGGGATATGGGGGGATATGGGGGTGTATGGGGATATGGGGCGATATGGGGGAGATGGGGACCCCATGTCCCCTTGTCCCATCCCATTGTCCCCCCATGTCCCATCTGGGTGTCCCCCCATATCCTCATGTCCCCCCCATATCGCCCCATATCCCCCCCCATTCCCCCCATTTCCCCCCCATATTCCCCCATTTACCCTCCATGTCCCCCCATACACCCCCATATCCCCCATATCCCCCCATATCCCCCATATCCCCCATATCCCCCCATATCCCCCCATATCGCCCCATATCCCCCCATATCCCCCCCATATCCCCCCATATCCCCCCATATCCCCCCCATATCCCCCCATACCCCCCCATATCCCCCCATATCGCCCCATATCGCCCCATATCGCCCCCCCCATATCCCGATATCCCCCCAAACAAAGGCTCAATGACTCGAGTCGTGGGGGGGGGGGGGGAGGCGCTTTATTGGGGGGTTTATGGCTTTGGGGGGACCCCAAAGGTGACACACACAGTGTGGGGAGGAGGGGGTTAAATTGGGGGGGGGGGGGGGTTGGGTTTTGGGGGGACACACAGAGACACTGCCCCCCCCCCCATACATATATACACAGACATTGGGGGGGGGTCCCCCCTTTTACGAACACATTGGGGGGGGGAGAAGAGGTTTGGGGGGACCCATACACAGACACGGGGAGGGGGGGTCCCTTTTTGGGGGGGGCCCTTTAGGAGGGGGGGTCTCTTTTGGGGGGGCCCTATTGGGGGGTCCCTTTTGGGGGGGCCCTTTTGGGGAAGGTCCCTTTTTGGAGGGGTCCCTGTTTTTGGGGGGTCTCTTTTGGGGGGGCCCTTTTTGGGGGGGGCCCTTTTTGGGGGGGTCCTTTTGGGGGGGGTCCCTTTTGGGAGTTCCCTTTTGGGGGTCCCTTTTTGTTGGGTCCCTTTTGGGGGATCCCTTTTTTAGGGGTGTTCCCTTTTTTGGGGGTCCCCTTTTGGAGGGGTCTCTTTTGGGGGTCCCTATTTTGGAGGGGTCCCTTTTTTGTGGGGATCCCTTTTTTGTGGGGGTCCCCTTTTGTGGGGGTCCCTTTTGGGGGTTCCCTTTTGGGGGGTCCCTTTTCTTGGGTCCCTTTTTGGGGGGTCCCTTTTTTTGGGGATCCCTTTTTTGTGGGGTCCCCTTTAGTGGGGGTCCCTTTTGGGGGTCTCTTTTTTTGGGGATCCCTTTTGGGGGGTCCCTTTTGGAGGGGTCTCTTTTGGGGGTCCCTATTTTGGGGGGGTCCCTTTTTTGGGGGGGTCCCTTTTTGTTGGGTCCCTTTTTGGGGGTCCCTTTTTTTGGGGATCCCTTTTTTGTGGGGGTCCCTTTTGGGGGGTTCCCTTTTTTGGAGGGGTCCCTTTTGGGGGGTCCCTTTTTTAGGGGTGTTCCCTTTTTTGCGGGTCCCGTTTTGGGGGGGTCCCTTTTGGGGGTTCCCTTTTGGGGGGGTCTCTTTTGGGGGGGCCCTTTTTTGAGGGATCCCTTTTTTGTGGGGGTCCCCTTTAGTGGGGGTCCCTTTTGGGGGTTCCCTTTTGAGGGGTCCCTTTTGGAGGGGTTTCTTTTGGGGGGTCCCTTTTTTGGGGGGGTCCTTTTGGGGGAGGTCCCTTTTGGGGGTCCCCTTTTGGGGGGTCCCTTTTGGGGGGGGTCCCTTTTTGTGGGTTCCCTTTTTTGGGGGGGTCCCTTTTTTGGGGGGTCCCTACTTTTGGGGGTCCCTATTTCTGGGGGGGCCCTATTTTTTGGGGGGGTCTCTTTTTGGGGGGGCCCCCCCAACCTCATTGGGGGTTCACAGTGGGGGGGGGGCCCCTATGGCTTCGATGTTGGGGTCCCCCCCGGCCTGGGCAGAGCCTGTGGGAGAGAGGGGTGAGCGTCCCAGTATGGCCCAGTGCCTCCCAGTATAGACCAGTAACCCCCCCCATAGAGCCCAGTGCCTCCCAGTATGGCCCAGTGCCTCCCAGTATAGACCAGTAACCCCCCCCCATAGAGCCCAGTGCCTCCCAGTATGGCCCAGTGCCTCCCAGTATAGACCAGTAACCCCCCCATAGAGCCCAGTGCCCCCCCAATAGACCCCAGTGCCCTCCCAGTATGGACCAGTGACTCCCAGTATAGACCAGTAACCCCCCCATAGAGCCCAGTCCCCTCCCAGTATGGCCCAGTGACTCCCAGTATGGCGCAGTGCCCTCCCAGTATGGCCCAGTGGAGTCCCGGTGAAGCCTGAGTCCCTTCCCAGTTCCTCCCAGTTCCTCCCAGTCCCTCCCAGTCCCCTCCCAGTCCCCCCTAATCCCCTCCCAGTCCCTCCCAGTCCATCCCAGTGCCCTCCCAATCCCTCCCAGTCCCTTCCCAGTCCCTCCCAATCCCCTCCCAGTCCCTCCCAGTCCCTTCCCAGTCCCTCCCAGTGCCATCCCAGTCCCTTCCCAGTTCCTCCCAGTCCCTCCCAATCCCCTCCCAATCCCCTCCCAGTCCCTTCCAGTCCCTCCCAGTGCCATCCCAGTCCCTCCCAGTTCCTTCCCAGTCCCTCCCCAGTGCCTCCCAGTCCCTCCCAGTGCCATCCCAGTCCCTCCCAGTCCATCCCAGTGCCCTCCCAATCCCTCCCAGTCCCTTCCCAGTCCCTCCCAATCCCCTTCCAGCTCCCTCCCAGTCCCTCTCAGCCCCCTCCCAGTCCCTCCCAGTCCCTCCCAGTGCCATCCCAGTCCCTCCCAGTCCCTCTCAGCCCCCTCCCAGTCCCTCCCAGTCCCCTCCCAGTCCCTCCCAGTGGCTCCCAGTCCCTCCCAGTCCCTCCCAGTGGCTCCCAGTGGCTCCCAGTGCCTCCCAGTGCTCCCAGTCCCACCTCACTGGTCGGTCGCTCCCAGTGGTTCCAGTACAGCCGTGGGTTTCTCTCGCGCCCCTTTGGGCACCAACGCCTTCTCCTGCGCACCAGGGTTCGCACCGATAGGGGACTGGGAGGGACTGGGAGGGCACTGGGAGGGACTGGGATGGCACTGGGAGGGACTGGGAGGGGACTGGGAGGGACTGGGAGGGACTGGGATGGCACTGGGAGGGACTGGGAGGGGACTGGGAGGGACTGGGAGCACTGGGAGGGACTGGGGGGAACTGGGAGGGACTGGGAGGGACTGGGAGGGGACTGGGAGGGACTGGGGGGGAACTGGGAGGGACTGGGAGGGGATTGTGGGGAACTGGGAGGGACTGGAATGGCACTGGGAGCACTGGGAAAGGCTCCAGTAGGGCCTGAGGGGGCACTGGGAGGGACTGGGAGGGAATGGGGGGAACTGGGAGGGACTGGAATGGCACTGGGAGGGACTGGGAGCACTGGGAGAGGCTCCAGTAGGGCCTGGGGGGGCACTGGGAGGGACTGGGGGGCACTGGGAGGCAATGGGGGGCACTGGGAGGGACTGGAATGGAACTGGGAGGGAATGGGGGGGCACTGGGAGGGACTGGGAGGGACTGGGAGGGACTGGGGGGAACTGGGAGGGACTGGAATGGAACTGGGAGGGACTGGGGGGCACTGGGAGGGACTGGAATGGAACTGGGAGGGACTGGGGGGGCACTGGGAGGGACTGGGATGCACTGGGAGGGACTGGGGGGGCACTGGGAGGGACTGGGATGGCACTGGGAGGGACTGGGAGCACTGGGAGAGGCTCCAGTAGGGCCTAGGGGGGCACTGGGAGGGACTGGGGGGCACTGGGAGGCAATGGGGGGCACTGGGAGGGACTGGGGAGGAACTGGGAGGGAATGGGGGGGCACTGGGAGGGACTGGGAGGGACTGGGAGGGACTGGGGAGGAACTGGGAGGGAATGGGGGGCACTGGGAGGGACTGGGGGGAACTGGGAGGGAATGGGGGGCACTGGGAGGGACTGGAATGGAACTGGGAGGGACTGGGGGGAACTGAGAGGGACTGGGGGGAACTGGGAGGGAATGGGGGGCACTGGGAGGGACTGGAATGGAACTGGGAGGGACTGGGGGGAACTGGTAGGGAATGGGGGGCACTGGGAGGGACTGGAATGGAACTGGGAGGGACTGGGAGGGCACTGGGAGGGACTGGGATGCACTGGGAGGGACTGGGGGGGCACTGGGAGGGACTGGGATGGCACTGGAAGGGACTGGGAGCACTGGGAGAGGCTCCAGTAGGGCCTGGGGGGGCACTGGGAGGGACTGGGGGGCACTGGGAGGCAATGGGGGGCACTGGGAGGGACTGGGGGGGCACTGGGAGGGAATGGGGGGGCACTGGGAGGGACTGGGGGGCACCTATGGATTCTGGGGGGCACCTATGGGTGGGGAGGCCTTTAGGGGGCACCTATGGATATTGGGGTGCACCCATGGGTGGGAGGGGTTCTGGGGGTCCCCCCTGGGTGTTGGGGGGCACCTATGGGTGGGGAGGGCTTTAGGGGGCACCTATGGATTCTGGGGGGCACCTATGGGCGGGAGGGGGTTCTGGGGGGTCCCCCCGGGTTTTGGGGTGCACCCCTGGATGTTGGGGTGCACCTACAGGTGGAGGGTGTCCCATAGATTCCAGTGGGCACCTATGGGTGGGGAGGGCTTTAGGGGACACCTATGGATTCTGGGGGGCACCTATGGGTGGGAGGGGGTTCTGGGGTCCCCCCTGGGTTTTGGGGTGCCCCCCTGGATGTTGGGGTGCACCTACAGATGTTGGGTGTCCCATAGATTCCAGTGGACACCCATGGGTGGGGAGGGCTTTAGGGGGCACCTATGGATTCTGGGGGTCACCTATGGGCGGGAGGGGGTTCTGGGGGTCCCCCTGGGTTTTGGGGTGCCCCCTCGGTTTTGGGGTGCCCCCCTGGATGTTGGGGGGCACCCATGAGTGTTGGGTGTCCCATAGATTCCAGTGCACCCCTATGGGTGGGGAGGGCTTTAGGGGGCACCTATGGATTCTGGGGGGCTCCTATGGGCGGGAGGGGGTTCTGGGGGTCCCCCCCGGGTTTTGGGGTCCCCCCTGGGTTTTGGGGTGCTCTGACCTCGACGAGGGTGTGCCAGTGCTCGATGGGTTTGCGCGGGTTGGCCAACATCTGCGCCCAATGCTCGCGGCCGCGGCCGTCGGCGTCGCTGCCCACGCGGCAAAGGCCGATGACCTCGTTGTGCCCAATGCTGCCGGGAACGGCACCCATGGCACCCACGGGGCACCCACGGCACCCATGGGACCCATAGGGCACCCATGGGACCCATAGAGCACCCATAGAACCCATGGGAACCATAGAACCCATAGGGGACCCTATAGCACCCATGCGAACCATAGAACCCATTGGGACTCATAGGGGACCCATAGCACCCATGGGACCCATAGAGCACCCATGGGACCCATAGGGCACCCATGGGAACCATAGAACCCATAGGGGACCCAGAGCACCCATGGGACTCATAGAGCACCCATAGAACCCATAGGAACCATAGAGCACCCATGGGAACCATAGAACCCATGGGACTCATAGGGGACCCATAGCACCCATGGGATCTATAGAGCACCCATGGGAACCATAGAACCCATAGGGGTCCCATAGCACCCATGGGATCTATAGAGCACCCATGGGAACCACAGAGCACCCATGCAACCCATGGGACCCATAGAGCACCCATAGCACCCATGGGACTCATAGGGGACCCATAGCACCCATGGGAACCATAGAACCCATTGGGGACCCAGAGCACCCATGGGAACCATAGAGCACCCATGGGATCCATAGAGCACCCATGGGAACCATAGAACCCATAGGGGACCCTATAGCACCCATGGGATCCACAGGGCACCCACAGCACCCATGGGAACCATAGAACCCATAGGGGACCCATAGCACCCATGGGACTCATAGAGCACCCACAGAACCCATGGGAACCATAGAGCACCCATGGGACTCATAGGGGACCCATAGCACCCATGGGAACCATAGAGCACCCATGGGATCCACAGGGCACCCATAGAACCCATGGGAACCATAGAACCCATAGCACCCATGGGAACCAGAGGGCACCCATGGGAACCATAGAACCCATAGGGGACCCAGAGCACCCATGGGATCCAGAGGGCACCCATGGGAACCATAGAGCCCATAGGGGACCCACAGCACCCATGGGAACCATAGAACCCATTGGGACTCATAGGGGACCCAGAGCACCCATGGGACCCATAGAGCACCCATGGGAACCATAGAACCCATTGGGACTCATAGGGGACCCATAGCACCCATGGGAACCAGAGGGCATCCATTGCACCCATAGGGGACCCAGAGCATCCATGGGACCCATAGGGCACCCATGGGACCCACAGGGCACCCACGGCACCCATGGGACCCATAGAGCACCCATGGGAACCATAGAACCCATTGGGACTCATAGGGGACCCATAGCACCCATGGGAACCATAGAACCCATAGGGCACCCACAGCACCCATGGGACTCATAGAGCACCCATAGAACCCATGGGAACCATAGCAGACCCATAGCACCCATAGCACCCATGGGACCCATAGAGCACCCACGGCACCCACAGGGCATCCATGGGACCCACAGGGCACCCACAGCACCAATGGGACCCATAGAGCACCCATAGAACCCATGGGAATCATAGAACCCATAGGGGACCCACAGCACCCATGGGACCCATGGGATCCATAGAGCACCCATGGGAACCATAGAACCCATAGGGGACCCTATAGCACCCATGGGAACCATAGAACCCATTGGGACTCATAGGGGACCCATAGCACCCATGGGAACCATAGAGCACCCATGGGAACCATAGAACCCATTGAGACTCATAAGGGACCCATAGCACCCATGGGATCCATAGAGCACCCACAGCACCCATGGGATCCATAGAGCACCCATAGAACCCATGGGAACCATAGAGCACCCATGGGAACCATAGAACCCATGGGACTCATAGGGGACCCATAGCACCCATGGGAACCATAGAGCACCCATGGGATCCACAGGGCATCCACAGCACCCATGGGATCCACAGAGCACCCATAGCACCCATGGGATCCATAGAGCACCCATGGGAACCATAGAACCCATAGGGGACCCTATAGCACCCATGCGAACCATAGAACCCATTGGGACTCATAGGGGACCCATAGCACCCATGGGACCCATAGAGCACCCATGGGAACCATAGAACCCATTGGGACTCATAGGGGACCCATAGCACCCATGGGATCCATAGAGCACCCACAGCACCCATGGGATCCATAGAGCACCCATAGAACCCATGGGAACCATAGAGCACCCATGGGAACCATAGAACCCATGGGACTCATAGGGGACCCATAGCACCCATGGGAACCATAGAGCACCCATGGGATCCACAGGGCATCCACAACACCCATGGGATCCACAGAGCACCCATAGCACCCATGGGATCCATAGAGCACCCATGGGAACCATAGAACCCATAGGGGACCCTATAGCACCCATGGGAACCATAGAACCCATTGGGACTCATAGGGGACCCATAGCACCCATGGGACTCATAGAGCACCCATGGGAACCATAGAACCCATTGGGACTCATAGGGGACCCATAGCACCCATGGGATCCATAGAGCACCCATGGGATCCACAGGGCATCCACAGCACCCATGGGACCCATAGAGCACCCATAGAACCCACAGGGGACCCATAGCACCCATGGGAACCATAGAACCCATAGGGGACCTATAGCACCCATGGGACTCATAGGGGACCCAGAGCACCCATGGGATCTATAGAGCACCCATGGGAACCAGAGGGCACCCACAGCACCCATGGGACCCATAGAGCACCCATGGGAATCATAGAACCCATGGGACTCATAGGGGACCCATAGCACCCATGGGATCCATAGAGCACCCATAGAACCCATGGGACCCATAGAGCACCCATAGAACCCATGGGACTCATAGGGGACCCATAGCACCCATGGGATCTATAGAGCACCCATGGGATCCATAGAGCACCCATGGGACCCATAGAACCCATAGGGGACCCTATAGCACCCATGGGAACCATAGAACCCATAGGGGACCCACAGCACCCATGGGACCCATGGGATCCATAGAGCACCCATGGGAACCATAGAACCCATAGGGGACCCTATAGCACCCATGGGAACCATAGAACCCATTGGGACTCATAGGGGACCCATAGCACCCATGGGAACCATAGAGCACCCATGGGAACCATAGAACCCATTGAGACTCATAAGGGACCCATAGCACCCATGGGATCCATAGAGCACCCACAGCACCCATGGGATCCATAGAGCACCCATAGAACCCATGGGAACCATAGAGCACCCATGGGAACCATAGAACCCATGGGACTCATAGGGGACCCATAGCACCCATGGGAACCATAGAGCACCCATGGGATCCACAGGGCATCCACAGCACCCATGGGATCCACAGAGCACCCATAGCACCCATGGGATCCATAGAGCACCCATGGGAACCATAGAACCCATAGGGGACCCTATAGCACCCATGGGAACCATAGAACCCATTGGGACTCATAGGGGACCCATAGCACCCATGGGACCCATAGAGCACCCATGGGAACCATAGAACCCATTGGGACTCATAGGGGACCCATAGCACCCATGGGACTCATAGAGCACCCATGGGAACCATAGAACCCATTGGGACTCATAGGGGACCCATAGCACCCATGGGATCCACAGGGCATCCACAGCACCCATGGGACCCATAGAGCACCCATAGAACCCACAGGGGACCCATAGCACCCATGGGAACCATAGAACCCATAGGGGACCTATAGCACCCATGGGACTCATAGGGGACCCAGAGCACCCATGGGATCTATAGAGCACCCATGGGAACCAGAGGGCACCCATAGGACCCATAGAACCCATAGGGGACCCAGAGCTCCCATGGGACCCACAGAGCACCCATGGGAACCAGAGGGCACCCATGGGACCCATAGAACCCATTGGGACTCATAGGGGACCCAGAGCACCCATAGGATCCATAGAGCACCCATGGGACCCATAGAACCCATAGGGAACCCAGAGCACCCATGGGATCTATAGAGCACCCATGGGAACCAGAGGGCACCCATGGGACCCATAGAACCCATAGGGGACCCAGAGCACCCATGGGACTCATAGGGGACCCAGAGCACCCATGGGATCCAGAGGGCACCCATGGGACCCATAGAGCACCCATGGGATCCATAGAAGCCATGGGACTCATAGGGGACCCATAGGGGACCCAGAGCACCCATGGGAACCATAGCAGTCCCATAGCACCCATGGGACCCAGAGGGCACCCAGAGCACCCATGGGATCCATAGGGCACCCATAGCACTCATAGGGGACCCATAGCACCCATAGCACCCATGGGATCCAGAGGGCACCCAGAGCACCTATGGGACCCATAGAGCACCCATAGCACTCATAGGGGACCCAGAGCACCCATGGGACCCATAGGGGACCCATAGCACCCATGGGACCCATAGGGCACCCATGGGACCCATAGAGCGACCCATAAGTGGTCTCTCAGCCCCATAAATAGTTGACGCCGGCGATGGTGGTTCCCACTCTCGTGCAACGCCCTTCGCATGAGGGCTCCTCCACTGCCCCCCAAGTGCCCCCTCAGCCCCATAACTGATCTCTCCGCCCCATAAGTGATCTCTCAGCCCCACAAGTGGCTTCTCAGCCCCATAACTCACCATTTGTAGTCAATGACGGTGATGGTGGTTCCCACTCGCGTGCAACGCCCTTCGCACGAGGGCTCTCCCACTGCCCCCCAAGTGCCCCCTTTGCCCCATAACTGATCTCTCAGCCCCATAAGTGATCTCTCAGCCCCACAAGTGGCCTCTCAGCCCCATAAATAGTTGATGTGGGCGATGGTGGTTCCCACTCTCGTGCAACGCCCTTCGCACGAGGGCTCCCCCACTGCCCCCCAAGTGCCCCCTTTGCCCCTCTCAGCCCCACAAGTGATCTCTCAGCCCCATAAGCGGTCTCTCAGCCCCACAAGTGGCTTCTCAGCCCCATAAATAGTTGACGCCGGCGATGGTGGTTCCCACTCTCGTGCAACGCCCTTCGCACGAGGGCTCCTCCACTGCCCCCCAAGTGCCCCCTCAGCCCCATAACTGATCTCTCAGCCCCATAAGTGATCTCTCAGCCCCATAAGTGGTCTCTCAGCCCCATAACTGATCTCTCAGCCCCACAAGTGGCCTCTCAGCCCCATAAATAGTTGACGCCGGCGATGGTGGTTCCCACTCTCGTGCAACGCCCTTCGCACGAGGGCTCTCCCACTGCCCCCCAAGTGCCCCCTCAGCCCCATAACTGATCTCTCAGCCCCATAAGCGGTCTCTCAGCCCCATAAGTGATCTCTCAGCCCCACAAGTGGTCTCTCAGCCCCATAAATAGTTGATGCGGGCGATGGTGGTTCCCACTCTCGTGCAACGCCCTTCGCACGAGGGCTCTCCCACTGCCCCCCAAGTGCCCCCTTTGCCCCTCTCAGCCCCACAAGTGGGTTCTGAGCCCCACAAGTGTGGGTCGGCGCCCCCCAACTCACCAGTCGTAGTCGACGACGGCGATGGTGATGCTGACGTGGTTCACGCTCTCGTGCGGAACGTCGAACACGAGGGCTTCGTTGTAGCTCGGGTTCAGAGTGTTCTTCTTGATGGAGGTTTTGCGCTTCTTCAGGCGCCGCCCGTCGGCCATGAGGGACGCCTTCACGTAGGGGTCTGCGGGCGACCCACAGCGACCCATAGCGACCCATAGCGACCCATAGAGAACCCATAGAGACCAATAGAGAACACATAGAGACCCATAGAGACCCATAGAGACCCCATAGAGACCCATAGAGACCCATAGAGAGCCATAGAGAACCCACAGAGACCCATAGGGACCCATAGGGACCCATAGAGACCCATAGGGACCCATAGAGACCCCATAGAGACCCATAGAGACCCCATAGAGACCATAGAGACCCATAGAGAGCCATAGAGACCCATAGAGACCTATAGAGACCCATAGAGAGCCATAGAGAGCCATAGGGACCCATAGAGACCCATAGAGACCCATAGGGACCCATAGAGAGCCATAGAGAGCCATAGAGAGCCATAGAGACCCATAGAGACCCATAGAGAGCCCATAGAGACCCATAGAGACCCATAGGGACCCATAGAGAACCATAGAGACCCACAGAGACCCATAGAGACCCATAGAGACCCATAGAGAGCCCATAGAGACCCATAGCGACCCATAGAGACCCATAGAGAGCCATAGAGACCCATAACCCCCCAAGTCCCCCCCAATCCACCATTGAGGTCAACGATGACCACGTCGGAGATGTTGATGGTGGTCACCATGAGGTCCATGGCCCCATAACCCCATGTCCTCCTGTCCCCCCATGTCCCCCCATGTCCCCATGTCCCCCCATGTCCCCCCATGTCCCCCACATCCCCCCATGTCCTCCTGTCCCCCCATAACCCCCCAAGTCCCCCCCAATCCACCACTGAGGTCAACGATGCCCAAGTTGGAGATGTTGATGGTGGTCACCACCACCTTCATGGCCCCATAACCCCATGTCCTCCTGTCCCCCCATGTCCCCCCATGTCCCCCCATGTCCCCCCATAACCCCCCATCTCCTCCTGTCCCCCCATAACCCCCCAAGTCCCCTCCAATCAACCATTGAGGTCAACGATGCCCAAGTCGGAGATGTTGATGATGGTCACCATGAGGTTCATGGCCCCATAACCCCATGTCCTCCTGTCCCCCCATGTCCCCACGTCCCCCCATGTCCCCCCACACCCCCCCATGTCCCTCCTGTCCCCCCATAACCCCCCAAGTCCCCCCCAATCCACCATTGAGGTCAACGATGCCCAAGTTGGAGATGTTGATGATGGCCACCATGAGGTTTGTGGCCCCATAACCCCATGTCCTCCTGTCCCCCCCATGTCCCCCCGTGTCCCCACGTCCCCCCATGTCCCACCCGAGTAGCCGGTGAGGTCCATGGCGCGTAGGTTGGAGGCGCGGATGACGGTGACCGTCAGGCGTCCGGCGGTCGGCAGATAACACAGCGAGAAGTTCACCTCTCCCAGATCGGCCTTCTCCTGCCCAGAGGGGACAATGTCACCACCGGAGGGGACAACGCTCCCTCCACACCTCCACGGACCTCAGGTGACCCCTCAAGCCAAGATGGCCCCGCGTTGTCCCTCCTGAGGTCCCTCAACCTCCATAATGTCATCCATGGACGTTCCTCAACCTCCATAATGTCATCCATTGACGTTCCTCAACCTCCATAATGTCATCCATTGATGTCCCTCAACCTCCATAATGTCATCCATGGACATTCCTCAACCTCCATAATGTCATTGATGTCCCTCAACCTCCATAATGTCATCCATTGACGTTCCTCAACCTCCATAATGTCATCCATTGATGTCCCTCAACCTCCATAATGTCATCCATTGACGTCCCTCAACCTCCATAATGTCATCCATTGACGTTCCTCAACCTCCATAATGTCATCCATTGACGTTCCTCAACCTCCATAATGTCATCCATGGATGTCCCTCAACCTCCATAATGTCATCCATTGACGTTCCTCAACCTCCACAACGTCATTGATGTCCCTCAACCTCCATAATGTCATCCATTGATGTCCCTCAACCTCCATAATGTCATCCATTGATGTCCCTCAACCTCCATAATGTCATCCATTGACGTTCCTCAACCTCCATAATGTCATCCATTGACGTCCCTCAACCTCCATAATGTCATCCATTGATGTCCCTCAACCTCCATAATGTCATCCATGGACGTCCCTCAACCTCCATAATGTCATCCATAGACGTCCCTCAACCTCCATAATGTCATCCATGGACGTCCCTCAACCTCCACAATGTCATCCATTGACGTTCCTCAACCTCCATAATGTCATTGATGTCCCTCAACCTCCATAATGTCATCCATTGACGTCCCTCAACCTCCATAATGTCATCCATGGACGCCCCTCAACCTCCATAATGTCATCCATTGACGCCCCTCAACCTCCATAATGTCATCCATTGACGTTCCTCAACCTCCATAATGTCATCCATTGATGTTCCTCAACCTCCATAATGTCATCCATGGACGTCCCTCAACCTCCATAATGTCATCCATTGTCGTCCCTCAACCTCCATAATGTCATCCATTGATGTCCCTCAACCTCCATAATGTCATCCATTGAGTCCCTCAACCTCCATAATGTCATCCATTGACGCCCCTCAACCTCCATAATGTCATCCATTGATGTCCCTCAACCTCCATAATGTCATCCATGGACGTTCCTCAACCTCCACAACGTCATTGATGTCCCTCAACCTCCATAATGTCATCCATTGACGTTCCTCAACCTCCACAACGTCATTGATGTCCCTCAACCTCCATAATATCATCCATTGACGTCCCTCAACCTCCATAATGTCATCCATTGGCGCCCCTCAACCTCCATAATGTCATCCATTGACGTCCCTCAACCTCCATAATGTCATCCATTGAGTTCCTCAACCTCCATAATGTCATCCATTGACGTCCCTCAACCTCCACAACGTCATTGATGTCCCTCAACCTCCATAATGTCATCCATTGACGTCCCTCAACCTCCATAATGTCATCCATTGACGCCCCTCAACCTCCATAATGTCATCCATTGACGTCCCTCAACCTCCACAACGTCATTGATGTCCCTCAACCTCCATAATGTCATCCATGGACGTTCCTCAACCTCCACAACGTCATTGATGTCCCTCAACCTCCATAATGTCATCCATTGAGTCCCTCAACCTCCATAATGTCATCCATTGATGTTCCTCAACCTCCATAATGTCATCCATTGACGTTCCTCAACCTCCATAATGTCATCCATTGACGTCCCTCAACCTCCATAATGTCATCCATTGACGTTCCTCAACCTCCATAATGTCATCCATGGACGTTCCTCAACCTCCATAATGTCATCCATTGACGTCCCTCAACCTCCACAATGTCATTGATGTCCCTCAACCTCCATAATGTCATCCATGGACGTCCCTCAACCTCCATAATGTCATCCATTGAGTCCCTCAACCTCCATAATGTCATCCATTGAGTCCCTCAACCTCCATAATGTCATCCATTGACGCCCCTCAACCTCCATAATGTCATCCATTGATGTCCCTCAACCTCCATAATGTCATCCATGGACGTCCCTCAACCTCCATAATGTCATCCATTGACGTTCCTCAACCTCCATAATGTCATCCATTGACGCCCCTCAACCTCCATAATGTCATCCATTGATGTCCCTCAACCTCCACAACGTCATTAATGTCCCTCAACCTCCATAATGTCATCCATTGACGTCCCTCAACCTCCATAATGTCATCCATTGACGTTCCTCAACCCCCATAATGTCATCCATGGACGTCCCTCAACCTCCATAATGTCATTGACGTCCCTCAACCTCCATAATGTCATCCATTGGCGCCCCTCAACCTCCATAATGTCATCCATTGATGTCCCTCAACCTCCATAATGTCATCCATTGACGTCCCTCAACCTCCATAATGTCATCCATTGACGTCCCTCAACCTCCATAATGTCATCCATTGATGTCCCTCAACCTCCATAATGTCATCCATTGATGTCCCTCAACCTCCATAATGTCATCCATTGACGTCCCTCAACCTCCATAATGTCATCCATTGACGTTCCTCAACCTCCATAATGTCATCCATTGATGTCCCTCAACCTCCATAATGTCATCCATTGAGTCCCTCAACCTCCATAATGTCATCCATTGACGTCCCTCAACCTCCATAATGTCATCCATTGAGTCCCTCAACCTCCATAATGTCATCCATTGACGTCCCTCAACCTCCATAATGTCATCCATTGACGTCCCTCAACCTCCATAATGTCATCCATTGAGTCCCTCAACCTCCATAATGTCATCCATTGACGTCCCTCAACCTCCATAATGTCATCCATGGATGTTCCTCAACCTCCATAATGTCATCCATTGACGTTCCTCAACCTCCATAATGTCATCCATTGACGTCCCTCAACCTCCATAATGTCATCCATTGACGTCCCTCAACCTCCATAATGTCATCCATTGACGTTCCTCAGCCTCCATAATGTCATCCATTGACGTTCCTCAACCTCCACAACGTCATTGATGTCCCTCAACCTCCATAATGTCATCCATTGACGTTCCTCAACCTCCATAATGTCATTGATGTCCCTCAACCTCCATAATGTCATCCATTGACGTTCCTCAACCTCCATAATGTCATTGATGTCCCTCAACCTCCACAATGTCATCCATTGACGTCCCTCAACCTCCATAATGTCATCCATGGACGTTCCTCAACCTCCATAATGTCATCCATTGACGTCCCTCAACCTCCATAATGTCATCCATTGACGTCCCTCAACCTCCATAATGTCATCCATTGACGTTCTTCAACCTCCATAATGTCATCCATGGACGTCCCTCAACCTCCACAACGTCATTGATGTCCCTCAACCTCCATAATGTCATCCATTGACGTTCCTCAACCTCCATAATGTCATCCATGGACGTCCCTCAACCTCCACAACGTCATTGATGTCCCTCAACCTCCATAATGTCATCCATTGACGTCCCTCAACCTCCATAATGTCATCCATGGACGTCCCTCAACCTCCATAATGTCATCCATGGACGTCCCTCAACCTCCACAACGTCATTGATGCCCCTCAACCTCCATAATGTCATCCATGGACGTCCCTCAACCTCCATAATGTCATCCATGGACGTCCCTCAACCTCCATAATGTCATCCATTGACGTTCCTCAACCTCCACAACGTCATTGATGTCCCTCAACCTCCATAATGTCATCCATTGACGTTCCTCAACCTCCATAATGTCATCCATTGATGTCCCTCAACCTCCATAATGTCATCCATTGATGTCCCTCAACCTCCATAATGTCATCCATTGACGTTCCTCAACCTCCATAATGTCATCCATTGATGTCCCTCAACCTCCATAATGTCATCCATTGATGTCCCTCAACCTCCACAACGTCATTGATGTCCCTCAACCTCCATAATGTCATCCATTGACGTCCCTCAACCTCCATAATGTCATCCATTGACGTTCTTCAACCTCCATAATGTCATCCATTGACGTCCCTCAACCTCCATAATGTCATCCATTGACGTTCTTCAACCTCCATAATGTCATCCATTGACGTCCCTCAACCTCCATAATGTCATCCATTGACGTTCCTCAACCTCCATAATGTCATCCATGGACGTCCCTCAACCTCCATAATGTCATCCATGGACGTCCCTCAACCTCCACAACGTCATTGATGTCCCTCAACCTCCATAATGTCATCCATTGACGTCCCTCAACCTCCATAATGTCATCCATGGACGTCCCTCAACCTCCATAATGTCATCCATTGAGTTCCTCAACCTCCATAATGTCATCCATTGACGTCCCTCAACCTCCATAATGTCATCCATTGATGTCCCTCAACCTCCATAATGTCATCCATTGATGTCCCTCAACCTCCATAATGTCATCCATTGACGTCCCTCAACCTCCACAACGTCATTGATGTCCCTCAACCTCCATAATGTCATCCATGGACGTCCCTCAACCTCCATAATGTCATCCATTGACGTCCCTCAACCTCCATAATGTCATCCATTGACGTTCCTCAACCTCCATAATGTCATCCATTGATGTCCCTCAACCTCCATAATGTCATCCATTGATGTCCCTCAACCTCTATAATGTCATCCATTGACGTCCCTCAACCTCCATAATGTCATCCATGGACGTCCCTCAACCTCCATAATGTCATCCATTGACGTCCCTCAACCTCCATAATGTCATCCATTGACGCCCCTCAACCTCCATAATGTCATCCATTGACGCCCCTCAACCTCCATAATGTCATCCGTTGACGTTCCTCAACCTCCATAATGTCATCCATTGATGTCCCTCAACCTCCATAATGTCATCCATTGACGTCCCTCAACCTCCATAATGTCATCCATTGACGTTCCTCAACCTCCATAATGTCATCCATTGACGTTCCTCAACCTCCATAATGTCATCCATTGATGTCCCTCAACCTCCATAATGTCATCCATTGACGTCCCTCAACCTCCATAATGTCATCCATTGACGTTCCTCAACCTCCATAATGTCATCCATTGACGTCCCTCAACCTCCATAATGTCATCCATGGACGTTCCTCAACCTCCACAACGTCATTGACGTACCTCAACCTCCATAATGTCATCCATTGAGTCCCTCAACCTCCATAATGTCATCCATGGACGTTCCTCAACCTCCACAACGTCATTGATGTCCCTCAACCTCCATAATGTCATCCATTGACGTTCCTCAACCTCCATAATGTCATCCATTGACGTCCCTCAACCTCCATAATGTCATCCATTGATGTCCCTCAACCTCCATAATGTCATCCATTGACGTTCCTCAACCTCCATAATGTCATTAATTGACGTTCCTCAACCTCCACAATGTCATTGATGTCCCTCAACCTCCATAATGTCATCCATTGACGTTCCTCAACCTCCATAATGTCATCCATTGACGTCCCTCAACCTCCATAATGTCATCCATTGACGTTCCTCAACCTCCATAATGTCATCCATTGACGTTCCTCAACCTCCATAATGTCATCCATTGACGTCCCTCAACCTCCATAATGTCATCCATTGATGTCCCTCAACCTCCATAATGTCATCCATTGACGTCCCTCAACCTCCATAATGTCATCCATTGACGTTCCTCAACCTCCATAATGTCATCCATGGACGTTCCTCAACCTCCATAATGTCATCCATTGACGTCCCTCAACCTCCATAATGTCATCCATTGACGTTCCTCAACCTCCATAATGTCATCCATTGATGTCCCTCAACCTCCATAATGTCATCCATGGACGTCCCTCAACCTCCATAATGTCATCCATTGATGTCCCTCAACCTCCATAATGTCATCCATTGACGTTCCTCAACCTCCACAACGTCATTGATGTCCCTCAACCTCCATAATGTCATCCATTGATGTCCCTCAACCTCCACAACGTCATTGATGTCCCTCAACCTCCATAATGTCATCCATTGACGTTCCTCAACCTCCATAATGTCATCCATTGACGTTCCTCAACCTCCACAACGTCATTGATGTCCCTCAACCTCCACAACGTCATTGATGTCCCTCAACCTCCATAATGTCATCCATTGACGTCCCTCAACCTCCATAATGTCATTGATGTCCCTCAACCTCCATAATGTCATCCATTGACGTCCCTCAACCTCCATAATGTCATCCATTGACGTTCCTCAACCTCCACAACGTCATTGATGTCCCTCAACCTCCATAATGTCATCCATTGACGTTCCTCAACCTCCATAATGTCATCCATGGACGTCCCTCAACCTCCATAATGTCATCCATTGATGTCCCTCAACCTCCATAATGTCATCCATTGATGTCCCTCAACCTCCATAATGTCATCCATTGATGTCCCTCAACCTCCATAATGTCATCCATTGACGTTCCTCAACCTCCATAATGTCATCCATGGACGTTCCTCAATCTCCATAATGTCATCCATTGATGTCCCTCAACCTCCATAATGTCATTGATGTCCCTCAACCTCCATAATGTCATTGATGTCCCTCAACCTCCATAATGTCATCCATTGACGTTCCTCAACCTCCATAATGTCATCCATTGATGTCCCTCAACCTCCATAATGTCATTGATGTCCCTCAACCTCCATAATGTCATCCATGGACGTCCCTCAACCTCCATAATGTCATCCATGGACGTCCCTCAACCTCCATAATGTCATCCATTGATGTCCCTCAACCTCCATAATGTCATACATTGATGTCCCTCAACCTCCATAATGTCATCCATTGAGTCCCTCAACCTCCATAATGTCATCCATGGACATTCCTCAACCTCCATAATGTCATCCATGGACATTCCTCAACCTCCATAATGTCATCCATTGACGTTCCTCAACCTCCACAACGTCATTGACGTTCCTCAACCTCCATAATGTCATCCATTGACGTTCCTCAACCTCCATAATGTCATTGATGTCCCTCAACCTCCATAATGTCATCCATTGACGTTCCTCAACCTCCACAACATCACTGACGTCCCTCAACCTCCATAATGTCATCCATTGACGTCCCTCAACCTCCATAATGTCATCCATTGACGTCCCTCAACCTCCATAATGTCATCCATTGACGTCCCTCAACCTCCATAATGTCATCCATTGACGTCCCTCAACCTCCATAATGTCATCCATTGACGTTCCTCAACCTCCATAATGTCATCCATTGATGTCCCTCAACCTCCATAATGTCATCCATTGACGTTCCTCAACCTCCATAATGTCATCCATTGATGTCCCTCAACCTCCATAATGTCATCCATTGACGTTCCTCAACCTCCATAATGTCATCCATTGACGTTCCTCAACCTCCATAATGTCATCCATTGACGTTCCTCAACCTCCATAATGTCATCCATGGATGTCCCTCAACCTCCATAATGTCATCCATTGACGTTCCTCAACCTCCATAATGTCATCCATTGATGTCCCTCAACCTCCATAATGTCATCCATTGACGTTCCTCAACCTCCATAATGTCATCCATTGACGTTCCTCAACCTCCATAATGTCATCCATGGACGTCCCTCAACCTCCATAATGTCATCCATTGACGTCCCTCAACCTCCATAATGTCATCCATTGATGTCCCTCAACCTCCATAATGTCATCCATGGACGTCCCTCAACCTCCATAATGTCATCCATTGATGTCCCTCAACCTCCATAATGTCATCCATTGACGTTCCTCAACCTCCACAACGTCATTGATGTCCCTCAACCTCCATAATGTCATCCATTGATGTCCCTCAACCTCCACAACGTCATTGATGTCCCTCAACCTCCATAATGTCATCCATTGACGTTCCTCAACCTCCATAATGTCATCCATTGATGTCCCTCAACCTCCATAATGTCATCCATTGAGTCCCTCAACCTCCATAATGTCATCCATTGACGTTCCTCAACCTCCATAATGTCATCCATTGACGTTCCTCAACCTCCACAACGTCATTGATGTCCCTCAACCTCCATAATGTCATCCATTGATGTTCCTCAACCTCCATAATGTCATCCATTGACGTTCCTCAACCTCCACAACGTCATTGATGTCCCTCAACCTCCATAATGTCATCCATTGAAGTCCCTCAACCTCCACAACGTCATTGATGTCCCTCAACCTCCATAATGTCATCCATTGACGTCCCTCAACCTCCATAATGTCATCCATTGACGTCCCTCAACCTCCATAATGTCATCCATGGACGTCCCTCAACCTCCATAATGTCATCCATTGACGTTCCTCAACCTCCATAATGTCATTGATGTCCCTCAACCTCCATAATGTCATCCATTGACGTCCCTCAACCTCCATAATGTCATCCATTGAAGTCCCTCAACCTCCACAACGTCATTGATGTCCCTCAACCTCCATAATGTCATCCATTGACGCCCCTCAACCTCCATAATGTCATCCATTGAGTCCCTCAACCTCCATAATGTCATCCATTGACGTCCCTCAACCTCCATAATGTCATCCATTGACGTTCCTCAACCTCCATAATGTCATCCATTGACGTTCCTCAACCTCCATAATGTCATCCATTGACGTTCCTCAACCTCCATAATGTCATCCACGGACGTCCCTCAACCCCCACCCCCGATGTCCCTCTCGCCGCCCCCTCACCCCTCCTCCCTCCAGGATATCCCTCCAGATGGGGACATCGGGACCGCGCTCGGCCGCTTCCAGAAGGTTCTCCAGGATGACATTCCCGATGAGGTCATGACGGGAGAAGCGATCGAAGTCGTAGATGGAAAACTGAAGGCGTCGGAGCGGAAGTTCACCGAAAGGGACCCCAAAACTGAAGGTCTCATCAAAGATGGGGTTCAACGTCTTCCGGTGGACCTTCGTCTGGAATTTCTTCTTCCGGTCGGGTAAGAGGTAGATTTTCACGTAAGGATCGGAAAAACCATTGGAATCTTTGGCCGGAAGATCGATGGCGCGAAGGACGCGGACCACCAACTGTTGCGAAGCGTAGGAGTAACGTAAGGAGAAACTGAGGCGACCGCAGGAGGTGGGGAGAGGACCTCCTCGAGCGCCTCCGAGGTCTTCGGAGCCGTAAAGTTCCGGTTGGATTTGACCCAAGAGGGTGGGGTTCTGCTCGGCTTTGTCCTCCGGGAGGGGAAGGGCGGAACTGAGGGAGGGGGAGGAAAAGGGGGGGGGTGGTGAGCATGGAGATGTGGTGGTATCCATTGTGGTGTCTCCATCGTGGTGGCAACCATCCCTGTGTCCCCCAATACCCCCAATGTCCCCCCATATCCCCTCTATATCCCCCCATATCCCCAATGTCCCCCCAATGTCCCCTCTATATCCCCCCAATATCCCCCCAATACCCCCCATTGCCCCCCCATATCCCCTCTATGCCCCCCCAATACCTCCAATGTCCCCCCAATACCCCCCATATCCCCCCAATATCCCCCCATATCCCCTCTATATCCTCCCAATGTCCCCCCAATGTTCCCCAATATCCCCCAAATCCCCCCAATACCCCCCAAAACCCCTCTATATCCCCCAATACCCCCCATATCCCCCCGATGTCCCCCCATATCCGCCCATATCCCCCCCATATCCCCTCTATATCCTCCCAATATCCCCCCAATGTCCCCCCAAATCCCCTCTACATCCCCCCAATGTCCCCCATATCCCCCCAATATCCCCCATATCCCCTCTATATCCCCCCATATCCCCCCAATACCCCCCAAATCCCCCCAATATCCCCCCAATACCCCCCCAATATCCCCCCCCCAATACCCCCCCCCCCCCCTTTCCTTACCTGCCCCCCCCCAGCAGTTGGGAGGTGGCCCTGGTGAGGCTCCCCCCCCCCCCCGCCGCCCCCCCCCCCCCCCCCCCCCCCCATTTCGGGGGGGGTCCCCTGTTGAAGGGGGAGGGGTTGGGCTGTAGTTTGAGGGGTATGGGGGGGGGGACCCCCCAACATTCTCATCGTCGTTCCCCCTTCCGGACACGGTCCCATATCCAAATAAGACCTTTCAAGAGGTGGTTCGGGTCCAGGTTCGGGTAAAGGGTCCCCAAAAAGTACCCCAACTCCTAAACCACCCCCCCCACCCCCCCCACTACTTTGGGGGGGTTCTTTACGGGGGGGGGGAAGGGTACCGCTCCCCCCTTTGTGCCTCCATGGGACCCAACAGAGCTTCCAAGAGACGAAGAGCGACACCCCCAAAAGGACGATCCCGCAGAAGGTGACGATGACGGAGAGGAGACTGACGGAGACCTCTGGGGAGGAGAAAGAAAAGGGGGGGGGGGGGAAAGACACCCCAAAAGTTAAAAGGATAGGGGGGGGACCCCAAAAAGTTTAAGGGGAGGGGGAGAAAAAGGTACCCAAAGAGAACATCATTGTCTTTCGGTGCCATCATCGTCATTTGGTGCCATCACCCTCTTGGGGTACCATCACCTTTTTGGGGTTCCATCACTTTTTTGGGGTTCTATCATCTTTTTTGGGGTCTCATCACCTTTTTTGGGGTCTCAGCACCTTTTTGGGGGTCCCCAAAACTTGGAGGGCCCCAAAACTCGAGGTGGAGGGAGAGAAAAAGGTACCCAAGGAGAACATCATCGTCATTTGGTGCCATCGCCCTCTTGGGGTACCATCACCTTATTGGGGTTCCATCATCTTTTTTGGGGTCTCATCACCTTTTTGGGGTCTCATCACCTTATTGGGGTCTCATCACCTTTTTGGGGGTCCCCAAAACTTGGAGGGCCCCAAAACTTGAGGTGGAGGGAGAGAAAAAGGTACCCAAGGAGAACATCATTGTCCTTTGGTGCCATCACCTTATTGGGGTTCCATCACCCTCTTGGGGTTCCATCACCTTATTGGGGTCTCATCACCTTATTGGGGGTCCCCCAAACTTATTGGGGGGTTGAAAGATGAGGGGGACCCCAAAACTCGAAGGAGGGGGAGATAAAAAGGTACCCAAGGAGAACATCATTGTCCTTTGGTGCCATCACCCTCTTGGGGTACCATCACCTTATTGGGGTTCCATCATCTTTTTTGGGGTTCCATCATCTTTTTGGGGGTCTCATCACCTTTTTTGGGGTCTCAGCACCTTTTTGGGGGTCCCCAAAAGTTGGAGGACCCCAAAACTTGAGGTGGAGGGAGAGAAAAAGGTACCCAAAGAGAACATCATTGTCCTTTGGTGCCATCACTGTCATTTGGTGCCATCACCCTCTTGGGGTTCCATCACCTTTTTGGGGTTCCATCATCTTTTTGGGGTCTCATCACCCTATTGGGGGTCCCCCAAACTTATTGGGGGGCTGAAAGATGAGGGGGACCCCAAAACTCGAAGGAGGATTGAGATAAAAGGTACCCAAAGAGAACATCATCGTCCTTTGGTGCCATCACTCTCTTGGGGTTCCATCACCTCCCACTCCAGATTCACTCCGGTTTGACTCCAGATCCACTCCCACTCCCCATTTCCCCCCTCTCCTGCTCCAGATTGAATCCGGATTCACTCCAGATTGACTTCAGATCCACATTCCCCCCCTCTCCCACTCCAGATTCACTCCGGATCCACTCCCGATCCCCATTCTCCCCCTCTCTCACTCCGATTTGACTCTGGTTTGACTCCGGTTTGACTCCAGATCCACTCCGGATCCCCATTTTCCCCCTCTCCCGCTCCAGATTGACTCCAGATCCCCATTCTCCCTCTCTCCCACTCCAGATTCACTCCGGATCGACTCCAGATTCACTCCAGATCCCCATTTCCCCCCTCTCCCACTCCAGATTCACTCCGGATCGACTCCGGATCGACTCCAGATCCCCATTTCCCCCCTCTCCCACTCCAGATTGACTCCAGATTGACTCCAGTTTGACTCCAGATCCACTCCAGATCCCCATTCTCCCCCTCTCCCACTCCGGATTCACTCCAGATCCACTCCCTCTCCATATTTCCCCCCTCTCTCACTCCTGTTTGACTCCGGATTCACTCCAGATTGACTTCAGATCCACATTTTCCCCCCTCTCCCACTCCGGATTGACTCCAGATCCACTCCCGATCCCCATTCTCCCCCTCTCCCACTCCAGATTGACTCCGGATCCACTCCAGATTCACTCCGGATCCACTCCAGATCCCCATTCTCCCCCTCTCCCACTCCGGTTTGACTCCAGATCCACTCCAGATCCCCATTTCCCCCCTCTCCCACTCCAGATTCACTCCGGATTGACTCCAGATCCACTCTGGATCCCCATTCCCCCCCTCTCCCGCTTTGGATTGACTCCGGATCCACTCCAGATCCCCATTTCCCCCCTCTCCCGCTCCCTCGTGCCCCCCGGTGCCCCCTCACCGCCGTCGTGCGAGCGGGGGTGGCCGCGGTGCCGCAGGAGGTCGGTGAACTCGAGGCACTTTGGGTGTGGGGCGCGGGGGGCGAAGCAGAGCTCCTGCACGAGGCGCAGCGCCCCCCGGCACACGTCCTCCTCGTAGTCCCCCGACATCGCCGCTCCGCGCACGGCCCTCGGGCAAAGCGGTCCACACCCTCGTGCAAAACCCTCGTGCCACGCACGGTTCCCCCCCCCCGTGACCCCCCCGTGCGACGCTTTTGACCCCCTCGTGCAAACCCCTCGTGCGAAGCGTTTGACCCCCTCGTGCGAAACCCTCGTGCGACGCACATCCCCCCTCGTGTGACGCTTTTGACCCCTCTTGTGTCCCCTCGTGCAAAGCGTTTGACCCCCTCTTGTGTCCCCTCGTGCAAACCCTCGTGTGACCCCCCATGTGATGCTTTTGACCCCCTCGTGTGACCCCTCGTGCAAAGCGTTTGACCCCCTCGTGCAACACATGTCCCCCTTCGTGTGACCCCTCGTGCGACACTTGTGACCCCCTCTTGTGTCCCCTCGTGCAAACCCTCATGTGATGCTTTTGACCCCCTCGTGTGACCCCTCGTGCAAACCTTTGTGCAAACCCTCATGTGACCCCTTGTGTGACCCTCGTGCAACACTTGTGACCCCCTCTTGTGACCCCTCGTGCAAAGCGTTTGACCCCCTCATGCAAAACCCTCGTGCGACGCACGGCCCCCCTTATGTGACCCCTTGTGCAAACCCTCGTGTGACACATATGACCCCCTCTTGTGACCCCTCGTGCAACACACATCCCTCTCATGTGACCCCTTGTGCAAACCCTCGTGCAAACCCTCATGTGACCCCTCGTGTGATGCTTTTGACCCCCTCTTGTGACCCCTCGTGCAAACCCTCGTGTGACCCCTTGTGTAACCCCTCGTGCAAAGCGTTTGACCCCCTCGTGCCAAACCCTCGTGCGATGCACGGTTCCCCTCCGTGACCCCCTCGTGCGATGCTTTTGACCCCCTCGTGCAAACCCTCGTGTGACCCCTCATGCAAAGCGTTTGACCCCCTCGTGCGAAACCCTCGTGCGACGCATGGCCCCCCTCATGTGACCCCTTATGTGATGCTTTTGACCCCTCTTGTGTCCCCTCGTGCAAAACCCTCGTGCGACGCACGGCCCCCCCTCATGTGACCCCTCGTGTGATGCTTTTGACCCCTCTTGTGACCCCTCGTGCAAACCCCTCATGTGACCCCTCGTGCAAAGCGTTTGACCCCCTCGTGCGAAACCCTCGTGCAACACATGTCCCCCCTCGTGTGACCCCTTGTGCGACACTTTTGACCCCCTCTTGTGACCTCCTCTTGTGACCCCCTCGTGTGACCCCTCGTGCAAACCCTCATGTGACACATATGACCCCCTCTTGTGACCCCTCGTGCAACACACATCCCCCTCATGTGACCCCTCGTGACTCCTCGTGCAAACCCTCGTGTGACCCCTCATGTGACCCCTTGTGCAAACCCTCGTGCAAACCCTCGTGCAAACCCTCATGTGATGCTTTTGACCCCCTCTTGTGACCCCTCGTGCAAACCCTCGTGTGACACACATCCCCCCTCATGTGACCCCTCGTGCAACACTTGTGACCCCCTCTTGTGACTCCTCGTGCAAACCCTCGTGCGACCCCTCATGCAACACTTGTGACCCCTCTTGTGACCCCTCGTGCAAACCCTTGTGAGACCCCTCACGTGACCCGTCATGACTCCTCATGCAAACCCTCGTGCAACACATATTCCCCCTCGTGCAACCCCTCATGTGACCCCTTGTGTGACCCCTCGTGCAACACTTGTGACCCCTCTTGTGTCCTCTCGTGCAAACCCTTGTGTGACCCCTCGTGCAACACATGACCCCCTCTTGTGACCCCTCTTGTGACCCCTTGTGCAAACCCTCATGTGAACCCTCGTGTGACGCTTTTGACCCCTCGTGTGACCCCTCGTGCAAACCCTCGTGCGACACATATGACCCTCTTGTGTGTCCCCTCGTGTGACCCCTCGTGCAACACATATTCCCCCTCGTGCGACCCCTCATGTGACCCCTTGTGTGACCCCCTCGTGCAACACTTGTGACCCCCTCTTGTGACCCCTCGTGTGAACCCCCGTGCAACACACATCCCCCCTCGTGCGACCCCTCACGTAACCCCTCGTGCAAACCCTCGTGCGACACATATGACCCCCTTGTGTGACCCCTCGTGCAACACTTGTGACCCCCTCTTGTGACCCCTCACGTGACCACTCGTGTAACCCCTCGTGCGACCCCTCGTGCAACACATGTGACCCCCTCTTGTGACCCCTCGTGTAACCCCTTGTGCAAACCCTCGTGCAAAGCGTTTGACCCCTCGTGTGACCCCTCATGACCCCTCGTGCAAACCCTCGTGCAAACCCTCGTGCAAACCCTGGTGCGAGCGCTCACCTCTGCTCAGCGCTGCCTTCGGGGCCGTTGTGCGCGGTGGGGGGGGGGAGGGGCCATGGGGGGCACCGGGAGGGGGAGGGGCTGCGGGGGGAGGGGGAGGGGAGGGGACAACTGTGACATCTGCCCCACAAGTGACCCATAAGTGACCCACAAGTGACCCCTCTGCCCCATAACTGCCCCATAACTGCCCCATAAGTGCTCCCTCTGAGCCCCATAACTGCCCCTCCAGACCCATAATTGCCCCTTCTGCCCCATAAGTGACCCATAAGTGACCCATAACTGCCCCATAAGTGACCCAGAAATGACCCATAAGTGACCCATAACTGCCCCCTCAGCCCCATAACTGCCCCATAACTGCCCCTCCAGACCCATAACTGCCCCATAACTGCTCCCTCAGCCCCATAACTGCCCCATAAGTGCTCCCTCTGAGCCCCATAACTGCCCCTCTGCCCCATAACTGCCCCATAACTGCCCCATAACTGCCCCTCCAGACCCATAACTGCCCCATCTGAGCCCCATAACTGCCCCTCAGCCCCATAACTGCCCCATAAGTGACCCATAACTGCCCCTCAGACCCATAAGTGACCCATAACTGCCCCCTCTGCCCCATAAATGCCCCATAAGTGCTCCCTCTGAGCCCCATAACTGCCCCTCCAGACCCATAATTGCCCCCTCTGCCCCATAACTGCCCCATAAGTGACCCATAACTGCCCCTCAGCCCCATAACTGACCCATAAGTGCTCCCTCTAAGCCCCATAACTGCCCCCTCTGAGCCCCATAACTGCCCCTCCAGACCCATAATTGCCCCCTCTGCCCCATAACTGCTCCCTCAGACCCATAACTGCCCCATAAGTGCTCCCTCTGAGCCCCATAACTGCCCCTCTGCCCCATAACTACCCCATAACTGCCCCCTCAGCCCCATAACTGCCCCATAACTGCCCCTCCAGACGCATAACTACCCCATAACTGCCCCTCCAGACCCATAACTGCCCCCTCTGCCCCATAACTGCCCCCTCAGCCCCATAACAGCCCCATAAGTGACCCATAACTGCCCCTCAGCCCCATAACTGCCCCATAACTGCCCCTCCAGACCCACAAGTGCTCCCTCAGACCCACAAGTGCCCCCTCAGCCCCATCACTGCCCCATAGATCTGAACCCCCATTCCTCTCCCCCCATCTCTGCCCCATAGATCTGAACCCCCATCTCTGCCCCATAGATCTGAACCCCCATTCCTCTCCCCCATCTCTGCCCCATAGATCTGAACCCCCATTCCTCTCCCCCCATCTCTGCCCCATAGATCTGAACCCCCATCTCTGCCCCATAGATCTGAACCCCCATTCCTCTCCCCCCATCTCTGCCCCATAGATCTGAACCCCCATTCCTCTCCCCCATCTCTGCCCCATAGATCTGAACCCCCATTCCTCTCCCCCCATCTCTGCCCCATAGATCTGAACCCCCATTCCTCTCCCCCCATCACTGCCCCATAGATCTGAACCCCCATTCCTCTCCCCCATCTCTGCCCCATAGATCTGAACCCCCATTCCTCTCCCCCCATCTCTGCCCCATAGATCTGAACCCCCATCTCTGCCCCATAGATCTGAACCCCCATTCCTCTCCCCCCATCTCTGCCCCATAGATCTGAACCCCCATTCCTCTCCCCCATCTCTGCCCCACAGATCTGAACCCCCATTCCTCTCCCCCATCTCTGCCCCACAGATCTGAACCCCCATTCCTCTCCCCCATCTCTGCCCCATAGATCTGAACCCCCATTCCTCTCCCCCCATCTCTGCCCCATAGATCTGAACCCCCATTCCTGACCCCCCATCACTGCCCCATAGATCTGAACCCCCATTCCTCTCCCCCCATCTCTGCCCCATAGATCTGAACCCCCAAACCCGACCCCCCCCCCCCCCGGTCCAGGCCGGGCCCGTTCTCACCTGCCGGTTCGGGCCGAGCCGAGCGGAGCCGAACGCGACCCGAACGTCTCCGAGCGGAGCCGAACGTCTCCGAGCGGAGCCGAACCCGAGACGAACGTCCCCGAGCGCTTCCGACTTGGCCCGAGGGGAGACGAACCCGCCCGAACCCGCCCGAGCGGAGCCGAACCCTCCCGAGTGGAGCCGAACCCTCCCGAGTAGAGCCGAACCCGCCCGAGCGGAGCCGAAAGGAGCCGAAAGGAGCCGAATGGAGCCGAATGGAGCCGAACGGAGCCGAATGGAGCCGAGTGACTGCGGCATCGCCCGAGGCCAACAGGGGGCGCGCGAGGGGGGTGGGAGTGGAGTTAAAGGGGGTCCCTATGGGGAGGGGATCCCTATAGGGGGTCCTAAGGGGGGGGTATACATATAGGGGGGTCCTAAGGGGGGGGAAATGGGGGGGACACAGCTATAGGGGGTCCCTATGGGGGGGTTATACCTATAAGGGGGTCCCTATGGGGGGAGTGTCTCTATAGGGGTCCCTATAGGGGGAGGGGCTTATGGGTGGGCGGAGCTATAGGGGGTCCCTATGGAGGGGGAGTGTCTCTATAGGGGTCCCTATGGGGGGGTCACAGCTATAGGGGTTTCCCGGGTGGGGCTTTGAGGCGGGGCTTGAGAGGGGCGTGGCTTTCTGGAGGGGGCGTGGCTACGAAGGGGGCGTGGCCTGGTAGCTACTTGCGGGGGCATGGCTTAAGGGGCGTGGCTTGGTAGATAAGGTGGGCGTGGCTTTTGGGGGCGTGGCTTAGATGACTGACACTTGTCAGCTACTCGTGGTGGGCGGGGCTTTTAGAGGGGGCGTGGTTTAGAAGGGGCGTGGCTTTGCGTAGGTGTTGTGGGGCGTGGCTTGAACGGGCGTGGCTTGTGTGGGGTTGATGGGGCGTGGCTTGGAGGGGGCGTGGCTTGAGAGTGGGCGTGGCTTCTTTCTGGGCTATTCAGTGGGCGTGGCCAGGAGGGGAGAAGCGATGGGTGTGGCTTTCCGTGGGCGTGGCTCGCGATCCGTGGGCGGGGCTCTGAGTGGGCGGGGCTCTACGTGGAGGCAGAGGGAGTGCGGGGCCAGGCGGGGGCGGGGTCTCACTTCATGTGGGCGGGGCCTGGAGGAGAAGAGGGCGGGGCTTTACCAGTGGGCGTGGCTCTGGCCGAGGGCCAGAAGGGGGCGTGTCTCGGGCGGTGGGCGTGGCCTGACAGACGCAGCGGTGGGCGGAGCCTACAGAGCAGCGGCTTTCATCACGCGATAGAGTGGGCGGGGCTCGGAGTGGGCGGGGCTTGCCCGTAGGAGGCGTGGCTCTGGCTTGTGGGCGGTACCTGGTGTGGGCGCGGCCTCTGTCGAGGTGGGAGTGGCCTCACCCTCTGGTGGGCGGGGCCTCACTTCCCGGTGGGCGGGGCTTCGCGCGGGCGCTGTTCACCGTTCCCATAGAGAGGCGCGCGCGGGGGGGGGGACTGGAGGGGCGGCGTGGGCGTGGTTACGCGGTGGGCGTGGTCATCGCGCGTGGGCGTGGCCTCATCTTCCTTCCCCTCCCACCCACCGCGCGTGGGCGTGGCCTCTCTTCCCCCCCCCTTCCCTTAACAGCGGTGGGCGCGGTCACGTGACGTGCCGCGGGCGTGGCGCCGAGTGGGCGTGGCCTCGCCGGCCGGTGGGCGTGGCCATAGTGGGCGGGGGGGAGAGAAAGGGGAGGGGCGGGGCCGCTCCGCAGCATCGGGGGCTCCGCTGCAACCGCTGCTCCGGGCAGGTACGGGGGGGGGGGGTGGTGAGTGTGCAAAGAGGAGGGGGGGAGTGTGCAAATGGGGGGGGGGAGTGTGCAAAGGGGAGGGGGGGAAGCATTGAACCGAGCTCGGGGGGGGCGGGAAATGGGGGGGGAGGGGGGAAATGGGGGCTCCGTGCAATGGGGAGGGGGGGGGTGGGTGTGCAAATAGGGGGGTGCAAATGGGGGGGTGGAAATGGGGGGGTGGAAATGGGGGGGTGCAAATAGGGGGGGTGCAAATAGGGGGGTGCAAATGGGGGTGTGGAAATGGGGGTGCAAATGGGGGCTCGGTGCAATGAGGAGCGTGCAAAGGGGGGGCTTTGTGCAAAGGGGGGTGTGCAAATGTGGGTGTGCAAATGGGGGGGTGGTGCAAATGGGGGCGGTGGTGCAAGAGGGGGGTGCAAATAGGGGCTCGGTGCAATGAGGAGCGTGCAAAGAGAAGGGGGGGTTGTGCAAAAGGGGGGGTGCAAATGGGGGCAATGGGGGGGGAATGGGGGGTCAGTGCAATGAGGAGTGTGCAAAGAGGGGGGTGGGTGTGCAAAAGGGGGGGTGGAAATAGGGGTGTGCAAAGGGGGGAGTGTGCAAATAGGAGCTCAGTGCAACGAGGAGCGTGCAAAGAGGAGGGGGTGTGCAAAGGGGGGGGGAATTGAGCCCAATGGGGGCGTGAAAATGGGGGGGGGGAAGTGTGCAAAGGAGCCGTGCAATGCACGAGGAGGGGAGGGGGGGGGCGGTGGGATGAGGAGGGGGGGGCGGAGCTCAGCGTGGGCGTGCAAAGAGTGGGGGGGGGGCACTTGTGCAAGAGGAGAGGGGCTCCGAGGGAGGGGGGAAGCGGCAGAATAGGGCCAAAGGGGTGTGCAAAGGGGTGAGTGTGCAAGAGAGGGGGAGGGGGTGGAAATGGGGGGGGGGGGAAGGAAGGGGAGCGGCGCTTGTGCAAAAGAGGGGTGTGCAAAAAGGAGGGGGGGGGGGCGGTGGTGCAAAGCCGCTGTGGGGGAGGAAGGGGCGTGCAAGGCGGAGGGGGGGTGAGTGTGCAAGGAAGGGGTGTGCAAAGGGGGGGGTGAAAGCAACGCGCGTGCAAAGGTGATGGTGCAAATGGAGGGGGGTGGAGGTGCAAATATGAGGCTCTGGGAGGGGGGGTGAGTGTGCAAGGGAGCGCGTGTGGGTAGTGTGAGTGTGCAAGAGCGGCGCACGTGTGCTACACCCCCCCCCGCACACCACGTGTGTCACACGTGCGGCTCCTTTGGGCCACGTGTGTCACACGTGAGTCCCCGACAGCCGCCCCGGAGAGACACACAGGTGTTGCACACGCGTGTGCAAAGCGCTAAGCTCCACCCCTATGGGCGGAAAGGCGCTGAGGACCCCCCCGAGTGTGCAAGAGGCGCCTCTCGGCCTCTCTTTGCACGCTCGCCGGCCTCGCATAGACGTGTAGGTGTGTTTGCACACGCGTGTGCACGCGCTTGGGGATCTCCTCCCCTCTCTCCCCCCCTCCCCTCGGGCAGCGGCTGCCGTTGCCATGGCAACAGCGCGGCGAGCCGCCGGCGCACGAGGAACACACGCGTGTGCAAAGGGGGAGTGCGTGTGTGCCCAGGCCCTCGTGCAACAGGGATGGCTTCCTGGTGGCCTTCCTTGCACACGCGTGTGCTCCCACCTCCCCCTCTCTTTGCACGCTCGTGCGCCGAATTCCCCCCCTTTGCACACTTGTGCGCTCACAAGCGCTCTCAGCTCCCCCTCTTTGCACACTCGCGGCCCCCATTTGCACGCTCACATCCTCTCAGCCCCGTCCTTTGCACGCTCGCACCCTCCCCGCTCCCCCCATTTGCACACTCGTGCCCCCAATTCGCTCCCTATTTGCACGCTCGTGCTCTCAGCGCCCCCCCTTTGCACACTCGCGTGCTCTCAGCCCCCTCCTTGCACACTCCCCCCCCCCCCCCCGCAGGCCCCATCTGGTTCAAGGTGACGTCCTCGTGTCCTCGCACCGTCGGTGCCCCCCCGGGACGCGCCCCAATTCCCGCTATAAATAACCCGACCCGGCACACGCGTGTGCGAGCACGAGGGGAGGGGGGGGGACGGGGAAAGAGGGGGGTTTGGGGGGGTCTGGGGGGGTCATTGACCCCTATATCCCCCCCTAAAGGGGTTCCATAGGGGTAGTGACCCCCATTCTGAGCACATGGGTGCACACGCGTGTGCAAGAGGGGGGGTGGGGGTGTAAAAGGGGGGATTTGGGGGGGAAAGAGGGGGGTTTGGGGGGGTCTGGGGGGGTCATTGCCCCCTATATCCCCCCCTAAAGGGGTTCCAGAGGGGCAGTGACCCCCACTGTGAGCACATGGGTGCACACGCGTGTGCAAGAGGTGGGGTGTGGGGGTGTAAAAGGGGGGATTTTGGGGGGGTTGAGGGGTTCTGGGGGGGTCACTGCCCCCTATATCCCCCCCTAAAGGGGTTCCAGAGGGGCAGTGACCCCCAAATTGAGCACATGGGTGCACACGCGTGTGCAAGGGGGGGGGTGGGGGGGTAAAAGGGGGGATTTTGGGGGGGTTGAGGGGTTCTGTGGGGGTCATTGCCCCCCAAGTCCCCCCCTAAAGGGGTCCCAGAGGGGCAGTGACCCCCAATGTGAGCACAGGGGTGCACACGCGTGTGCAAGAGGGGGGGTGGGGGTGTAAAAGGGGGGATTTGGGGGGGAAAGAGGGGGGTTTGGGGGGGTCTGGGGGGGTCATTGACCCCTATATCCCCCCCTAAAGGGGTTCCAGAGGGGCAGTGACCCCCAAATTGAGCACATGGGTGCACACGCGTGTGCAAGAGAGGGGGTGGGGGTGTAAAAAGGGGGATTTGGGGGGGGTTGAGGGGTTCTGGGGGGGTCATTGCCCCCTATATCCCCCCCTAAAGGGATTCCATAGGGGCAGTGACCCCCAAACTGAGCACATGGGTGCACACGCGTGTGCAAGAGGGGGTGTGGGGGTGTAAAAGGGGGGATTTTGGGGGGGTTGAGGGGTTCTGGGGGGGTCACTGACCCCCAAGTCCCCCCCTAAAGGGGTTCCATAGGGGCAGTGACCCCCACTGTGAGCACATGGGTGCACACGCGTGTGCAAGGGGGGGGGGTGGGGGTGTAAAAGGGGGGATTTGGGGGGGATTTTGGGGGTATTTTGGGGTTCAGGGGGGATTTTGGGGTTCAGGGGTGATTTTGGGGTTCGGGGGGGTCACTGCCCCCCTTTTTCCCCCCCCTTTGTGCTGTGATAGTGATGCGATCCCATGAAAACCCCATCTATGGGGTCATTTTGGGGGTGTTTTGGGGGGGATTTTGGGGTTCAGGAGGGATTTTGGGGTTCAGAGGTGATTTTGGGGTTCAGGGGGGTCACTGCCCCCCTTTTTCCCCCCCCTTTGTGCTGTGATAGTGATGCGATACCATGAAAACCCCATCTATGGGGTCATTTTGGGGGTGTTTTGGAGGGGATTTTGGGGGGTTTTGGGGGTTCAGGGGGGATTTTGGGGTTCAGGGGGAATTTTGGGGTTCGGGGGGGGTCACCCCTTTTTCCCCCCCCCCAGGCCTGTGATGCTGAGGCGATGCCGCGCACTCCGGCCTCCAGCGAGGAGGAAGAGGGGGGTCGGGGTTCAGAGTACCCCGAAGGTGATTCCGATTCGGGGAGCGAAGGACCCCCAAATCCTGGACCCCCCCGTTCCAGGGGTCCCCCAAGACCCCCCCCGACCCCCGACGATACCCACTTCAGCCGAATGGTATTCCGCATCGGGATCCCCGACTTGCACCAAACGGTAAGGGGGGGGGGACCCCAAAATATGAGGGGGGGGAGAACCCCAAAATAGGAGGGGGAGAACCCCAAAATATAATGGGGAAGAACCTCATAATAGGATTAAATGGGGGGGGGCAGAAATGTGGGGGGACCCCAATATATAGGGGGGGTATCAATATATGGGGGGGGTCAAAAAGATGGGGGGGACCCCAAAAATATGGGGGGGAGCCCAAAAAATATAGGGGGACCCCAAAAATATAGGGGACCCCAATATATGGGGGATCCCCAATATATGGGGAGGAGATAAAAGTATTGGGGGGACTCCAATCTATGGGGGAGATAAAAAATATGGGGGGGGGACCCCAATATATAGGGGGGAGGGAAGAATATGGGGGGACCCCAAAAATATGGAGGGATCCCCAATATAGGGGGGGAGGTAAAAATATGGGAGGAGGACCCCAATATATGTGAGGGAGCCCCAAAATAGGGGGGGATTTAGGGGGTCTCTGACCCCTATGGGTGCTGAGGGTCCTATTTGGGGGTCCCTTTTAGGGGTCCCCGTTATGGGGGTCCCCTTTGGGGGTGCTGGGGGTCCCCTTTGGGGGTCCCTGTTATGGGGGTCCCCTTTGGGGGTGCTGGAGGTCCCCTTTGGGGGTCCCCATTCTGGGGGTCTCTGACCCTATTGGTGCTGTGGGGGTCCCCTTTTGGGGTGCTGGGGGTCCCTTTTAGGGGTCCCTATTATGGGGGTCCCCTTTGGGGGTACTGGGGGTCCCTTATAGGGGTCCCTATTATGGGGGTCCCCTTTTGGGGTGCTGGGAGGTCCCTTTTGGGGGGTGCTGGGGGTCCTTTTGGGGGGTGCTGGGGGTCCTATTTGGGGGTGCTGGGGGTCCCCGTTCTGGGGGTCCCCTTTTGGGGTGCTGAGGGTCCCCATTATAGGGGTTTCTGACCCTATGGGTACTGGGGGACCCCTTTGGGGGTCCCCATTCTGGGGGTTCCTGACCCCTATGGGTGCTGTGAGGTCCCTTTTGGGGGGTGCTGGGGGTCCTATTTGGGGGTGCTGGGGGCCCCTTTTAGGGGTCCCTATTATGGGGGTCCCCTTTGGGGGTGTTGGGGGTCCCCTTTATGGGGGTCCCTGACCCTATGGGTGCTGGAGGTCCCCTTTAGAGGTCCCCATTCTGGAGGTCCCTGACCCTATGGGTGCTGTGGGGTCCCTTTTGGGGGTTGTTGGGGGTCCTATTTGGGGGTGCTGAGGGTCCCCATTCTCGGGGTCCCCTTTTGGGGTGCTGGGGGTCCCCTTTATGGGGGTCTCTGACCCTATGGGTACTGGGGGTCCCCTTTAGGGGTCCCCATTCTGGGGGTTTCTGACCCTATGCGTGCTGGGGGTCCCCTTTCGGGGTGCTGGGGGTCCCTTTTAGGGGTCCCTATTCTGGGGGTCCCCTTTTGGAGTGCTGGGGGTCCCCTTTAGGGATCCCTATTATGAGGGTCCCTGACCCCTATGGGTGCTGGGGGGTCCCCATTATGGGGGTTCCTGACCGTATGGGTGCTGTGGGGGTCCCCTTTTGGGGTGCTGGGGGTCCCTTTTAGGGGTCCCTATTATGGAGGTCCCCTTTTGGGGTGCTGAGGGTCCCCTTTATGGGGGTCCCTGACCCTATGGATGCTGTGAGGTCCCTTTTGGGGGGTGCTGGGGGTCCTTTTTGGGGGTACTGGGGGTCCTATTTGGGGGTGCTGAGGGTCCCCATTCTTGGGGTCCCCTTTTGGGGTGTTGGGGGTCCCCTTTATGGGGGTCCATCACTCTATGGGTGCTGAGGGTCCCCCTTAGAGGTCCCCATTCTGGGGGTCCCTGACCCTATGGATGCTGGGAGGTCCCTTTTCGGGGTGCTGGGGGTCCCTTTTAGGGGTCCCTATTATGGGGGTCCCCTTTTGGGGTGCTGAGGGTCCCCTTTACGGGGGTCCCTGACCCTATGGGTGCTGGGGATCCCCCTTAGAGGTCCCCATTCTGGGGGTCCCTGACCCTATGGATGCTGGGAGGTCCCTTTTCGGGGTGCTGGGGGTCCCTTTTAGGGGTCCCTATTATGGGGGTCCCCTTTGGGGGTACTGGGGGTCCCCATTATAGGGGTTTCTGACCCTATGGGTACTGGGGATCCCCTTCAGAGGTCCCCATTCTGGAGGTCTCTGACCCTATGGATGCTGTGAGGTCCCTTTTGGGGGCTGTTGGGGGTCCCTTTAAGGGGTCCCTATTATGGGGGTCCCCTTTTGGGGTGCTTGGGGTCCCCTTTATGGGGGTCCCTGACCCTATGGGTGCTGGGGATCCCCTTTAGAGGTCCCCATTCTGGGGGTCCCTGACCCTATGGATGCTGGGAGGTCCCTTTTCGGAGTGCTGGGGGTCCCTTTTAGGGGTCCCTATTATGGGGGTCCCCTTTTGGGGTGCTGAGGGTCCCCTTTATGAGGGTCCCTGACCCTATGGGTGCTGAGGATCCCCTTTAGAGGTCCCCATTCTGGGGGTCCCTAACCCTATGGGTGCTGGGAGGTCCCTTTTCGGGGTGCTGGGGGTCCCTTTTAGGGGTCCCTATTATGGGGGTCCCCTTTTGGGGTGCTGGGAGTCCCCTTTATGGGGGTCCATCACTCTATGGGTGCTGGAGGTCCCCTTTAGAGGTCCCCATTCTGGAGGTTCCTGACCCTATGGGTGCTGTGAGGTCCCTTTTCGGGGTGCTGGGGGTCCCTTTTAGGGGTCCCTATTATGGGGGTCCCCTTTTGGGGTACTGGGGGTCCCCATTATAGGGGTTTCTGACCCTATGGGTGCTGGGGATCCCCTTAGAGGTCCCCATTCTGGAGGTCTCTGACCCTATGGATGCCGTGAGGTCCCTTTTGGCCGTTGTTGGAGATCCCCTTTTTGGGGTGTCGGGGTTCCCCACTCTCCTGACCCCCCCACTTTTCCTGTACCCCCCCTTTAGAAGTGCCTGCGCTTCGACCCGGGGGCGGCCGTGTGGGCGGCCAAACAGCAGCTCCTCTGCGCTCTGACCGAGGGCCTCCACGACGGCCTCAACTATGGCCTCTTCCAACCGGCGGCCGCCGGGCGCGACGCCAAATTCCTCGACGAAGAGCGTCCGCTACGCGATTACCCCCAGAGCTTCGACCAGGGCGTCCCCTACCTCGAGGTGAGGGAACCCAACGGGGTCAACCGGAGGGGGTTTCGGGGTCCTCTATGGGTCGTAGGGTCTCCTTGGGGTCTTCGTGAGGGTTGATGGAACCCAATGGGGTCAACCAGAGGGGGTTTGGGGGTCCTTCTATGGGTCGTAGGGTCTCCATGGGGGTCATGGGGTCTCCATGGGGGTCGATGGCGCCCAATGGGGTCAACCAGAGGGGGTTTGGGGGTTCTCTATGGGTCGCAGGGTCTCCATGGGGGTCATGGAGTCTCCATGGGGGTTGATGGAACCCAATGGGGTCAACCAGAGGGGGTTTGGGGGTTCTCTATGGGTCGTAGGGTCTTCGTGGGGTCTTCATGGGGGTTGATGGCCCTCAACGGGGTCAACCAGAGGGGGTTTGGGGGTCCTCTATGGGTCGTAGGGTCTCCATGGGGGTCATGGAGTCTCCATGGGGGTCGATGGCGCCCAACGGGGTCAACCAGAGGGGGTTTGGGGGTTCTCTATGGGTTGTGGGGTCTCTATGGGGTCTTCATGAGGGTTGATGGCGCCCAATGGGGTCAACCAAAGGGGGTTTGGGGGTTCTCTATGGGTCGTAGGGTCTCTATGGGGTCTTCGTGAGGGTTGATGGCGCCCAATGGGGTCAACCAGAGGGGGTTTGGGGGTTCTCTATGGGTTGTGGGGTCTCTATGGGGTCTTCGTGAGGGTTGATGGCGCCCAATGGGGTCAACCAAAGGGGGTTTGGGGGTCCTCTATGGGTCGTGGGGTCTCCATGGGGGTCGATGGCGCCCAATGGGGTCAACCAGAGAGGGTTTGGGGGTTCTCTATGGGTCGTAGGGTCTCCATGGGGGTTGTGGGGTCTCCATGGGGGTTGATGGCGCTCAACGGGGTCAACCAGAGGGGGTTTGGGGGTTCTCTATGGGTCGTAGGGTCTCCATGGGGGTCTTCGTGAGGGTTGATGGCGCTCAATGGGGTCAACCAGAGGGGGTTTGGGGGTCCTTCTATGGGTCGTAGGGTCTCTATGGGGTCTTCGTGAGGGTTGATGGGGCCCAATGGGGTCAACCAGAGGGGGTTTGGGGGTTCTCTATGGGTCGTAGGGTCTCCATGGGGTCTCCATGGGGGTCGATGGAACCCAATGGGGTCAACCAGAGGGGGTTTGGGGGTCCTCTATGGGTCATGGGGTCTCCTTGGGGTCTTCGTGAGGGTTGATGGCGCTCAACGGGGTCAACCAGAGCGGGTTTGGGGGTCCTTCTATGGGTCGTGGGGTCTCCATGGGGGTCATGGAGTCTCCATGGGGGTTGATGGCACCCAATGGGGTCAACCAGAGGGGGTTTGGGGGTCCTCTATGGGTCGTAGGGTCTCCTTGGGGTCTTCGTGAGGGTTGATGGCGCCCAATGGGGTCAACCAGAGGGGGTTTGGGGGTCCTTCTATGGGTCGTGGGGTCTCCATGGGGGTTGATGGCACCCAATGGGGTCAACCAGAGGGGGTTTGGGGGTTCTCTATGGGTCGTGGGGTCTCCATGGGGGTCGATGGCACCCAATGGGGTCAACCAGAGGCGGTTTCGGGGTCCTCTATGGGTCGTGAGGTCTTCGTGGGGTCTTCGTGAGGGTTGATGGCGCTCAACGGGGTCAACCAGAGGGGGTTTGGGGGTCCTCTATGGGTCGTAGGGTCTCCATGGGGGTCATGGGGTCTACATGGGGGTCGATGGCGCCCAATGGGGTCAACCAGAGGGGGTTTGGGGGTCCTCTATGGGTCATAGGGTCTCTACGGGGTCTCCATGGGGGTTGATGGCACTCAATGGGGTCAACCAGAGGGGGTTTGGGGGTCCTTCTATGGGTCGTGGGGTCTCCATGGGGGTTGATGGCGCTCAATGGGGTCAACCAGAGGGGGTTTGGGGGTTCTCTATGGGTCATAGGGTCTCCATGGGGGTCATGGGGTCTCCATGGGGGTTGATGGTGCCCAATGGGGTCAACCAGAGGGGGTTTGGGGGTTCTCTATGGGTCGTAGGGTCTCCATGGGGGTCATGGGGGTCTCCATGGGGGTTGATGGAACCCAATGGGGTCAACCAGAGGGGGTTTAGGGGTCCTCTATGGGTCGTAGGGTCTCCATGGGGTCTCATGGGGTCCTCATGGGGTCTTCGTGAGGGTTGATGGTGCCCAATGGGGTCAACCAGAGGGGGTTTGGGGGTTCTCTATGGGTCGTAGGGTCTCCATGGGGGTCATGGGGTCTCCATGGGGGTCGATGGTGCCCAATGGGGTCAACCAGAGGGGGTTTGGGGGTTCTCTATGGGTCGTGGGGTCTCCTTGGGGTCTTCGTGAGGGTCGATGGCGCTCAACGGGGTCAACCAGAGGGGGTTTGGGGGTTCTCTATGGGTCGTGGGGTCTCCTTGGGGTCTTCGTGAGGGTTGATGGCGCTCAACGGGGTCAACCAGAGGGGGTTTGGGGGTTCTCTATGGGTCGTGGGGTCTCCATGGGGGTTGATGGAACCCAATGGGGTCAACCAGAGGGGGTTTGGGGGTCCTCTATGGGTCGTAGGGTCTCCATGGGGTCTCATGGGGTCTTCATGGGGTCATCCGTGGGGGTCGATGGCGCCCAATGGGGTCAACCAGAGGGGGTTTGGGGGTTCTCTATGGGTCGTGGGGTCTCCATGGGGGTCATGGGGTCTCCATGGGGGTCGATGGTGCCCAATGGGGTCAACCAGACGGGGTTTGGGGGTCCTCTATGGGCCGTGGGGTCTTCGTGGGGGTCATGGGGGTCCCCATGGGGGTCAATGGCGCCCAATGGGGTCAACCAGAGGGGGTTTGGGGGTTCTCTGTGGGTCATGGGGTCTCCATGGGGGTTGATGGCTCCCAATGGGGTTTTGGGGTCCCCGTGTGGGTTTGGGGGTTCTCCCGGGGGGGGAGAGAAGGAAGGAAGGGGGCGGGGCTTCAGCCCTGACCCCATTTGACCCCTCCCCAAGTTCCGGTATAAGACGCGCGTCTATAAGCAAACGAACCTGGACGAGAAGCAGCTCGCCAAGCTGCATACCAAGGTGTGAAGGCCACGCCCCCCAGCCCAGAGACACGCCCATCTCCGCCCCAAGCCACGCCCCTCCAAGCCACGCCCCTCCATTGGCCACGCCCCCTATTGTAAAGCCCCATCCATTGACTCTGCACCCTTCCCGTAGGCGCCTCTTTGGCCATTGGCCACGCCCCCAGCGTCTAAGCCACGCCCCTGCTCAAAAGCCACGCCCCCAGAGTCTAAGTCACGCCCCCAGCTCAAAGCCACGCCTTCCACTGGCCACACCCCCCATTCTAAAGCGTCATCCATTGACTGTGCGCCCTTCCCATAGGCGCCTCTTTAGCCATTGACCACGCCCCCAGCGTCTAAGCCACGCCCCCTAGCCCACGCCCCCACTGGCCACGCCCCCATTCTAAAGCGTCATCCATTGACTGCGTGCCCTTCCCATAGGCGCCTCTTTGGCCATTGGCCACGCCCCCAGCCCCAAAGCCACGCCCCCTCATCTCATGGCTACGCCCCCCTCGGCTGACCACGCCCCTCCCACGCACCACTCCTTCTCCGACCACACCCCCCTGCTCCAAAGCCACGCCCTCTCCACGCATGACCATGCCTCCAGCGTTGGCCACGCCCCCACCCGCAGGCCACGCCCCCACCCGCAGGCCACGCCCCTCCCTCTTAAAGCCCCGCCCGCGGGCGCTCCCCCCATTGCTGCTTAGTGTCCCTCACCTGTCTGTCTGTCCGTGTCCCCAATGTGTCCGTCCTCATATCCATGTCCCCGTGTCCATCCCCATATCTGTGTCCCCGTGTCCCCATGTCCATCCGTGGGACATCCCTGTGTCCCTGACGTGTCCGTCCCCATATCCATGTCCCCGTGTCCCCGTGTCCATCCCCATGTCCGTCCCCATAACCATGTCCCCATGTCCCTGTGTCCCCATGTCCGTCCCCATGTCTGTCCCCATATCCATGTCCCCATGTCCCTGTGTCCGTCCCCATGTCCATCCCCATATCCATGTCCCTATGTCCCTGTGTCCGTCCCAATATCCGTGTCCCCATGTCCGTCCCCATATCCATGTCCCCGTGTCCCTGTGTCCGTCCCCATGTCCGTCCCCATATCCATGTCCCCGTGTCCCTGTGTCCGTCCCCATGTCTGTCCCCATATCTGTGTCCCCATGTCCCCATGTCCGTCTCCGTGTCCATCCCCATATCCATGTCCCCATGTATGTCCCCGTATCCGTGTCCCCGTGTCCATGTCCCCATATCCGTGTCCCCATATCCGTGTCCCCATGTCCATCCCCGTGTCCGTCCCCATATCCGTGTCCCCATGTCCGTCCCCGTATCCGTCCCCATATCTGTGTCCCTGTGTCCCCGTGTCCGTCCCCTTGTCCCCATGTCCATGTCCCCATATCCATGTCCCTGTGTCCCCATGTCCGTCCCTGTGTCCATCCCCATATCCGTGTCCCCATGTCCGTCCCCATATCTGTGTCCCCGTGTCCCCGTGTCCATCCCCATGTCCGTCCCCATGTCTGTCCCCGTGTCCGTCCCCATATCCATATCCCCATGTCCCCGTGTCCCTGTGTCCATCCCCATGTCCCCATGTCTGTCCCCATGTCCATCCCCATATCCATGTCCCCACGTCCCCGTGTCCATCCCTGTGTCCATCCCCGTGTCCGTCCCCGTGTCCATCCCCATATCTGTGTCCCCGTATCCCCGTGTCCGTCTCCATATCCATGTCCCCACGTCCCCGTGTCCCTGTGTCCATCCTCGTGTCCATCCCCGTATCCATGTCCCCGTATCTATGTCCCCGTATCTATGTCCCCATGTCCCCGTGTCCGTCCCCATGTCTGTCCCCGTGTCCGTCCCCGTGTCCGTCCCCGTGTCCGTCCCCCCGTGGCGGCAGACGGGGCTCCGTAAGTTCCTGGATTACGTCCAACACGGATCGGCCGAGAAGGTGGCGCGACTGCTCGACCGCGGCCTCGACCCCAACTACCACGACTCCGACTCGGGGGGTGAGACCCGAACCCCCAAATCCCGGGAACCCCCAAATCCCCACCCCCACCCCAACCCCGAGACCCCCAAATCCCGGGAACCCCCAAATCCCAACCTCCACCCCAACCCCGGGACCCCCCAAATCCCGGGAACCCCCAAATCCCAACCTCCACCCCAACCCCGGGACCCCCCAAATCCCGGGAACCCCCAAATCCCGACCCCAACCCCAACCCCGGGACCCCCCAAACCCCGGGAACCCCCAAATCCTGGGATCCCAAAACCTTGTGACCCCCCCAAATCCTGATTTTCTGGATTTGGGGCCAATTCTTCAGGATTTGGGGGTGATTCCTTGGGATTTTGGGCCGATTCTCCATGATTTTGGGCTGATTCCCTGGATTTTGGGCTGTTTCTCCGGGATTTGGGGCTGATTTCTCCAGATTTGGGGCCGATTCTCCATGATTTGGGGCTGATTCCCGGGATTTTGTGCTGATTCCCGGGATTTTGGGCCGATTCTCCAGGACTTTGGGGCTGATTCTCCATATTTGGGGCCAATTCCTTGGGATTTTGGGCCAATTCCTCAGGATTTTGGGCTGATTTTCAGGATTTTGGGCTGATTCCTTGGGATTTTAGGCCGAATTTTGGGATTTTGGGCCAATTCCTCGTGATTTTGGGCCGAATTTTGGGATTTTGGGCCAATTCCTCAGGATTTAGGGCCGAATTTTGGGATTTTGGGCCAATTCCTCGTGATTTTGGGCCGAATTTTGGGATTTTGGGCCAATTCCTCGGGATTTAGGGCCGAATTTTGGGATTTGGGGCCGATTTTTGGGATTTTGGGCCAATTCCTCATGATTTTGGGCTGATTTTCAGGATTTGGGGCCGATTCCTCAGGATTTTGGGCCAATTTTGGGCCAATTCTCCGTATTTTGGGCCGATTCCTCGGGATTTTGGGCCGATTTGGGGGATTTTAGGCCGATTCCTCCAGATTTGGGGCTGATTCTCCATATTTTGGGCCAATTCCTCGGGATTTAGGGCCGTTTTTCGGGATTTAGGGCCGACTTTTCGGGATTTTGGGCCGATTTTTCAGGATTTAGGGCCGATTTTTGGGATTTAGGGCCGATTTTTGGGATTTTGGGCCGATTTTTCAGGATTTAGGGCTGAATTTTGGGATTTTGGGCTGATTTTTCAGGATTTAGGGCCGATTTTTGGGATTTTGGGCCAATTCCTCAGGATTTAGGGCCAATTCTGCAGGATTTAGGGCCGATTATTGGGATTTTGGGCCAATTCCTCGTGATTTAGGGCCGATTTTGGGGATTTTGGGCCCATTTTTGAGCATTTAGGGCTGATTTTCAGGATTTTGGGCCGATTTTTCAGGATTTAGGGTCAATTCCTTGGGATTTGGGGCCGATTTTTTGGAATTTTGGGCCGATTTTTGGGATTTTGGGGCCGATTTTCGGGATTTGGGGCCGATTTTCGGGATTTTGGGGCCTGTTCCCGGGATTTGGGGCCTGTTCCCGGGATTCGGGGCCTGTTCCCGGGTTCCTCGGTGCCCCCCCCGGTGACCCCGTGTTTCCCCCCCCCTCCCCGCCCCGTTCCCCGCTCCAGAGACCCCTCTGACGGTGGCGGCTCAGCGGGAGGGTCCGGCCGAGGTGGAGATCATCCGCCTCCTCTGCCTCGGCGGAGCGCACCTCGACTTCCGCGCCCGCGACGGAGCCACCGCGCTGCACCGCGCCGTCTGCACCAGGCGCTACCCGGCGCTGCTGGTGAGGGGCGGGGCTTCCGGAGGGGGCGGGGCTTCCGGAGGGGGCGGGGCTTCCGGAGGGGGCGGGGTAATGGGGCGGGGGGCGGGGCCTCCGCTCCTCTCCCCCCGCGCTGAGGGTGAGGAGAGGGGCTAAGGGGGGGCGGGGCCACGGCGCGGCCCCCGCGCTGTAGGTGAGGGGCGGGGCTAAGGGTGGGCGGGGACAAGGCACCGCTACCCCCGCGCTGTGGGTGAGGGGCGGGGCCAATGAGGAGATGAGGGGGTGGGGCCTCGCCGCTGCTCCCCCTGCGCTGCGGGTGAGGGGCGGGGCTAAGAGGCGGGGGGCGGGGCCACGGGACGGAGGGCGGGGCCAAGGCGCCACTACCCCGCGCTGCTGGGGAGGGGCGGGGCCTCAGTGCCTCTACCCCGCGGTGCTGGTGAGGGGCGGGGCTAAGGGACGGGGGCGGGGCCAAGGGTAGCCCATGAGGGCACCCATGGGTGAGGGGGTGTTCCCATGGGCACCCATAGGTGGGCACAGGCACCCATGTGTGGGAGGGGCTAAAGTGGGTGAGAGGGGCTAAAGTAGGTGGGAGGGGCTCAATTGGGTGGGAGGGGCTCCCATGGGTGCCGTGGGGTGCTATGGGGCGCTCTGGGTGCTATGGGGCGCTCTGGGGTGCTATAGATGCCATGGGGTTCTGTGGGTGCTATGGGATGCTATGAGGTGCCATGGGGCGCTATGGGTGCTATGGGTGCCATGAGGTTCTGTGGGTGTTATGGGATGCTATGAGGCACTATGGGTGCTATGGGTGCTATGGGTGCTATGGGGCGCTATGGGATGCTATGGATGCCATGGGGTTCTGTGGGTGCTGTGGGATGCTATGGGGTGCTATGGATGCCATGGGGCGCTATGGGTGCTATGGGGTTCTATGGGATGCTATGGGTGCCATGGGTGTTATAGGGTGCTATGGGTGCTATGGGATGCCATGGGGCACTATGGGGCGCTATTGGCGCTATGGATGCCATGGGGCGCTATGGGGCGCTATGGGTGCCATGGGGTTCTATGGGTGCTATAGGGCACTATGGGGCGCTATTGGTGCTATGGATGCTATAGGGCACTATGGGGCGCTATGGGGCGCTATGGGTGCCATGGGGTTCTATGGGTGCTATAGGGCACTATGGGGCACTATTGGCGCTATGGATGCCATGGGGTGCTATGGGTGCTATGGGTCGCTATGGGTCGCTCTGGGTCGCTATGGGTCTCTGCTATGGGTCGCTGTGGGATGCTATGGGTGCCATGGAATGCTATGGGTGCTATGGGTGTTATAGGGCGCTATGGATGCTATAGGGCACTATGGGGCGCTATGGGTGCCATGGGGTTCTATGGATGCTATGGGTGCTATGGGTGTTATAGGGTGCTATGGATGCTATAGGGCACTATAGGACACTATGGGGCGCTATTGGTGCTATGGGTGCTATAGGACACTATGGGGCGCTATGGATGCTATAGGGCACTATGGGGCGCTATTGGCGCTATGGGTGCCATGGGTCGCTCTGGGTCGCTGTGGGTCTCTGCTATGGGTCGCTATGGGGTGTGCCGCGCAGGCCCTGCTGGACTTGGGGGGTTCCCCCAACTATAAGGACCGCCGGGGTCTGACGCCGCTGTACCACACGGCCATGGTGGGGGGGGGACCCGCGGTGCTGCGAACTTCTGCTCTACAACCGCGCCCACATCGGCACCGCCGACGAGAACGGATGGCAGGAGATCCACCAGGTGACCCCCGACCCATAGAGAGCCCCCCGGACCCATAGAGAGCCCTCGGACCCATAGAGAGCCCCCCCAGACCCATAGAGACCCTCCAGACCCATAGAGACCCCCCAGACCCATAGAGACCCCCTCGGACCCATAGAGAGCCCCCCGGACCCATAGAGAGCCCCCCAGACCCATAGAGACCCCCTCGGACCCATAGAGACCCCCCAGACCCATAGAGACCCCCCCGGACCCATAGAGACCCCCCCGGACCCATAGAGAGCCCCCAGACCCATAGAGACCCCTCAGACCCATAGAGACCCCCAAGACCCATAAAGACCCCCCCGGACCCATAGAGACCCCCCGGACCCATAGAGACCCCTCCGACCCATAGAGACCCCCTCGGACCCATAGAGACCCCCCCGGACCCATAGAGACCCCCCGGACCCATAGAGAGCCCCCAGACCCATAGAGACCCCCCAGACCCATAGAGACCCCCCCGGACCCATAGAGACCCCCCAGACCCATAGAGAGCCCCCAGACCCATAGAGACCCATAGGGACCCATAGAGACCCCCCCAGACCCATAGAGAGCCCCCGGACCCATAGAGACCCCCCAGACCCATAGAGAGCCCCCGGACCCATAGAGAGCCCCCCAGACCCATAGAGAGCCCCCGGACCCATAGAGACCCCCCAAACCCACAGATCCCCCCTGGATGCACATCTGCCCCCCCAGACCCATAGATCCACCAGGTGACCCCCAGACCCATAGAGAGCCCCCCGACCCATAGAGAGCCCCTCGGACCCATAGAGACCACCCAGACCCATAGAGACCCCCCAGACCCATAGAGCCCCCCGGACCCATAGAGAGCCCCCCCAACCCATAGAGACCCCCCCAGACCCATAGAGAGACCCCAGACCCATAGAGACCCCCCCAGACCCATAGAGACCCCCCCGGACCCATAGAGACCCCCCCGACCCATAGAGACCACCCAGACCCATAGAGACCCATAGAGACCCCCCAAACCCACAGATCCCCCCTGGATGCACATCTGCCCCCCCAGACCCATAGATCCACCAGGTGAGACCCCAGACCCATAGAGACCCCCCCGGACCCATAGAGACCCCCCAGACCCATAGAGACCACCCCGGACCTATAGAGACCCCCCAGACCCATAGAGACCCCCCCGGACCTATAGAGACCCCCCAGACCCATAGAGACCCATAGGGACCCATAGAGACCCCCTCGGACCCATAGAGAGCCCCCAGACCCATAGAGACCCCCCCAGACCCATAGAGACCCCCCCGACCCATAGAGAGCCCCCCGGACCCATATCTGCCCCCCAACCCACAGTACCCCACAGCTCCTGTCCCCATGTCCCCATCCCTATGTCCCCCTCTCCCCATGTCCCCATGTCCCCATCTCCCCATCCCTATGTCTCCATCTCACGTCCCTATGTCCCCCTCATCACATCCCCCCGGTGATGTCCCCCCGCTGATGTCCCCCCGGTGTCCCCCCTGTCCCCCCCAGGCGTGCCAGCACGGTCACTCACAGCATTTGGAGCATTTGCTCTTCTACGGCGCTGAGGCCGCGGCCCAAAACGCCTCCGGGAACACCGCCCTCCACATCTGTGCCCTCTACAACAAGGTGGGGACATTGGGGACATTGGGGACATTGGGGGCATTGGGGGCATTGGGGTCAATGGGGACATTGGGGTCAATGGGGTCAATGGGGACATTGGGGACAATGGGGACATTGGGGGCATTGGGGACATTGGGGTCAATGGGGGCATTGGGGGCATTGGGGACATTGGGGACATTGGGGGAATTGGGGTCAATGAGGGCATTGGGGGCAATGGGGGCATTGGGGACATTGGGGTCAATGGGGGCATTGGGGGGACATTGGCGGCATTGGGGACATTGGGGGCATTGGGGGCAATGGGGGCATTGGGGGCATTGGGGACAATGGGGGCATTGGGGGGACATTGGGGTCAATGGGGACATTGGGGTCAATGGGGTCATTGGGGTCAATGGAGACATTGGGGACATTGGGGACATTGGGGGCATTGGGGTCAATGGGGACATTGGGGTCAATGGGGACATTGGGGACATTGGGGTCAATGGGGGCATTGGGGACATTGGGGGCATTGGGGGCATTGGGGTCAATGGGGGCATTGGGGACATTGGGGGCATTGGGGGTATTGGGGTCAATGGGGGCATTGGGGACATTGGGGACATTGGGGACATTGGGGTCAATGGGGGCATTGGGGACATTGGGAACATTGGGGTCAATGGGGGCATTGGGGACACTGGGGGCATTGGGGACATTGGGGACATTGGGGGCATTGGGGACATTGGGGGCATTGGGGGCATTGGGGACATTGGGGTCAATGGGGGCATTGGGGACATTGGGGTCATTGGGGACATTGGGGTCAATGGGGGCATTGGGGACATTGGGGACATTGGGGACATTGGGGGCATTGGGGTCAATGGGGACATTGGGGTCAATGGGGACATTGGGGACATTGGGGTCAATGGGGGCATTGGGGACATTGGGGGCATTGGGGGCATTGGGGTCAATGGGGGCATTGGGGACATTGGGGGCATTGGGGGTATTGGGGTCAATGGGGGCATTGGGGACATTGGGGACATTGGGGACATTGGGGTCAATGGGGGCATTGGGGACATTGGGAACATTGGGGTCAATGGGGGCATTGGGGACACTGGGGGCATTGGGGACATTGGGGACATTGGGGGCATTGGGGACATTGGGGGCAATGGGGGCATTGGGGACATTGGGGGCATTGGGGGCATTGGGGGCATTGGGGTCAATTGGGGCATTGGGGGCATTGGGGACATTGGGGTCAATGGGGGCATTGGGGACATTGGGGTCAATGGGGACATTAGGGTCAATGGGGGCATTGGGGACATTGGGGACATTGGGGTCAATGGGGGCATTGGGGGCATTGGGGACATTGGGGTCAATGGGGGCATTGGGGGACATTGGGGGCATTGGGGTCAATGGGGGCATTGGGGGCATTGGGGACATTGGGGGCATTGGGGACATTGGGGGACATTGGGGGCATTGGGGTCAATGGGGACATTGGGGGCATTGGGGACATTGGGGGACATTGGGGGCATTGGGGACATTGGGGGCATTGGGGTCAATGGGGACATTGGGGACATTGGGGACATTGGGGGACATTGGGGGCATTGGGGACATTGGGGGCATTGGGGTCAATGGGGACATTGGGGTCAATGGGGACATTGGGGGCATTGGGGTCAATGGGGACATTGGGGACATTGGGGTCAATGGGGGGGCTCTGGGGTGGGCACTATGGGGGGGCTGTGGGGCTCTGGGGGGGCTCTTGGGGGGCTATGGGCCTATGGGGAGGCTATGGGGGGGCTGCGGGGCTATGGGGGGCTCTGGGGGGTCTATGCGGGTGCTGTGGGGCTATGGAGGGGTTATGAGGGGGCTATGGGGGGGCTGTGGGGCTATGTGGGGGCCCTGGGGGGGCTCTGGGGGAGCTGTGGGGCTATGGGGGGCTATGGATTGGGGGGGCTGTGGGGTGGGGATATGGGGCTATGGGGGGGCTATGGGGATCTATGGGGGGCTATGGGGGGGCTATGGGGTGGGGGGGCTCTGGGGCTCTGGGGGGCTCTGGGGGGTGCTGTGGGGCTCTGGGGGGCTGTGGGGTGGCTCTGGGGGGGCTGTGGTGGGCTCGGGGGGGTCTATGGGGGGCTGTGGTGGTCTGTGGGGCTATGGGGGGGCTATGGGGTTATGGGGGTCTGTGGGGGGGCTCTGGGGGGGCTGTGGGGCTCTGGGGGGTCTATGGGGGGGCTGTGGGGGTCTGTGGGGCTATGGGGGGGCTATGGGGGGGCTGTGGGGCTATGGGGGGGCTATGGGGGCTCTATGGGGGGGCTGGGGGGGGCTATAGGGGTCTATGGGGGGGCTATAGGGGGGCTATGGGGTTATGGGGGGCTCTGGGGGTCTGTGGGGCTATGGGGGGCTATGGGGGAGGCTATGGGGGGGCTGTGGGGCTATGGGGGGGCTATGGGGGCTCTGGGGGGTCTGTGGGGGGGCTATGGGGTAATGGGGGGCTCTGGGGGGTCTGTGGGGCTCTGGGGGGCTGTGGGGGGTCTATGGGGGTCTATGGGGGGGCTATGGGGTTATGGGGGGCTCTGGGGGGTCTGTGGGGCTATGGGGGTTCTATGGAGGCTCTGGGGGGTCTGTGGGGGTGCTGTGGGGTTATGGGGGGCTCTGGGGGGGCTACGGGGTTCTATGGGGTTATGGGGGGCTGTGGGGGTGCTGTGGGGCTCTGGGGGGGCTCTGGGGGGTTCTGGGGGGGTCTGTGGGTGAGAGCCGCCCCCCCCCAGGAGAGCTGCGCCCGCATTCTGCTCTATCGGGGGGCGAATAAAGAGGTGAAGAACAACAGCGGACAAACACCGTTCCAGGTGGGGGGAACTGGGGGGGACTGGGAGGGACTGGGAGGGACTGGGAGGGGAATGGAGGGGACTGGGAGGGAACTGGGGGGGACTGGGAGGGACTGGGAGGGGAATGGGGGGGAATGGGGGGGACTGGGAGGGACTGGGAGGGGAATGGGGGGGACTGGGGGGGACTGGGAGGGGCTGGGAGGGGAATGGGGGGGACTGGGGGGAACTGGGAGGGGCTGGGAGGGGAATGGGGGGGACTGGGGGGAACTGGGAGGGGCTGGGAGGGGAATGGGGGGGACTGGGGGGAACTGGGGGGGACTGGGGGGCACTGGAGGGGACTGGGGGGGGGACTGGGGGGGGACTGGGAGGGACTGGAAGGGGAATGGGGGAGACTGGGGGGGGACTGGGGGGGACTGGGAGGGACTGGGAGGGAAATGAGGGGGAACTGGGGGGGACTGGGAGGGACTGGAAGGGGAATGGGGGGGAATGGGGGGGACTGGGAGGGACTGGGAGGGAACTGGGACGAGAATGGGGGGGAACTGGAGGGGACTGGGAGGGGAATGGGGGCAACTGGGAGGGAACTGGGGAGGCACTGGGTGGTACTGGGAGTGGACTGGGGGGAACTGGGGGGTTCTGAGAGGCACTGGGGGGGCACTGGGCGTACTGGGGGTTACTGGGATGTACTGGGTGAGCACTGGGGGAGCACTGGAGGGTACTGGGAGGCACTGGGGCAGCACTGGGGGTTACTGGGATGTACTGGGGGAGCACTGGGGGAGCACTGGGGGTTACTGGGATGTGCTGGGGGAGCACTGGGGGAGCACTGGGGGTTACTGGGATGTACTGGGGGAGCACTTGGGGAACACTGGGGGTTACTGGGATGTACTGGGGGAGCACTGGGGGGCACTGGGGGTTACTGGAGGCACTGGGGAAGCACTGG